>NC_138776.1:179195784-179674250 GCF_965119305.1 Pelophylax lessonae | reverse complement strand
TGAATCGGAGCATGTGTCCAGAGACCCAGAAAAGGTCTGGTAAGAGATTATCATCATACAAGGTTAACCTGTTGACTGCTGGGAACTGTTGTGCCTTTCTTCAAGGGACCCAACTTTGCAAGTCAACGGACAAAATGGGATGTTATAGCAAGTTAGGAATGTCTTTATATACATTTACTGATGTAACATCCTCCTAGCGTACAACATTAGGTAAATTTAGCTTTGGCTCCCTCTGTAATCAAGGGAGCAGTGATTATTTTTCCTGGTCTGTTCAGGGCTTCACAGGATGGGAGTTTGATTGCTTCCCCTGTCTCTGGAAGAAGCTTCTAGAGCCTAGGAAGGGGGATTCAAATAAACAACCTGAATATGTATCATGCTTCAGCCAATACCTAGAGAGAAGTGCCCAGGAGGAGAATGGAGAGGTGATAAATAGTCTGAAGCACTGGAGAGCATGGTTCCTTCTCCGCAGGAGGGTTCCAAAGCCTGAGGAGGCCTCAGAGGTGTCAGGGATAAGGACCTGGACAGATCCTCTCAGATTGTGAGTGCTCCAGTTTTAGTAAATCTCCCCTATTATATTCAGTGCTACTTACAACACAATGGAGTGGTGTAAAACAGGGAACATAAAGAAAAGTGTACAAATGATGCAGGATTGGAATAGGGAAAATAAATTTCTTACAGCAGACTTTGTTGATTGTATTCTTGGGTAATGATTTGGGGCTGTACAAATCCTGCATTGGGGAAAAACTAAAGTAAATTGTCTTTTTTTTTTTTCAAATTGTTCACTAAGTTCTCCCAATAAAAACCAAAAAAATAAAAATATATGTATCCAACCCCCTATTAAATTAAAGCCCTATCGGTCTCAAAAAACATATGTATAATATGTTATGATAGACTACAAAAGATGTGCTGTGTGATACTGAGACCATGAAAAATAAAAAGGAACACAGGGGACTCAAGGGGGTTTAAGAAGAAAAGGCCTGGTGACTGAAGTGGTTAAATGTGCAAAAACAACACAAACCTGAAGTATATATAAGGTGTCTTGTGGGTCTCCCAAAATTACAGTGATAGGGGTCCCAGGATCCAGGTTACAGGCATCCATTCCTTTGTTGGATACTGAGAATTTTCCCCTAGAAGCAGTTGTAAAGCATGGACTAAGATCACCCTTTGCCAGACTGTTTTCTGTTTGTTTTTGAAAATATATGGCCTTGCATACTCTCCAATTCAAGCAGCTGGTTGCTGATGAGGGTCAAATATGGCTGATGCTGACCAAGTCACTGAAGGCAGGCAGTGGAACCAGATCAGAGACAGCATGAACCAAGAGGCACTGCAGAAGCAGGAACAACAAGGGAATATTGTTTCTCTAAGCTTAATAGTAGATTATTAGCAGGAAACAAAGCATGTAACTCTCCATCTAGTGGATAACATCAAAGCACAATTCCCTTTGTCACACCAAACCATAGAAATACAGAAAGGAATGCCAGGCCAAAAACGGATGAAAGAATTAAAGATATATTTAATTGTTGATAACAAAAATGTCATTTAAAAATAGCCATCATGTTTTGGGGACAACTCCACTCCCCTTCACACCTTCATCAGAGCGCAACAAAAGAAAAACCTTGGATAGACTTCACAGATCTATATTAGACACTTTACTGGATAACCATTACTTTTCGCTTGGAGCAACAGTTTGAGAGCAAGTTGCTGAGCAGTAATGGGGCCCTCCATTGACACTTCCTTCAGTTCTCTTAAAGTCCGCAGGAGCCTGGTTTTGCACTTGCAATCCAGTGATCACAGATGCAATGCTTTGCAAGCTCATGTACAAAATAATTCTAAATGAACCTTTTTTCTTGCAAATGTGCATTTGTTATTATTATTTTTGTTTTTGTTCGAGGTGGAATTAGCCTTAAATTAATCTACTAGTGTGAAGGCCCACTCATACAGTCACGTGGGTAACTTACTGAATGCATTTGTTTCTCAAAACATTACCAGGATTGCCCTAATGAGATGAGGGATTGCACTGCCAGAATGTCTTTGAGTCTTTCTGTGGTCTTGACATCCTATCACATCTGTATACAAGAATCAATATTCCAATACCAATTACAAGGAATAAAATAAATAAACCTCAGCCTGAAGGAGGTGATGTCCTTGTTAAAACTTGACTGTAAAATTAACCTAATATCCTTTTCCCTACTTAATGACATTGCCCAAGTGTCACACAAAGTAATTTCAGTAGGGTAGACTTGATAACCTTTCAGAGAGGTCAGGAGTGAGTATTCCACAAGCCTCTTCTGGTCTGAATTTGATTTGATTTATCTAGGCCTGACAGATATGGATCCTTTCAGCAGATCAGTTTCCTATGGAAAAGAAAAAGACCTGGCTAACTACACACATCTCTCCAGAGCTCTTCCCTAGCCAGGCTGTTATCCTTTATTTACAGCATAAATTTCCTTGTGTTTACAAGAGCCACCCGCTTACAAATTTATGCTGTAAACCAAATCCCAAACTTGCTGTTGAGTTTTTGTCTGAGCTCTGATTTACAGTCAGACAGGTTTTGAGCAGGTAAACTCAGCACAGCAGACACCCGCTCTGAGTTTTCACTCCCGCCTGTACATGTCTTATGATGCTTTCATAAAGTACAACAAGATAAAGCAGATGTTTCACTGCTGAGACACTGGAATTATGAGCATACCACATTACAAATGATTGAAAAAAGAGCAACAAAATATAACAATTATGGTAGAGTTTATCTAAGGATAAGGCATGGGTGAAATCCTTTTGCTGCACCATACATACTGTTGCCTGGACAACATGCACTACACCTATACAGAACAACCATATCTCTAGCAGGGTACTTCAACTTCATACTCTGCATTCCATTGTTTCGGTATGCTGCATCTGTTGAGTCAGGAACCAAAGTTAATATTTAAAGTAAAGTGTATATAAAGGCAAAACCTTTTTTGTTATGGATACAGTTGGAAAGGTTCTGTAAAGTTTTTATCGCTGTCTATGTCCCTGATTTACACTCCATTTGTCCTAGTTGTGGGTGGGTGCTGTGTGGTGCAGTGGCAAAAACACACACACAGTCCAGGTAAAAACAGTGGAATTGTATAGAAGTAAAGGCAAAACAGTTCACAAAAAACCCAGCTGGAGGAGGCCCAACCGGGTACACTCATGGATGCCAACAATGTGTAGTGGAACAGGTATCAGCCAAACTGACAGCGCATTTCTGGAGAGGCAGAATGCCGCATGGCCATTCCAAGCCCGAACGGGAAGGTGTCCAAGCAAAGTGCAGAGCCCTAAGCTTTCCTTGCTCATCTGGAACCTTACCTTGACACTAATACTGTCCCTGATAGACGGGTGTATTTTCCTTACACTACCCACATGCAAATGCGTGCCAAACCCAGAAGCAATGGTCTTAAATAGACTCTGCCACACCTAAGATGGCCACCAGAGACACATGGGTGGCCAGCATCCAATCAGATTGCTGCCCCAATGACTCAGGAAACCATAGAGGAACCGTGTTCCTCTTAACTTTCTTTCCCTCTGCACTGCCGCTGCAGTTGAGCACCACCTGCAGATCAGAAAACTGACTGCACTTGCCTACATGGTGACCATATTTACTGAGACAAAAAGCAAGGAGAATCTAAACTTTTAGATGTGTCACTAGAACAAGCATTGAGGATAAATTTTCAATCGGGGACAAATGTTCCCCTCTTTGGGGAGATTCTCTCTCTCTTGTCCTGCTGAGCCTCCAGAATAGGAAGTGAAGCGAAATCTGCTCAGGACATAAACACCAAAAAATAACCTGACAGAGTTTTGGGATTTATATACACATATTACAAGAAAAAAAGAGAAACTACAGCATACTCAGGTAATTAAAGGTTTTACGACTTTACTTTATAAATTAAATGTATATAATCAAGCTGCATAAAACATGCAAACATCTTTATAATCCAGTCACAATTAAAATCTACATTTTTTAACTGAACGAGTGATGCTAAGCCCCCTTCATTAGGTTTTGGCAAAATATAATACTGGCACCATAGTTAATAAGACAAGAATCTGTATTTGTAGGTGATGATGGGAACTCACAATAACTCAGAGACCTTAAAATGCTGTGATGTTTTGCATGCACCATCCTGATCACCTATTGACATAACCTACAGACATACACCCAACATCAACCACATTCTACTGGGCTGTGAAGTACGCCCATAAGTGCTATTACTCGGACACTCTGGTTGCAGATGTCCACGTGTATGTGCAGTGGAGGGACAAGGTCAGACAGTGCCCAGAGCGAAGATACCAAAATACACCTCTCCTTCTCGGACACAAAAATTACCCCCAGCATTGATGTCAGAGGACGCAATAATAACCCCCAGCATTGATGTCAATGGATGCCTTAACTCCCAGCATTGGTGCCAGTGGATGCCATATTAACCCCCAACACAGACATTAGAGGGTGCATTAATGACCCCCAGCATTAGTGTCAGTGCATGCATTATCAACCCTCATAATTGGTGCCAATAGACACCATAATAATCCCCAAGACAGGTATCAGAGGACGCATTAAATAACCCCCCCCCCCGCATTGATGCCGGTGGATGCATTATTAACTCCCAGCATTGATGTCAGTGGACACAATAATAACCCCTAGCACAGATGTCAGTATTATCAACCACCATTGGTGGTCAGTGGCATTGAAATGTAACCCCTCTCATGACTACCAATGGGTGGGGGGGGGGTGAGGGGGTTAACACTTACTGCCATGAAATCCAATACAGGTAGAGGTTTACCTTTCACTGCCACTGAACCCCCCCCCCCCAACCCCCACCCTTATTGGTGGTCACAGCAATGTTAACCCCTTCTCAATTCCAGCCTACTCCAGTCCCATTACCCTAGTGCTCCAGCATTGGACAGGGAGCAGGAGCAGTGACATCAAAAACAGCCAGCTGAACTTACCTCAACACACACTTGTTCCTGGTCAGCTCACATCTCCCTCTTCTAGAACTAGGAGTGCAGGTGGGCGCACACAATGTTGGATGGCTTGGGCAGACGGGTGCATGGGCTGGATCTCCAAAGCAGGAGGAAGGGGGGGTACGGGGCAGGGGTTACAGGTATTGGAAGGTTTTTGTGTTTTTTTTAAACCTTTTGCCTTTAGAACCACTTAAAGAGTGTATGCTCTTGAAATTAGTTACCTGATCTATCTGGCAACAGTGGAGCAGGAAGCAGAGTGCCCTCTACTGGGAAGGACAAATGGGGGGGGGGGCTAAGCCTTGCAAATAGAGACTGTAGATTTTTACCTAAACCCTGAAAGCCTGACCGCATCCAAACAATGTAAGCCAATTTCATTTTAATGTTTTGGGGCAGAACAGAGTGAGGAAAGAAGAATATCCTCCTTGACGTGAACATAACAGATCACCTTGAAGATAAAAGAAGGTTTTGGTGACAAAACCACTTTTTCATTGCACAAAAACTCTTTACAGGGAGCAGCTGCCAACTTAAAAGCAGATCTAGCAGATGTAATGGCTACCAGAAAGGCAATCTTTCAAGTGAGGTCTTTTAACAGAAGATATCTCTAATAGGTTCCAAGGGAGGACTCTGAAGTACACAGAGCACCTGAGGTTGAATAGGGGTATTTATTTGAGCAACTCCCTAAAGAAAGTCTTTATAAGGCTTTGTGAATCAAGAGGTTTTTTTAAATTAGGATGGATAAAGCAGAAACCTGTCCCTTGAGGGTACTCAGGGCCAGATACTAGATTGACAGAGTATCCTTTAATGCAGGGGGCGCGTTGCGCACGATCGTGGGAGATGGCTGCCTAGACTCTAAAAACCCGGCTAACAGGGCACTGACTTCACCCCGGCATGACAGCTTGAGCTCCGATGACCAAGGACACTGCCAGGCACCCGGGGGTATGCATCGCACGCCTAAATATAGGCAGAAGCACTGATCACAGTGTGAAGGAGAACCCTATTACTTTGGACTCATTTTGTACATTTGAGAGGGGGTCAGACCGTCACACACAGCCAAAAGCCTCCCCTGCTACAGGAAGAGGCAAGATGGCGCCCGAACCTCCTGAGCCTGATGACTCCACGTGGCTCTCAGCAGGAGGACCAGCCTCCCCAGCAGACAGCCTACAACAGTTCCCTACAGACCTGGTAAGCCCTGTATCCACTGGCCCTGAGACGTTGCTAGCCAAATTTCGTTCTATAGTGAGTGATAAAATATCCACGGCCTCCCGCAAGCTCTCCTCGGACTTCATGAGGGGCCTTAAAGAGCTAGGCCACCACACAAATCAACTAGAACAAAGAATGGATTTGGCCACCATAGTTCTGGAGGGCCATGAGGATGAAGTAGATAAGCTCAATGCTGAACTTGAAAGTTTACATGATAAACTGGAGGATGCTGAAAACAGGGCCTGTAGGGATAACTCTCAAATCCGTGGGATCCAAGAGGCCATAACAGATTTGCAAGGCACCGCAACAGCCTTTTTACAGGAACTGTCTCCAGAGATTCCACTTGAGCGCCTGAAATTTGACTGCATTCACAGATCCCTTGCACCTAAACCCACGGATGGCCCTCCTAGGGATGTCATTATAAAATTTCACTGTTTCTGCACTAAAGAGAGACTTTTGCAAGTGGCCAGAGAACATCCTGACCTCTCCTTTCGATGAAAGTTCATATAATGCTTTGAATTTACATGTGGGTCACAATGTCGCGTGTAGGTTTACCACCCTAGGCTGCCCAATTTAAGAGATGGTGGGCCTGAATGGGGGTGACCCGCATTCAGTACGATGACTGAATGACGTTTTACTGTTTAATTTGTTGTGCCCTTGGTTTCTCATTATGGCTACTGATCTACTTAAATTCTCTCACTGCAAGTGTAAAATAGGTAAATAATTTAAAGGGGGGGGGTGGAAGCAAAAACAAAACTGGGATACCTCCAGATATATAGTCCTGATCATTTTTGTGCATTTCAGCCTACAAGGCCTTGGTAATAACTACATTAACTTCTTTTGGACCACCCCACGCACATTTACTGCATCAGGGTGGCCCTTCAGTGCGAAATGAAGGGGGGGGGGGGTAAACCTTCTGGAGCTTATTTGGTAAAACACAACTTTTGAAATAAATAGTATCACTAAATGCCATAGACTCCACCCATCAAAAACCTTAATTGATTACAAACGATCAACAGGAGAGAGAGCAGCTCTGATAACTGCAGGGTCGTTCCAAGTATATGTAACTAAATTTTACAAACAAATTGATACAATATACTTTGAAAAAATATACATACATATATAATAATAATAAAACAAATAAATCAATTACCGTCTGTCAGGCAAGGTGAAGCAGATATATAAGAATACCATAACATCCACAAAGAGAGAGAAGGTTGAGAGAAGAGGGAAGTTATTGCAAATGTAAAACCAAATCCCACCTCAGGTTTAACTCATGAGATGATATGATATTTAATCTATAGATTCACTATGCCTATCTCCCCAAACGCCTTCTCTCTCTATCGCCTCCTCTGAGTGAATAGGACAGCCTTTCTATTCCCTTAAAACTGAATAAGGAAAGATCGCCCTGATGGCAATCCCTAAAGTGACGTGTTGCATTGGAAATGTGCCTGACATTAGGATTATTAGTGTGACTATAATATTTCATGGATAACTCCCAGGGTATGACAGCTAGGTGGGTTGGCATTTGCTGGTAGAGCAGAAAAGACTTGGTGATAAGAAATTCCCTAATTTTGGTGCACATCTGCTGGAAAAATGGCAACCTGCTTGGATCCAGCATTCGTGAGCTCTGTTGATATTTTGGTGTATGAGTAGTAGAATTGAATCTCTTGTTTTCTTACAGGGTTTGAAGAGTACCTTTCACTGTGGAAAAAATAAGTCCCAATGTTTGCCTCTTGAGAAGCGTGCTGGAGGGTTGAAAAGAAATATAATCTATTAGCCCATAAATGTGCATTCTTTTAGAACAATCATACCCCGCTGGACAACCCTCAATTTAGGATGCAAGGTGCATGGCTGATGACTAATGAAGTTCATTGCAACAGGCTCAACATATGTGGAGGAAGCTGTAAGCATAACAATAACCATTCCCAGTAAAAGCACCGTCACAGTGAACATGGAACCATAATCACCAATGATATACCACCACAGGAAAGGGAGATATCTTGAAGCAAATTCGCACACCCAATAAGGACCAGAAGTACCATTAGCAGCACTGCAGGAACTGACAGCCATAATTCACCTGCTGGTCTCTTTGAATGAAAATAGGCACAAAGATTGGCAGGAGTGTTCAGAAGATACCACTGCCTTCCATAATTGTTTAAGTATTGCATGAGAAGAGTGGGAGGCAGTAGGGTGTTGCCCAACAGCAAGACATTGTTACACCAGTTTTTCCTAGTGAATCAGGATGCCCCTGTGAAATTCTGCCCTACATCTGATGCCCTCAGGCTTCCCTGGAAGTCTTGTTACAATATGGACCAATAAAACCACAGACTTACCAAGTCACATGCCCAAAGACAACCCTAAAGTTAGCTGAGTGTCCTGAACATGGCGCTATGATGGAGGAGGCATACAAACCTGAGCTGTTATTACCTGCACCCCAAAGGGACCAATTGCCTATATCCTTAACATTTTCCACTTGTAAAAGAAAAATAATTTTAGTGTAATCAGAACTATTGTTACAGACCTAGCGATCTGGACCACCCGCTGCCAAGGCCTGCTCCAGGAACGAGTGTGGCACCCTACTATTACAGCCTGTACCCTTCTTCCTGTCAGACAGTTAAAGGACACTAAAGAGGGGCCTATCCAACAATACGGCCGGTTGCTGAGGAGAAACTAAGGAAGAGTGGTGAGAGGGTCTTTGACCAACAGTTATTTTGATTACTAACATTGACTATACTATTCCACTTTCACGGAACTTGTGCTTCATTTTCAGTATACACAACTGCCCTAAAGCTCTACTGTTCTGCTTGACTAACCACCCCCCCCCCCTTCTGCCTCACTTTCCAACTAATTGTTATAGTTTCTTAAGGACTCCTAATATCTTCAAGCCTATCCCACTGAGTGCAGGACTATAAATACTGACACCCTTAGACATCTTCAAGGGCCCCAACATAGCCAGCAAAAGCGCAACTTTAAGGATCATGGTGTAGTTAGTCATGGCCCCTGCTTCCTCTCTGGGTAGTCTGATGCCGTAAGCACCACCCCCTAATCCTTGGGGTCAGTTGGTGAGGTCAGATGCCTTTGTGATCTCCCTTATGAAGCAGCAATGGGCTACAAAACACGTCAGATTCAAGCACTTTATCTTATAAGTATCTGCTGCCACTAGTTGTTTAATACCGGTTTGGTGTTTTACGATTATGAATTTTATGATTGTAATTTTTTATAATGGTCATCTTTGACCCATTAGCTCTTTTAACGTATATATCCACTTGCCCTCTGAAAGATTTACCCCCCCTTCCTGACCAACCCATTTATTGCGAATTAGGCAATGCTTTACTTTAACTGACAATTGCCCAGTTGTGCGACGCTGTAACCAAATAAAATGTATGTCCTTTTTTTCCCACAAATAGAGCTTCCTTTGGTGGTATTTGATCACCTCACTGGTGCCACACTGCAGTTTTTATTTTTTGCACTATAAACAAAAAATGACCAACAATTTTGAAAACAAATCCCAATAAGCGTATAGTGATTGGTTTGTGCAAAAGTTATAGCGTCTACAAAATATGGGATACATTTATGGAATTTGTATTTATTTTTATTTTTTTATTAGTAATGGAGTCAATCAGCGAATTATGGCGGGACAGCGATATTGCAGTGGACAAATCGGACACTAAGTTACACTTTTGACACTTTTCGGGAATCAGTGAAACTAATACAGTGATCAGTGCAAAAAATATGCACTGTCACTGTACTAATGACAGTGACTAGGAAGGGGTTAACATCAGGGGCAAAGGGTTAACTTTGTGCCTGACCAGTGTTTTATGATTTTGGGGAGTTGCTATTACTAATTGAAGGCATTGATCCATGTCCCTGCTTTGCAGGAACACAGGATCGATGCCTTCCATACTGACAGAACGGCAATCTGCCTTGTTTACACAGGCAGACTGACGTTCTGCCTGTGTAATGAATGACTGCCAAGTGCTTGTGGGAGCCTCGAGTGGTGCGCATTCGCGCCCTCTACCTGAAAATGCAGGAACTCTTAAATAAAAAGTAAATCTGCTATGGGGCGGTCGGCAAGTGGATATGTAATAATGTTATGATAATGTTTTGTTTTAAGCTTCATTGTGTTACCTCACTTCTAACCACACCGCTGGTAAAATCCCGTAATTAGTATTTAGGGTTTCTTCTTTTTTCTCGGTTTGCTTCCTTTAACTTTAAGGACTGTATTCAGTTTACTTGATCCTGAGGGCAGATCTGCATTTGAACCTGGGTCTTTGACTGCAGGTTAGGCTAGGCCCCTCATTGTAAGAGCTTCCAAGTTACTTAGGCTATATCCAAAATTGATACTCACCTGTATCACTTGCTGTGGCTCATATTTTGAGGAGAGCTACAGTGTATGCTGTTGGGATACAGTGCATGTTGAGATTTGTGTATTCCTGGTAATGTTCTTCATTTTTATGCTTTATTCTAATTTATCTTAATTTGACAATATATTCTGCTACTTATTATAAAGTTGCGAGTTTAATCTTTGTGTAACCTTAAGCCTAGTACAAACTGCTAGTTCATTTCTGTTCAACCCAGCAGAATGAATAAAAAAAAAAAATGACAGCTCAGGTCTGATGTTAGTACAGCGATCAACCCTGCTGTTCTTTTGTGCTCTGCCAAAACACTCTGGTCAGTGCTCTCGGCCACTGGCCACTGTCGGACCGGCTGCAGTACACACAGGCTGAATGTTGGCCAGGTTCTACTAAACCAACCGTTGCCACCTGACATTCGGCCCATGTGTACAGGGCTTTAAAATCCATAGAAAGTATTACTTTTACATCAATGTATTACATCAGTTGATAAGGTGTAACTGGTGGTGTCAATGAGGTTAAGGCCTTGAATAGGGATGAAATAGAAGCAGAGGACCTGACTTAACCAGTGGCATTAAGGGGTGGTACTACAAAAGTAACAGCAAAACCAGCTTGAGCAATGATGAAAAAAGGAGAACGGTAGCCAATGCTTTTCATTTATATTGTAATATGCCAAGCTATACCCATGTGTATGCTGCCATGCCGTGTCAGGAAAAGGTAACTACTGAACAAAACTTTTTATTGTAGATTTGGATTGAATATGGATTAATCAGAACATTGGTTAAGTTAATCGGTGACTGTGTTCTTATTAAGTCAATTCATCTCTCGGTTTGTCTTGATGACCACTGTCAGCACGACAGAAAAGTATAGGATGACCAATATATGTAATTTAGTTGTCATCAGAAAAAGAGGTGAGGGTAAATGTTTCAATGGGAACACCGGTTCCAAACACAATAATCCAAGCATGTATTTCTCTAAGTTTTCCTCACTGATTTTCTCCCACTTCCCATTGCATCTTCAGGAAGTGAAGACAAATCTTACCTAACAGAATCAGTCTACAAAAAAAAAAAAAACGGGTATGGATTTAACCCTTTCTCAATCTATTCAAAACTGCAGAAAAAGTTTTGGCATATACATACACACACTAAAAATGTAATTTATTTTATTTTTTCCCATTATGTAGTATGAATATTCCGCAAATGGATAGTTTAGAACAGGGATAGCGAACCTTGGAACCCCAGATGTTTTGGAACTACATTTCCCATGATGCTCGGGCACTCTGCAATGTAGTTGAGCATCATGGGAAGTGTAGTTCCAAAACATCTGGGGTGCCAAGGTTCGCCATCACTGGTCTAGAATAAAGGTCAAAGTCAAGATTCTTCAGGAATGGAGTTAATACTTTTGCCCAGCCTTGCCATACTTTCTTCCAGGAATTTAAATTTCCTCACAAAAATATAATGCTGAATATTTGATCTCTGCCTAAACTACTTGTAATGGTTTCTAATGGACAGAGGTCCTTGAACAGCAGGGATCAATGCTTACACTGTTCTCTGTAACATTGTTCACTATTCTTAATACTATTGTAGTGCTATACAATTACATACAATAATATACATGCCACAATAATTATCACTACCTGACTGCCAATAACATCCTGTTTAATTGTTCATTCATACACAGTAAATACACTGTAGCTGGCTATACTTCACAGACATATTTTTACAGTGTGCAGTAGCGTGTATTGTAACCCTTCAATCTGTCATCTCTTGACCACTCATTGTTCCAGCCCCAGCATCGATGACTAGCAGAATAATCATGGTTATACATCACCAACCTGAAAGTACCATCCCTTAAATCTTTTCCTGCAAAAGCCTTGGAGACTCAATTACTTTATTGACATGCAATCTTCATAAGGGGAGAAATATTGTTCATGTATAGTCACTTGCTTATGAAGACATATTATAATCCGTTATGCATGAGAGCTGCAGAGTCCTGAGTTGACAGTGCTAATTATAATGGTACATGATAGAGGGCTTACTGCATATTATTTGCTTATCTGCATTAGAGGTGAGGTAAGCTCATGACATCAGCAAGTCAGGACAATGAACTGCTGCCTATAGGATAAATAACTCTGTTGGTACTAAAGAGCACAAAAGGATTATTAGTATAAATAATGATAAATCAATGGTCTAACAAAAACAACATGGCGGCGCTGACAGAATCACATCTGTGTGCTGTTTGAAAGACACTGCAGTTGTACCAGGAGAGTCTTCAACAGTACCCTGCCTTGGCTATTCATGTACCACAAATAAATTTTTCACTTTTAACTTATTAAAATCATTCATTAATAATAATTGGAAGCAAAAATGAAAGCATTCTAACATTTGTACATAAGCCGTTCTCAGGATCTGCTATGCTGACTATTTTTCCTCTATTTAATGATTAAACTGCTTGCTTTCTTACTGCAAAAATGTTAAACTAGTCTTTAAAAATGCTGAACAGAAGACCCTTCACAAACTCTAATGCTGGCCATACACTAGCCGAAATATCAGACAAACTCATTTTCGAAAAACGAAAACTCAGCCGTGAGAGCAAACGATCGCGTCATCATGTAATGATCGAATTTTGAAAGATAAATCGTTCAATGGACATAAATTAATTCAGTTTGTCACATATACCTAGTGCAAACAGGTCACCCAAGAAACACATTAACCTTTCAATTTATCATTCGTTTATCGTTCGGCCAGCAGATTTTCAAAACTGTTCCTTCGATTTTTCGGCTCTGAAAAGTTGAAAACGATTTTCTATTTGTGCCCATTAACTGGACGAAAAATGGACGATCGGACCAAATGACAGATTTTCAAATGTTTTTTTGGCAGGTATACGGCCAGCTTAAGTCCAACATTGGTAAAGTTTAAATTATCCCATGCAGTGGAGCTTCACCTGAACTACATGGGTTAGTTGCACCTTATGTACCTTATGTACTCAGCTTTGGTCTTGATGACATCAGGATCCTAGACTGCTACAGAGTGAGGCAGAAGAGGCTGCGGGCACTGGTCTAGATGCATGGAGGTGCAGAAGATTAGGTAAATATTTTTATTTTTTGTGTTCCTAGATCTTTATGGGCAAATTTTTATTGCTTTAAGTTGGGCTTAAAAAAATCACAGGTATAAGCACAAAAAATATATATTTTTTAAAAAACTTACTGCAGGGTTTTTATTTATTTTCTTAATTCATACAGTATATTATTTCTTAAAAAAGTTTTTTTTTTAATGACAAACCTATATTATAATACAAACATCATAATACAAAACAAACCACATCCAAAAACAAAAATACTAGGGATGCACCAATGTCATTTTTTTTAACCAATATTGAGTATCATATTTCTTTTTTTTTTTTAGTACTCGCAGACACCAATTACCAATACCAACTGCAACTGTTTTGTTTACACTCCAGCTGTCAGCAATGGTAGAGCATTGATATGTTATTTACAAATGCAATAGAGTTATTATTTTTTTTTTTAAATGTTGCACTTTTGCTGCTATAGAATGTAGTTTATAAAGTGAATTAATTAGTAGGTGAAAAGCAAACATCAATTGTGATCCAGGACTCCTTCCCCTCATGCAGTGCACACTCACCAAAATGAGTGTGCTGCCAATAAGGGAGCAGTTAACACATTTTGCAATGGATGAATGTAAGCCACAAAACAAAATCCTCTTGTGGGATCCTCTCCTCCCTTAGGGACAATTAGACAGCTCATCTGGTCAAGCAATGCCACCGAAAACAACATGGATGATGTATCATAGTGTAGCAATTTTATTTAACCAAATGTAGCAGCGGAAGCAGTTACACACAACGGTGGTAATTTTCCATTGATGGTACAGAAACGCCGCTCATTTCTTACATTAAAAACGCTGCCACCTCTTTGCAGACCGGCGTGTCAGCGTGACTTTACGTAGACAGCTCAGCTAAACGCATTTCCCAACCAATGTGCGTCCTGTGAGGCCTCACAAGCTACAGCTGGCAGTACTGATCAGTGTGTTCTGATGGTGGGGAGATCGCCCTGCTGTCAGAACACAATAGCTCAGCTGGAGTGATTCCCTCATCCACCTTGAATAGGTGGATGGGGTAATTGAGACAAACCTAATCATCTATGAGCTGCTTAAGGCCAGGGCTGAACTGTCATAAAAATTGTTTCTGGCCTAGCCTGATTCACACACACACACACACACACACACAGTAACCCAGCACAATATATTTCATGGCAGTTTTCAGTACATCTAATTGGAAGAGCCAGGTTCCCTGCTAGATTTTGTAGCCGACACTCAGGGAATGGGCTTAGACCTTCAGCTCAAGTCATACTTCTCTTCCACTCAGGTACCCAAGCTGCTGGTACTGCTTGTGGTTTGCTGTGTCTGGGTCAAGGGAAACCCTGGGAGGGCACAGCTTGCTGTCCTGAGGTTGGCAGCAGGGTGCATCCTCCCCTTAGTTGGCCCACCTCATCTCACTGGAGGTGCAGATAATCAGGCAAAAGAGATTGAGGAAATGCTTCAGTTAGGATGCATTCAAGAGTCCTACAGGGCCTGGGCATCTCCAGTAGCTCTGGTCCTTAAACAGGATCAGACGATCAGCGTCTGTGTGGACTATCCTTTATTTTTGCTGGTGACTATCCCATGCCCAAGTTGTCAGGCATCGGGCAATCACGAATTTAAGCATGGAGTATTGGCCAACAACTCAAACACTGGAGGCTCAGGAAAAATCAGTCTTCGCCACCCCATTTGGCTTATCTGAATTTACAGTATTGCTATTTGGGGTAAATATTGCAACAGCCACCTCTCAGGGGGTCATGAGTGACCTACTGGGAGAGTTGGAAATATTTGAAGTGACCTACTTGGGGGGCCTTGAAGTGTTCGGTCCTACCTAGGAAGTACACCTTGTACTCCTCAACCAGTCCTGGACAAAAGGTCACTGTCCGGTTTGACAGTCAAACACTGCAATTGTCAGATGGGCATGGCAGAGGTTCAGTACCTTCAGGAACAGCAGGAAGGAGGAGGCACCCAGAGATCTGAAATAGGGCAGGTGAGGCTCGTATGGCTTGGTATACCCCTCAAGCCAAAATACAGCTTACATAATTCTTGGGTACAGCTGGCTACAGTAGGAAACCTGTGTACAACTATAGTGGCTCAGTTGAACCTTTGACTGACCTAATGACTAGGAAACAGCCTAAAATGGTATCTTGGACGCCAGTGTAAGAAGGCCTGTCCAGCCTCAACAGAGTTACTGGCCAGTGCACCAGTAACACAGGCTCTGGATTTTACCTGTCTGGTTCAGGCGCAAACCAATGCCACTAGCTTTGGCTCAGGTGCAGTCTCAGGTAAGATGGATGAGTCAGGAGAGTAACATTTCATCTACAACCTATGCAGGAAGTTGCCTTCTAGAGAGTTAGCAAATGCCACCTCTAAAGAGGTGTTCTGTGATTAAGCAGGCACTGCAGAATTGCCACATCATCTGTGAGGTTTCAGCAGTACAGTTCTCACCCACCACAACCCACTTCATTGGTTAAACAGAGCTGCTGACAAGAACAGAATGCTCCTCAGATGGATCCCAATTCTCAAACAATCCAGTTTGACCATAATGTACAAAAATTAACTCCTTGGCAATTTAGATATGGGTCACGATGAGTATAAAAGAAGTACCTCAGAGCAATATTGAATCAGAGGAATTTCCTGCAACAAGATTTTCATTTTTGTTGGATACCTTCTGAGAATTTTCAAGGCCATGGGATGCAGATGATGTTCCTTCTGTACCACAACACAGACATTGCTCAGTTGATCTTATGGGAGGAAGACCCTCCCATTTCATAATCAGCTTAAGACTGTATAAAAGGCATGTTTATACTGTATTGCACATGTGATTTTTCATTGTATCTAAAGCCAAAAAATGTTTTACCTGCTTTGGTTAGCACTTTGAAGGATTAGACCCTGTGTAAAGGGTTATTGCTGTTTGTATTCCTGCTAGGAAGAGCCATTCCTCTATATGTTCTGGTAACTATTATTACTAGAAGTAATGGGCATTATTGGAGGGGAAGTGTCAGGAACCTAAGGCTGGCAGTGCTCGTGTTCATGTGCATGCTCATACTCGTGCGCACAGATATAAATGCAGGCATGTGCCACAGCGTGCACGTGGATGCACGGGTGCACCCACAGATTATGACACCCAATATTATGACACTATTTAAACCACTATTTTAACTAAAAGTTTACCTAGTATCATTGTGCAATGCTCTTTAGGTATAACTTGACTTGTGTTTCTGAAAACTGGCATGATACTGTTACCAACCTGGATCTGTTTGACTCTTCTTTGGATTCCCCTTGCCTGCTGATGTCTGCTACTGATTCATGTTACCAACCGTAGCGTGGATTTTGACTAAGATTCTGACTAAAAACATATTTAGTGAGTCCATGCCAGTCTGAATTGTGGTTTAAGAGCTTGTAAGCCCACTTTTCTAAAGCAAACTCAAAGTTAAACAGGAAAAGATAGTTGCCCACGCAGGGCCTAAACCATGGCTCTGAGCTGATCAGTGTTTTAGACCAGTGTTTTTCAACCATTTTTCAGTCAAGGCACCCTTTAAAATTCTGCACAATCTCAAGGCGCCCAATGCTAAAATGTAAAAAACGAAATCTATAGTGTTCAATAGCAAAGAAACAGCCACACATATAGGACACCCAATATTAGAGATTGTTTATTCTTCCAAAGCAAATAAACCTTTTTGCACTGGTGTTGACTAGTATTCCAGCGTTTCTCTTCTCCCTCAGTCAGCTAATGTGACCCCAGTTCTGAAGGAGAGGGGAAGGGGAGCGGTAAACATGGATGCTGTACAGGCACCCAACATCCCTCTTATCAACCAATGACATAATTGATTGTCAGGACACC
Organism: Pelophylax lessonae; assembly: GCF_965119305.1. Lineage (NCBI taxonomy): Eukaryota > Metazoa > Chordata > Amphibia > Anura > Ranidae > Pelophylax > Pelophylax lessonae. Next base: position 179,656,782 of record NC_138776.1, on the reverse strand, counting down.
AGCGGCTAGAAGGTTGTAAAGGTACTCAATGAAAACCTGTGGCTATGTGTAACTAAAAGGCAGGCTTGATACCCCCACTGGCTTATATACAATTTTTGGGAAAGTTTTAGGCATCCCCACAGATGCTCAATAAGGTTTAGGTCTGGAGACATACTTGGTCAGGCCATCACCTTTACCCTCAGCTTCTTTAGCAAGGCAGTGGTCGTCTTGGAGGTGTGTTTGGGGTCATTATAATGTTGGAATACTGCCCTGCGGCCCAGTCTCCTGAAGGGAGGGGCTCATGCTCTGCTTCAGTATGTCACAGTACATGTTGGCATTCATGGTTCCCTCAATGAACTGTAGCTCCCCAGTGTCGGTAGCACTTATGCAGCCCCAGACCATGAAAACTCCGACCACCATTCTTGACTGTAGGCAAGACACACTAGTCTTTGTATTCCTCACCTGGTTGTTGCCACACACGCTTGACACCATCTGAACCAAATAAGTTTATCTTGGCCTCATCAGACCACAGAACATGGTTCCAGTAATCTATGTCCTTATTCTTCTTGTCTTCAGGAAACTTTTTGCGGACTTTCTGTGCATCATGTTGTTTAGAAGAGGCTTCCTTCCGGGATGCAGCAATGTAGACCAGTTTGATGCAGTGCGTCATGGTCTGAGCACTGAGAGGCTGACCCGCCACCCCTTCCACCTCTGCAGCAATGCTGGCAGCACTCATACGTCTATTTCACAAAGACAACCTCTGAATATGACGCTGAGCATCTGCACTCAACTTCTTTAGGCGACCATGGCGAGGCCTGTGGAACCTGTCCGGTTAAACCGCTGTATGGTCTTGGCCACTGTGCAGCAGCTCATTTTCAGGGTCTTGGCAATCATCTTATAGCCTAGGCCATCTTTATGTAGAGCAACAATTCTTTTTGTTTAGATCCTCAGAGAGTTCTTTGCCATGAGGTGCCATGTTGAACTTCCAGTGACCAATATGAGAGAGTGAGAGCGATAACACCAACTTTAACACACATGCTCCCCATTCACACCTGAGACATTGAAACACTAACGAGTCACATGACACCAGGGAGGCAAAATGGCTAATTGGGTCCAATTAGGACATTTTTAACTTAGGGGTGTACTCACTTTTATTTGGTTTAGACATTTATGGCTGTGTGTTGAGGTATTCTGAGGGGACAGCAAATTTTCACTGTTATACAAGCTGTACACTCACTACTTTACATTGTAGCCAAGTGTAATTTCTTCAGTGTTTTCACATGAAAAGATATAATTAAATATTTACAAAAATTTGAGCAGTGTACTCACTTTTGTGAGATACTGTATGTTTTGATTTATATTTTTGCATTTATGATTATTGATTATATATCTTTTCTATGATCATTATTACACCTTCAATTGTATGTATACCTGAGATCTGAGATCCAGAAGAAGCTGACGATTCCGCGAAATGCATTGATCCTCACTTGTTGCTCATCCCACAAACATTTTGGAGCAGTTGGTTACGGTATTGATCTTGGGTATTGCAAACCATGTAAAGATGGCGTTTTTATAAAACAAATATTCTAAATTTGTGTAGCACTGCCCCCTTGAGGACTGCTGGTCATCAGATGTTCCTCTGCACTCACCTTACCCTGTGAATTATCCAACCAACTGGACACTTTAGGTTCCAACATTTCAGATATAATCTTCAAAGACACACTGACACAATTAGGATACTGTTTGGTTATTTTACTTGAAAGATAAATCAATATAACTTCTTGATAACAGACATGACTCAACAATAATGAAGTGTAGAAGTAGAGAACAAGAAGAATCAACCCCAAAATGGGGAAGAAAAGATTGGGGATTTCTACTCTGCATATGTTGCATTTAAAATTTATACTTGCATCACCTTAGGTAATCACCCTTTTTCCTCATTTTTTCTTTCTTTTTTCTATTTTTAGTTTGAATATATTTGACTATATATTGGTCTACAAAACATATGTTTATTACAATAATAAAATTATAATGCTATGACTGAATTAGTGCTGGAACCTCTACTTTAACTTGTTACACTCGTTCTAGCTCAAAAGTCACTGGACGGCTCCCTCCAACCCTTCACTGGCTGAGGTAGCTCCTTGTCACTGCTTGTGCTGCTGCAACTCTTAACTCTGTACACTGCACACTGTACACTGACTCTTCAGGGCCCAACCACAGGTGCCCTCTTTACACTTCAGGGTCCTCTGACTAGGTACCCCCTTTAACACTTCAGGGTCCTCTGACTAGGTACCCCATTTAACACTTCAGGGTCCTCTGACTAGGTATCCCCTCTAACACTTCAGGGTCCTCTGACTAGGCATCCCCTTTATAGCTAGCTCACTCCTGGATCCTTGGAACCTTCTCTGGAGTAGTCCCCTCTAAACTTGGCAGACCCCTAGGGGCAGTTCACAGTACTCACGACCTTGGCAGGCTTTCCTGGAACTGGACCCCTCTTCCTCCACTGGTTCTTTGCACACCGGATCCCCTCTGCAGCTCAACTCAGCACTCTCTGGATTCCAAGGCAGCCACCTGGAACACCCAATCCTTCTGACAGGAGGAGAGAAAGCCGCACTCTCCCTCCTGGGACTCTGCTTCCTGCCAAAGACGCTGCGTCATGCGTTCCCTCAAAATGTATACCCACTCCCAGAATCCTCTGCAGCAGAATCTGACTTCTGGGGTAGATACAGGCCTGAGTGTGTCTCTGATTGGGTTTCCTCTACTGCCTGATGAGAATCCTCTCATGAAGCCAGTGGGGAGACTCCCCTCTCAGCAGACACACCTGGGAGACATGACAGCCCAGCTAAAATCATGGCCCTGCTGTTAGGCAGCCAAGGCCCACTATACTTTTACCTAGCACCTACCTGTAGGGTGCTACAGAATTATTTCTGCAAATTCTGCACACTCTTACTCTGTAAATCTAAGTCCTTATTTACATAGGCAATAAGAATGAACAGAATGAATTTAACTTGGCCTACCGAGTTTGACAGATTGCACTGCCTGTCAAACTCATCTATAAAGTCAATTGGACCATGTCGCAACCGAGAGCCAAAGGCTTGGCTCCTGGTTGCAGCAGATTTGTTTCAAAGCATTCAGGAGGCTAAACAAATGTTGCTTGAAAAACAGTGGCAACTCTGAAGAATCCGCCTGTGTGTCTTGACATCATCTCTTCTTGACTGCAGACTTCACAGGGGGGTGAGGGTCAGCACAAACTGCAGCCATTCAATCTTTAAATGTGGAATTCCAGGCTTACACCTAACTACTCCTAAAATCCCCCCCCCCCCAAACACCTATGCTTAGTAACCTGCACAACAAAGATGTATATCATTTTAAGGCTAACCGGTCTGGTGATGTGATCTTGCCTGTGTCAGCCAGCTCTCCCTTGAGCAGCGCTAACTGACACAGGGGAGCCAGATCACATGATCAGACCAGAGCAGCCTGAGAAAAGGTACACTTACAGATCTTTTGTACATAGGTTAGTAAGAATAGGTGTTGGGAGGGGAGATGGGACACCTTTAAGAGTAGTTAGGACTAAGCCTGGAATTCCAATTTAATGATACAGTACTAGATATTTATTTTTACACTCATACAGAATTTCTATGTTCTGTTCCATAAGAGCCTCCTTATTGGGAGCCCTCCCCCAGTCAGATCCCATAGTAGCTTTGTAGACGGCAATTGTTGTAGTTATGCCATTGACTTTGATTGTATAATATATCTGAATGGTTAGATTTCAGGGCACTGAGCAAGAGTGCCCAAAAAAAAAAAAAAAAGCCCCACTATTGTTGAATGAAGGGTTGTAGGTGGGTTGTCATTTACTGCCACTTGGCTTGCTGTTGTGCTGACTGAGTCACTTATCTGGAACCAGTATGCAGATAACAGTTTTTTTCATTCTGCATTGACTTATTTTCTGCATGCTTGCTCTCGGTCAGTCAACTAGCTCTTCCAGATGGTGGTCAGAAAAAGCATCCTCCATATTTCTCTAATGACAGGTTTCCCTAAAACTGCTTCATAAATTCCATTGGAGTTATTTATTTCCATTACAGCAAAAATAATATAACATCAAGACCAAAATTATTCACTTGAGTCAAGTGCTCTTTATAGCATTGCATATCATTTTTTAGTTGCTATTTTATATTGATCTTTGTCAAAAACCTGGTAGAGTATGCATAAAACTTCTTTTGTTTAGTTGTCACTTGAGGTTTTTACTCTTGCCCTGGACCTCTCCTCTGTTCTCCAAATTCCCCAGGCTCAGCATCTTTCTCCACTCATCCACAGGCTAAATGAGGAACATGTGAAAATGTAAAATAAATCTCTCAGCTCATCCTACATGTGGAGGGTGGATAATTTATTGAGTACTGCCATTAATCAACTGCATTTTTATGAGCCAGATAAAAGAGAAAATTAGGAGCCTTCCCCCCACCCCCTGGTGTTCTGTTCACCTTCTCTGGTTCCATTTTAGAAGAAGGCTTCTAAAGGAATAGGGTGGAGGGGTTTGACTAGTAAGGTTAACCACACAATTACATGTCAGCTCAGCTCATTCCTGCTTAGATCAATGTGTTAGGGGGGAAGCAAGAATTCTGCTGTATTCAACAGGGAGAAGTGACCCCTGCAAGTCATTCATCTGAATCATCCTGAGGTGACATCACTTGTCATAACTCATCTACTAGCAGAGCCCTTGAACGGAACTGACTTGTCCTGTTGGATTAAATTGATACCATGCAAAGTTTTGCATTATCTCTACAAAGGCAGGCACAGGGCAACTAGCTAGAATAAACCCAGTAAACCCTTGCAGAATTAGCAACCTAAATACGTGCAGGTTTAATACATGTAAGCATATTTTGAATACATATTACTTCCAGCAGTGGTGAGAAACTATATGAAAGCACCACACAAGTTGATAGGAATATCCTGTCAACAAGCACAAACATCTATTAATTCCATATGAGCTTGCCAAATTCCCAGCAACATAAATGGATTTTGCATCTGATCAGAGAATATAAATAAATCAATGCTTATGCAACCTGTACTACAAACCATCACCATATGACCAGTCCTATTAGAAAAATGTACACAGCTTAACCCTTTAGCAGGCTACAGTGTTTGCTATGCACTATTGCAGGAATTAAGAGATTCTCCATCTGGATGGCCCTTCCTGACTGTCACTGATAAATGTGCTGAGTTTGACATTACACAGGAAGCACGCCTGGCTTTGCCTGCTCACTCTCCCCACACACTGGTTACATTACAATGGGGCTCAGATGTGGGAGCGTGTAGAAGTAAATCATTCAGATCTGAACAGTCAGTTTGCAGAGTATCTGCTGCTGCTAACAAATGCGCACAATAAAGCTTTCATAGTTATATGCAAGTATTTTATTCTCAAATTTAAACTCTACAGATGTTCCTAACTGTGCTATGTCAAGAAAATGGAAGTAGTAACATGGAGAAATAATTTCCAAAGATAAAAAAAAAATTGTGATTTGCTGCATTCTTCTTGCTCTTAATTGTTTCAATACTATTCTTTCTTTTGCATAGAACAAAAGTCTGAAATATAATGAATATGGATGAATATCAAACACTGATACAAAAAAAACAAAAACAAAAAAAAAACTTTTTAAGAGCTTGATAGATGGGCCTTTACAGTATATATGGACCAAATTACCAAAATCAAAAATATTAAGTCATTTAAAGGAGATGTATGGGAATGAGTTTTTTCCCCCATTTATACTTACCTAGGCGGAAGCAGCATCTGTCCCCCGGTTGACTCTGCACTGAGAACCGAGCGATCGAACACCGCCGCTGTTCTGACAGCGCCCTGAGCAAAGAGCTGCTGACTTTAGACCGCTCTCTGCTGAAAAAGGGTCACAGGAGTGCAGAACGAACTGCACTCCTGTGATCCATAGGAGATGTACAGCCAAACGAGATTTGGCTGTACATCTCCTTTAACCACTTCTGGATCGGAAGATTTCCCCCCTTAATGACCAGGCCATATTTTGCGATTCGGCACTGCGTTATTTTAACAGACAATTGCGCGGTCATGCGACGATGTACACAAATAAAATTGATGCCCTATTTTTCCCATAAATAGAGCTCTCTCTTGGTGGTATTTAATCACCTCTGTGATTTTTATTTTCTGCGCTATAAACAGAAAAAAGCGACAATTCTGAAAAAAAAAAAAAAAACAATATTTTTCACTTTATGCTATATAACATTTCCCAAAAAAATAATTGAATCAATATTTTTTAACATTTTAGGCCAATTTGTGCTACATATTTTTGGTAAAAAAAAAAAATTGCAATAAGCGTATTTTGATTGGTTTGCGCAAAAGTTATCGCGTCTAACTACGGGAAAGATATATGTCATTTTTATTGTTTTTTATCTAGTAATGGTGGCGATCTGCGATTTTTAGCGGGACTGCGACATTTCGGCAGACAGATTGGACCCCTGACATTTTTGACACTTTTGTTAGGACCAGTGACATTACTACAGTAATCAGTGCTAAAATATGCACTGTTACTGTAATAATGACACTGGCAGGGAAGGGGTTAAAACTGTGGGTGATCAAAGAGTTAAATGTGTACCTAGGGGCGTGTTTCTAACTGTATGGGGGCGAGGGCTTGTGAAATGATCACAGAGACCTGTGTTCCTGTTAACAGCTGCCCATCCTTGTCTCTCAGCGGGGAGCGATCGCGGGTGTCAGGCGGCAATCAGGGCCGTCTGCCCCGTGCATCGGAGTCCCCACTGCAGGTGCGCGACCGACATATACCTACATTGGTTTGCGCAGGAGGGCTGCCCTGCCGCAGTATAACTGGGGCGGGCGGTCCTTAAGTGGTTAATGTTGATCTGATAGCCCTTTACTTGCAGGGGTGGCTATGTCTATTTGCGGTGTGCCGTGGGAAAAAAATGATATTGTGTATCTTGTTCAGCTTCTGAACGTGACATATTCAAGTGAACTGGGCCACACTGCAACTGCAAGCCAAACGCTATGGTCGCAGTTTTAGCTTGGTATTCCCATTCAAAACCCCATTAGGCTGTCAAAAAAAAAAAAAAAAACACAGTATCATCCCTGTGCCTGTCAACCACTCTTGTAAATGAGCTCAAACTCAATAAGCAAGGCATTGCAGCCACAGCATGTATTCAGCTGTATGTTATCCTTTAGGCGGGAGGTTGGGGCGTGGTAAAACTGCAGATCAAACTTCTACTTTTCCCACTACCCTGCCAATCATGTAAACAAGTCCCAAGGGACACTTCATCACTATCAATGAAAGGAGGAACTCCTACAATGACCACCAAATTAAGAGGCCATTGCTACAATGAGGGGGGGGGGACTTTAGAACTAACCAATGTAAGGGATTGTACACTTTTACACAAACTACCAATGTAAGAGAGCTTGTGTCCACTGATCACCAATGTAAATGAGTACTTTTCCACTTATCTCCAATAGGGGCACATCTTCATTAACCATCAATGTAAGGGAGCATTGTTATACTGACTATTATTACTACCACTACTATTCACTGATCATCAATGTAAATGGGTACATTTTCCATTGGCCAGGAATGCGAGGAGACATTACACTGTCCATCAATGTAAATGCACACTTTTCTTCTGACCTCCAGTGTAAGTGACCATTCACACCAGCTGCTGCATTGCAATGCAGAGGCTGGTGTGCTTTGCTATGAAGACAGTGTTGATGCACATGCAGTAGGTTTTTTAGTGCAGACCACCACACACACCTTGGTGATAAGGCATTTTGCTTTGTCTTGCGGTGGGGAAGTGGTGGGGAAGTGGTTGGACTGCACTGGAATAGCCACCCAACGTAGTCCCACCACAGCTGGAGTGAACCTAGCCCAAGGGTCAATTCTCCACAAACCACAAGTGAGGGGGCACTTCTCAACTGACCATGGATGTAAAAGGGCACTTTTGGAACTGACCACCAATGAAAGGGGATACCACATTGAACAATAATGTAAGGGGGAAAGTTTGCACTTTTCTATTGAGAGCCAATATAAATAAGCACCTCACTGACCTCTGATGTAAAAGGACTGATACCCAATTTAAAGGAGCAATATCAGGACAACCAATATAAAAGGGCAATTCTCCACTGACAATCAATATAAAGGGGCATTTCTATACATAACCAAGGTAAAAGGATATTACAATTTTCGAAGCCTGCATTTCTTTTTGGACCAATATTATTTATTTTCTTTCACGATTATTCCAAAAAATCATTTTGTCAAGTAGACGAAGGGAGGTGCTACATCCTGGGTGTCAAATATGATAGGAAAGTCATTAAAGTGGTTGTATAGGTAGAATTTTTTTTTTACTTTCATGCTATCTCTGCATTAACCACTTTCAAACCGGAGGATTTTCCCCCTTAATGACCAGGCCCTATTTTGCGATTCGGCACTGCATTACTTTAATGGACAATTGCGCGGTCGTGTGACGCTGTACCTAAATAAAATTGACGTCTTTTTTTCCCCCACAAATAGAGTTTTCTTTTGGTGGTATTTGATCACCTGTGCGATTGTTAGCGCTATAAACATATTTTTGGTAAAAAAAAAAATCACAATAAGCGCATTTTGATTGGTTTTCGCAAAAGTTATTGCGTTTACTAACTACGGGAAAGATTTATGTCATTTTTATTGTTTTTTTTTTTTACTAGTAATGGCAACAATCTGTGATTTTTTGAGGGACTGCGACATTGCAGTGGACAGATCGGACCCCTAACTGACATTTTTGATACTTTTGGGGGTACCAGTGACATTACTACAGTAATCAGTGCTAAAAATATGCACTGTTACTGTAATAATGGCATTGGCCATTAAAATTGTTAGTGATCAAGGGGTTAAATGTAAGCCTAGGGGAGTGATTCTAACTGTGGGTGGGTTGGGCTTGTGAGACGAACACTGAGACATGCGATCCTATATAGCAGGATCGCATAGCCTCTGTGATCATCTGAGGGAGAAGAACAGACGGCTGTGTTTACATCAGCCGTCTGTCCTTCTCTGTCAACGGGGGGAGATCGCCGGTGTCAGGCGGCAATCGGAGAAGCCTGAAACCCGCACTGGCTTCCCCGCTGACGATTGGGGGCGCTCGCCCCCCTAACTCCTCCCAGGCAGATGACATTTATTAACATGATTCTGCCTGGGACAGCCACTTTGCCTACGTAAATAGAAAGTAAGCGGTCGGCAAGTGGTTAAGGTAAAAAACTTTCTCTGATCAGGATCCTCCCCCAGCCCCCGCACATATTTGATTGAGCCTGATACAGTGCTGTGTCAGAGAGTAGAAGGTCTTTCTGCTCACTCTCTCTTCACTGGCTGTGGAGGCAGCAGTAAAAGCCATTGGCTGCTGCTGTCAATCAAAGCATGTGAGGAGGGAGTGGGGGGGGGGGACATTTACAACTACTTTGGTATGAAATTCATTCCATATTTTTATATTAACTTTGGGTATATTTTGACATATAAATGTATATTTATACATATAATGACGTCACATATAAGTCTTTGAGTTTTTCAAACTAAACAAGCCCTGTTTTTAAACTTTTATTGGGGGAAGCACAGTGGCTAGGTTATTAGCACTTCTGCCAAGCAGATCTTCGGTTTGAATCCCAACCATGGCACTATCTGCATGAAGTTCCCATGTTCTGCCTGTGCCTACCTGGGATTCTTCGGATACTCTGGTTTCCTCCCACACTCCAAAGACATGCTGGTAGGATAAATGTCTCCTGTCTAAATTAGTCCTAGCATGTGTATGTATGAATGTAAGTTAGGGACCGGAGATTATAAGCTCCTTGATTGCAGGGACTGATGTTAATGTACAATATATATGTAAAGCGCTGAGTAAAATTGACAACGTTATATTATTAAGGACCTATAATAACAAAAATATTGTAAGTAACACCACCCACCCTCTTTATTACATTGGACGCCTGCCTTTATAACTCCTCAAACGTCATATGCCTTATTACAACATGCTACTCAAAAGTGAACTCTGCATTTATTTACAGCTTTACAAAGACCTATACAGAGTAAAAATATCTCTCTTTATATACATGCCAAGATTGTATTTACGTTTGCAGCTGCATTTCAGCATTTAATGGTGCCAGAATTCCAAAGTCCTTCTTAATCTCCACTTTTCTCAGCTGTATTCAATTTAATGTATAGGGTGTAATGCCTTTAGCACAGGTTATGTTTTTAACCTTATATCAAAATACAGAAACATTCTAGTCATAAATCAAAAGTTTTCTTCTGTCTATTTAAATATTCTAAACTAAAAAGAAAAAAAAAAAGCAAATACATTGACATAGAATCTGGCATTTGTAACACCGAGGACCTGCGTTCACAGGTAAATGTAATGTAGATGCAAATATTTAACCCTTTCACTGACCACCACTTTTCTTGTTATTTTTTTAGATGTTAAAATGCAAATTTTACGCTCTAAGCTTGCCTAAAACATTATACAAAATAAAATGGTGGAAGTTGCAATTTATTATGATACATGATAATTACGGCACTGTTTATAAAATTTTCTGTAAAAATGCACAGACAGAAATAAAAACCTAACAATTTCTCAAACTTCCTTATCCTGCCCTAGACAGAGTTTTGAATACAGACACACCTTAACTTTTAGGATTAATAGGGTATAGCTAAAGAAAAATAGTGGTCACACCTCTGTCAGAGCCCAAACTGCCAAATGAGCAAATTTTCACAAATGGAGTAGAACCCATAATTATAATCCTCCAAGGTTTATTCTATTTACGTCTTGTAGGCTACATATGCTGGAAAAATGCCTCTAAGCTGCATATGGTGGTTGTTTCATCACACATCTACTCTGAAGTACACTTTTCATTTCACACATTTAACCTTAAAAGTGTTGGCAACCCTCAAGCCTTCTTCAGGTTTATCTGAGCAGCCGTTATCAGATTTATCTGGCAGGGTAAAGCAGCGCATCTAAGTAAAGCAATTTTGCTCAGACCGAAGCCCAGAGAAGGACTGGGATTCCTAGACCCAGCTCTATATTACACACATCAGGAGTAGTAGATTGGTATAGGTATCAACCACAAAAACTCTGTGTTTCTGGAACAAGAAATTTCTCCACCCCCCTTTTCTCAATCCCCTGGGCAGGTAAGAAGTATACTTAAGACCTGCACAACCAGCCATTGATCTGCCCAACTTTCCTCAAGCTAGACTGATATTACAAACATCTAGACTTGCAGAGTTCTTTGCCACCCATCAAAGGCCACCCAGACTTTATTTCTGGACTTACTGATAGGTTATTCAGATCCTGGGCTGATCAAAGGTTCCTTAGAGCCTCCAAATTACTGAATACTGACAAATGGAAGAGAATTGAAGATGTGCACCCAGACCCCGTGACTCCGGATTTTGGAATGTTGAGAATCCAACAAGTCCCTTGTTTCTCTGTTCTCTGCCCAAACCGTTTACCTTTCAAAAGGAGCTCAATGTAATGATATCACATACTGGACAAACGAAAAGCTGTAGCAAGTGGCCATGTTGTTCAGTTATCATAGGTCAGCCATGACGGTCTTGCAGAACAGTTACACATTGTAGCAGTGATCCTCCCCTCCCTCCTAATCTAATTCATGGAATGCATAAGTTATACACTTCAAAAGAGCCATTATCTCAACTCAGAGACATCAGAAACCAGCGCTTAGGCCTGTGCAGAGCTGTAAAAAGCTAATTGAGTCCTGGCAGGATGTCTGTTTCTGCTGTCCAGGCCTATCGTAAAACTATGACCATGCCATAAAGGATACCCAGAACTAATGCTGATCATAAAAGGCAATCAGAGAGCTCTGCCCATTTCAAAACTTAACAAATCCACACACAATTCATAAACTCAGACAGGAATATGACACATTAATAATAAGTATATATTTGAATGAGAAATGTTGTACTGAACGAAATAAGGTCATACATGATAACACTAGCACATATAGAAGGGAAGATAGCTGTAAGATATTCCATGGTTGACAAGTTTATCTGAGCTACCCTGTGTTTAGTATCCCTGGACAGGAAATTCATTGCTGAACAATAATCTATCAGTTTCAAGAATGCAACCGGTACATAGTGTAAGATATGAAAAGTGATATAAAACGGTCTGTAGAGGAGGGACCGGATATTGTCATAAACCCAGGACAGCCCATGGACATTCCGTTTTATTGGTCAGGGGCATTTATTTGCACCAACTTTGACCTTTTCATTATTAAAACCTTATTTTGAAAAGTGTTAACTTTGTCCCTAAGCTCTTAATGCAAGCTAAAACAGAACCCGTCTCTTGAAGAGTGCTACTGTATGGAATAAATCCGATGAACATACCTGTCTGTGGTGACAGTGTGTGTTGCAGACAATTATTCTAAAATCATAATTGATATTGCTAGAATTACAAGCTTCCTTCTGCTTGGACCAAACGGGGGTGGTGGCATCTAAAGGGTTAATTGCTTAATTAGCCCTGTGACAATCGCACTCAAGCTGCTGGCACCTAGATTGTGGTCCTGCAAGCTGAAAAATCTTGGTGCAGCTGAGATTGGCATTGGTATGTAAGTGACAGCATGTGGTAAGATTAGCTGGTCCTTTAACATGAGTTAGTGAGAAAGACAGGGATCTGATACCCGCATCCATAACACTCACTCCTTTTGAGGAGCTCTGCCTTGGAAAGAGAGCCAAGACCCATCATGTACTCTAAGGTAGATATTCCTAGAAAGATCCTCCTTTCCTATCCAAAATCTCTAGAAAACTTTATCATAAGTCATTACTTATTCACCTCTTGAATGCTGCAAGGGCTTGCATTCCAAGCATGCCGAAACAAAAGACCCCTCCTGCCCATACAAACACATGGTGGCACAGTGGCTTGCCAGGGTCAACGACATACAACAGATTGAAAAATTAACTTCAGCCTTGAGAGATAAAACTGAACCTCAAATATGTTCTTAATGTTATAAAGATTTATATTGCCCCTGTGATAATAGAGAGCTGTGATGGAAATTAGACATCTTTAAATGACTGTATTTGTGCTCACATACTTTGTATAGCACCACAACAGACCCTAAACACAGGGCACACAATTGCTCAAATCTACTGGGGTCCAAAGCTCAGTCGGCCTCCTTCACGTCTTCCTAAAAGCCCATAAGGCCATTATTTATAATTATGGACCAACAGAGTGATGTAGAAGAAAAAAGGTGGGTGGATCCAGGTTGTTGACAGCAAAGCAGGTTTAGAACAACAAGAAGGGTGCTATACAAAGTGATTGAGAAATATATCATCAAGTGCCAGCTTTCTTTTACAGCTTCCAAAAATACAAAGTTTAGGTAGGCAATCATAGAATTGTGTTAATAATATACACAAACACACACACACACACACTATATGGTATATACACATATAAATATACAGTCAGGTCCATAAATATTGGGACATCAACACAGTCAAAAAGATTAGAATTGTGTTGATGTCCCAATATTTATGGACCTGACTGTATATATATATATATATATATATATATATATATATATATGGGTACACTTTGGGCCCCTTAGCACCAATTGAGCATCATTTAAATGCCACACCCTACCTGAGTATTGTTGCTGACCACGTCCATCTCTTTATGACTACAGTGTACCCATTTTCTTAATTGCTACTTCCACCATGTCACAAAGCTCAAATCATCTCAAACTGGTTTCTTGGCAATAAGGTCCCTGTACTCCAATGGCCTCCACAGTCACCAGATCTCAATCCAATAGAGCACCTTTGGGATGTGGAGGAATGGGAGTGGATGTGTAGCCGACAAATCTGCAGCAAATGTGTGATGCTATTATGTCAATATGGACCAAAATCTCTGAGGAATGTTTCCAACATCTTGTTGAATCTATGCCACAAAGAATTAGGGCAGTTATGAAGGCAAAAGGGGGCCCAACCTTGTACTAGAAAGGTGTATCTAATAAAGTGGCTGGTGAGTATAAGCGGTTAGCTCCATATATATTTGGACACAGGCATATTTTTCATACTTTTGGCTCTGTATGCCACCAGAATAAAAATAAAACAAAACAATCCAAATGGATTTGAAGTGCAGACTTTCAGATTTAATTCAAGGGGTTAACAATACATTTCAAGTGCAAATTTTAGGGACTGCAACCATTTTAATACACAGTCTCCCCATTTTCAGGGGCTCAAATATAATTGTATAAATTAATATCATTCTAAATAAAATTTTTAATATTTTGTTGAAAATCCTTGACTGGCAATGACTGCCTGAAGTCCGGAACCCTTGGACATTACCAAAGACTGGGTTTCCTCCTTTCTGATGCATTGCCAGGCTCTAACTGCAGCTGTTTTCAGCTGTTCTTTGTTTGTGGGTCTGCCTTTAGTTTTGCCTTCAGCAAGTGAAATGCAAATTCAATTAGGTTAATTGACTCAGCCATTGCAGAAAATGACACTTCTTTTCCTTCAAAAGCTACTGGGTTGCTTTAGCAGTGTGTTTTGGATAATTGTCCATCTGTACTGTGAAGCGCCGTCCAATCAACTTTGCGGCATTTGGCTGAATATGGGCTGACAGTACATCTCTTAACACTGCAGAATTCATTCAGCTGCTTCTGTCTTCTGTCACATCATCAATAAACACCAATGACCCAGTGCCACTGTAAGCCATGCATGCCCATGCCATTACACTGCCTCCTCCATGTTTTACAGATGACGTTGTGTGCTTTGGATCATGAGCTGTTCCAAGCCTTCTCCACACTTTTTTCTTCAGTCATTCTGGTACAGATTATTCTTAGTTTCATCTGTCCAAGGACTGCTTTTCCAGAACTTGTCCGGATTTTTTAGATGTTTTTTGGCTAAGTCTAATGTGGCTTTTCTATTCTTCAGGCTTATGAATGGTTTGCACTTTGTCAATAACCCACTGTATTTGCTCTAGTGAAGTCTTTTTTGATTGTAGACTTTGATAATGATACTCCCACCTCCTGGAGAGTGTCCTTCACTTGTATGGAAGTTCTGAACAGGTTTTTCTTTACCATAGAGAGGATCCTGTGATCAACCAACACTGTTGTCTTCCCTGGATGTCCAGGCCTTTTTAAGTTGCTGAGCTCACTAGTGCGTTCTTGTTTCCTAACTGTTGATTTGGCCACTTCTAATGTTGCTGCTATCTCTCTGATGGATTTGTTTAGTTTTTGAAGCCTTACAATGGTCTGTTTCCCATGCATAGACAGCTCCTTTGAACACATGATGTAAGTTCACAGCAATACATTCCAAATGCAGATACCACAATTAGAATCAACTCAAGACCTTTTATCTGCTTAATTGAAGAAAAAACCAAGGAGTAGTTGGCCGCACCTGACCATGAAACAGCTTTTGATTCAATTGTCCAATTACTTTTGGTTACCTATACTTAAGAGCTGTAATTTCTAAACCCCTTTCTTCAATTTGGATGTACATACCCTCAAACTAAACCTGAGAGTCTGCACTTTCAGCGCATATCCATTATATAACTATAGCTGGATAATGTTTTGGTAAATACCTGAAAAAAGTTACAATTGTGCCTGTGTCCAAATATATATGGACCTAACTGTATGTACATAAAACAAAGCAAATCTGCACATGGAAGTAAAAAAAAAAAAAAAAAATTGTGTGAGTTATGTTTTTAAAACTAAAACAATACCTATTTATACATAGTCTATGATTGATATAATTCTTATTTTGCTTTCTTTGGAAATCTGTTTGTTTAGCTGGTAGTAGGAGTGAAAGACCTGCCCCTCTAAAATCATGTAATTATGGCTGTACCTCTGTAGATAAAGCATATTCAGTGATATTTCACATCATGCATCAACCTGTGTTATTGTGCAATGTGTTGCAAGCCTCCAGAAATAAAACTATTCAGTGGGGTTGGAACTTAAATGTCAAACTCATTCTGCCTCTGTGACCTAGCAAATGACCTCCGGGGTGCTAAGGACTAGGTTTTTGATCCCCATCTTGTGCTACATCACTACATATTAACCCATTTGGTTGTTATCATTGCCCATAATTTCAGATTCTCTATGCATACAAGGAAGTCATTTCATGCTGATAGGAAAATTGATAGCTCACACTCAAGGTTTTGCCACCATAGCCTGAGATACCTATTGAATAGTTGTACAAGTAACAAGATTTATATTTTGTGCTAAAGCATAGCCTTTAAATCCTGTTAATTCAAAGCGCAGGCTGTGGGCCTGACAAGGATGTTTTTTTCATCACCCATTTGAAAAAGTGTAGCGCAGAGTGAAAATGCTGAGACAGCGAGATGGAGTGAACAAGAGAGAGACACGTTGTAAACTTTTTACCACCTTGCAGTAAAAGACTATATAAATAATATTGCATGTACACCTTACCTCTGTGAGTCGTTGGATCCCTGGATACTGCTGGCAAGGGTGTGTAAGGCATGTTAGGAGAGCTTGAGTCTATATTACCCGAAATCTGACAAAGAGACAAAGGAATATCAGTCAATGGAGTTTAGTGACACAATTTACGTGTTTTCACTGTATGCAAATACAAATCATTGGGATACAGTAAACATTCACAATTCCCTGCTTTTACCGTATACTTGTCAGCATCAAAAAGGGTTGTTTAATGCATGCTTCTGACACCCACAATGGCTCCAAAGGGGCTGGAGTAGAGCCAAATTGCTCTACATAAGTATCTATCGATCCATTTGTTTGATTTAATTCTATGATGTATTGATATGTTTGTAGTGGTGACAGTTCCCTATCATATTTATTACCCCCTCCTCCAGCCAAGACTGGAAGCATGCCAGTTCACAGACTAGAACTTCTGGGTTCAGCCTCAATGAATACTTAGCCTTACAGACATCTTTAGAGTGGGCATAGCTTTAGATTTTTTTTTTTTTCATGCTAAGTACGTACATGCTCAGTTATGTGTAAGTGTACAACTTAAAATAATTTGTTAACCTTCAGAGTACTCCCCTGACAGTTTCTTAAATTGCTTTCCTCTCAAAAAAGCTGGCGCCATCACTATTTAGGCTCCATCCAGGGTCATACTTATGCATATTTGTAAAGTTGTATGGAGGTTCATATTAAAATTAAGAAACAGTAATGTCATTGATAGGATATTTTGGCTATCATTTGAAGTGACAAAAGATCAGCAATTTGGGATGCAACTTTTGCAAACAATGCAGCTGATCAGAGCATCTCCAAATATTATGTAAAGTGTTACTACATAAGAGGAATTTGTTTATATCACGATTATTTACATATACAGGTACATCTCATAAAATTAGAATATCATCAAAAAGTTTATTTTTTTCAGTAATTCAAAAAGTAAAACTCATATATTTTATATAGATGCGTAACACACATCTATTTGATCTATTTCAAGCATTTATTACTTTTAATTTTGAGGATTATGGCTTACAGCTAGTAAAAACTCAAACAATTCAGTATCTCAGGAAATTAGAATATTGCATGAAACAAATAAAAAAAAAAGGATTTTTAATACAGAAATGTTGGCTTACTATAATGGCCATGTACAGTACAGTATGCACTCAATACTTGGTCAGGGCTCCTTTTGCATGAATTACTGCATCAATGCGACGTGGCATGGATGCGATCAGCCTGTGGCACTGCTGAGGTGTTATGGAAGCCCAGGTTGTTTTGATAGCGGCTTTCAGCTCGTCTGCATTGTTGACCAGTGAGACCAGTGAGTCTGACATCAATAGTAGGCAAATTAATGGAAACCCTATTAAAGGATAGAATTGTGGAACATCTTAAATCCCATGGATTGCAAGATGAAAAACAACATGGGTTTACTTCAGGGAGATCATGTCAAACAAATCTTATAGATTTTTTTGACTGGGTGACTAAAATAATAGACGGTGGAGGTGCAGTAGACATTGCATATCTAGATTTTAGTAAGGCTTTTGACACTGTCCCACATAGAAGACTTATCAATAAACTACAGTCATTGAGCATGGACTCCCATATTGTTGAGTGGATTAGGCAGTGGCTGAGTGACAGACAACAGAGGGTTGTAGTCAATGGAGAACATTCAGAACAAGGTCATGTTACCAGTGGGGTACCTCAGGGATCTGTACTGGGACCAATTTTGTTTAATATCTTCATAAGTGATATTGCAAAAGGCCTCGATGGTAAGGTTTGTCTTTTTGCTGATGAGACAAAGATATGTAACAGGGTTGATGTTCCTGGAGGGAAACGCCAAATGGAAAAGGATTTAGGAAAACTAGAAGAATGGTCAGAACTCTGGCAACTGAAATTTAATGTGGATAACTGCAAGATAATGCACCTGGGGCGTAAAAACCCAAGGGCAGAATATAGAATATTTGACACAGTCCTGACCTCTGTATCTGAGGAAAGGGATTTAGGAGTAATTATTTCAGAAGACTTAAAGGTGGGAGGACAATGTAATAGAGCAGCACGAAATGCCAGCAGAATGCTTGGATGTATAGTGAGAGGTATAAGCAGTAGAAAGAGAGAAGTGCTTATGCCGCTGTACAGAACACTGGTGAGACCTCACTTGGAGTATTGTGCGCAGTACTGGAGGCCATATCTCCAGAAGGATATAGATACTCTAGAGTGAGTTCAGAGAAGAGCTACTAAACTAGTACATGGATTGTAGGAAAAAAATTACCAGGAAAGGTTAAAGGACCTTAACATGTATAGCTTGGAAGAGACAGAGGGGATATGATAGAAACTTTTAAATACATAAAGGGAATTAACTCGGTAAAGGAGGAGAGCATATTTAAAAGAAGAAAAACTACCACAAGAGGACACCGTTTTAAACTAGAGGGGCAAAGGTTTAAAAGTAATATGAGGAAGTATTACTTTACTGAGAGAGTAGTGGATGCATGGAATAACCTTCCTGCAGAAGTGGTAGCTGCAAATACAGTGAAGGAGTTTAAGCATGCATGGGATAGGCATAAGGCTATCCTTCATATAAGATAGGGCCAGGGACTATTCATAGGATTCAGATATATTGGGCAGACTAGATGGGCCAAATGGTTCTTATCTGCCGACACATTCTATGTTTCTATGTTGAGTCTGGTGTCTCTCATCTTCCTCTTGATAAAATCCCACAGATTCTCTATGTGGTTAGGTCAGACGAGTTTGCTGACCAATCAAGCACAGTGATACCATGATCATTAAACCAGATATTGGTATTTTTGGCAGTGTGGGCAGGTGCCAAGTCCCACTGGAAAATTAAATCAGCATCTCCATATAACTGGTCAGCAGAGGGAAGCATGAAGTGCTCTAGAATTTCCTGGTAGAGGGCTGCGCTGACTTTGGACTTGATAAAATACAGTGGACCAACACCAGCAGATGACAAAGCTTTGCAAATCATCACTGACTATGGAAACTTCACACTGGACCTAATGCAACTTGGGCCTGGTGATGTAACTAGATTACCCCGCCTTTTGCCTATAAAAGAACGGTCAAAGCCAAAGAGTGGGCATACCGCAGGTACCCTCTTAGGAAGCAAATAATTTTTTTTGCAATTTTTCAGGTTGGGCGGGCGTCGTGATTGACGATGGATTTACATCGAGGGACACTATCTTTTTTCTTTTTAAAAAAGGACTTGTCAGAAACAGTTTCCTGTGGTTTTTACTTTTTTACACTTTTTTAGTGAATTGGTACAGGTAGGATGTACTCGATACCCATTCACGTAGGGGGGGGGTCCTTGTTAAAGGGGGCTTCCAGATTCCGATAAGCCCCAGACCCCCGACAGCCACAGCCCAGAGTTGTCGAGAAGAGGTCCTTCTCCCCATCAAAGCACCCAACCCCCCCTATGTTGAGGGCATGTGGCCTGGTATGGTTCAGGAGGGGGGGGAGATGCTCCCTCGCCCCCCCCATTTCTTGACCTGCATGCTCGAATATGGGTCTGGGTATGGGTTTTGGCACGCCAAAATAAAAAAACGGCGTGAGGTTCCCCTTAAAACTCATACCAGACACGAAGGGCCTGGTATGGACTTAGGGGGACTGGGACCCTGCGCCATTTTTTACATTTTTTCGTATCTGTATTGCCGGGAGCTGGCAATACATTACAGCCGCGAGCAAGTTTAGATTACATTTTTTCCTTTAGAGATGTCAGTATTGCTTCAGCAGGCTCCATACATCGTACAGGTATCCCACTTTATAGGCACATTAAGGGGACCCCCCAGACACGATATTTAAAGTACTTTTTTTTTTTTCAATATTTTTATTAGAAAGGTTTTTGCAATGAGGTACAACAATGCCTAAACATAGGCAACAGTAATTTAAATTGAAAGTACAGCAAAGTCAATGATTGCATAAACTAGTTGCCATGGAGAACATAATAATACAATGAAGGGTGTAAGGGCAAGCAAAATAAAACTCAGACACCAAAAATAGCTATACTGTATACTTCAGCTGAAAGTCCGTACATGCCCTTCCCCCACATCAGTTAACACCAACCTTATGGGGTCCCTGAAGTCTAGGGGGACCCAAAGACAGGGGTGGGGCAGCCCAAGAGAACCACCGCCCCAAAGAAATTTTGGTATAGGCAGAGTAGTAAAGGGATAGAAAAGAAGAGGAAAAAGAAGGGGGGAAATGGAGAAGGGGGAGAGAGGGGTAGAGAAAAAAGGAAGAAAAAAAAAACACAGACATTGCGTAGGAACTGGACTGGTACTGCTAATGGACGATACCCATGGGGAGCAGACACATATGCCCACTCCACCCCCAGGAGGACCCAAACAGCCCAAGATGTATCAACTCAACCTCAAGTCAGCTCAGGGGTCTCCCTCCAAATATCGCAACCATGGGTTCCAGATCTTTTCAAACAGTTTCACCTTGTCATTCAGTATTGCAGACAGACGTTCATTAATCATCAACCAAGTCAATTTCGCTCTGAACATCTCAAAAGGTATAGTGGCCGAACACCAGGACCGTGCTATCACTATTCTAGCCACCACATAAATAAATCGTATAAGCAATTTAGCCCCTTTGGGGGAGTCCGTCCCCAATTCCCGCAGCAACGCATGTCTTGGGGACTTCCGCAGATTCACTTGGGTCAAAGAATAAATAAAATTGTAGATTCATATCCAGTAGCGTCGTACCTTTGGGCATACCCACCATACATGGTAGGCCGTTCCCTGCTCCCTTCACCTCAAGAGAACCTTATAATTTGCCTCAATAATGGAGATGTTGATTAGGGACCTGGAGGCGGTGTTAGCTAGTTTATGCCAATCTTCCAGGTCTAGGGACTCCTACAGATCCCCTTCCCAAGCCTCCATGTAACTTAGTTTGCATGAATCAGAGGATGTCAAAATAGCACATATTTGGGAAATATGTCCCCGCAGTTTATCGTATTTTTCACACAAGAATTCCATGCGGGTTCTACAAGCGAGGTCAGACTCGCGTTTCAAAGTCTTGACATAGTGCGCGATTTGAGCATAGCGATAGCATTCGGACTCTGGCATATGCAGTTTTTCGATCAAAATCCGTTTGGTGAAAAGACCCCTGTGGTCACAGATATCAGCAATACGTAGGAGGCCCTTATTCGCCCACCATGAGAACGCTCAAGGGCCAGGGCGAAGTCAGGGTTTCAGAACAGGGGGGCCAACGGCTTGTGTGGAGATTCAAAGTGAAATGTCCTGGAGAGCCTGTCCCACAGACCCAGGGAGAGAGAGAGCGAAGGACACATAATGGCCGGGCGGGACCTTTGAGGCAGCCATAGCAGGTGAGAGATCGGTGGCCCCCACCGGAAACAGATTCAATTCGCAGCCACAAAGGAAGTGCGGCCCGTGAATGGGATCTGATGAGCTGAGCAATTTGAGCTGCATAGAAATATTTAAAGAGGTCCGGAACCCCTAGGCCACCCTCCCCCTCGGAGCGTGGAGAGTGCGTTTGTTAACCCTTGGTTTCTTAGTACCCCAAACAAATGAGAGCATTTTCTTCTGAAAGGAGATAAAATCCGGTCTATGAAGTTGTATAGGGAGAGTACGGAATAAATACAAAAGTTTTGGAAGTACCACCATCTTTAGGGAGTGAATTCTGCCAAACCAGGACGGGGGTCTGAGCTGCCATCTGGTTAGGTCCTCTAAAAGTTTTCTAAGCAATGGCGGGTAGTTCAAAGAATACAGAGTGCGTAAAGCCCAGGGGGTAAGGTTGATTCCCAGAGAGGGAAGAGCCTGAGCCTGCCATTGGAAAGAAAAGTATAGTTTCAGTAGCTCCACTGTGCCATGGTCTAAAGACACATTCAGTGCCTGAGATTTTGCATGGTTGACTGTGAGTCCCGAAATCCATGAGAAGTGGCCAAGCGTTTTATATAGATTGGGTTTTGATTTAAAGTACTTTTTTATTGTTATTGTTTCACTTTAGGCATCATTAAAATCACTGCTCCTTTAAAAACAAATGTTTTTAATCTTTTTATGGCAAAGACTTGCATATAAGCCTTTAAAATGAGGACGTTTGATTTTTCATGTTCGTGTCCCATAGACTTTAATAGGGTTCGCATGTTCGCTAGAACTTTTTCCCTGTTCGAGATGTCCTGGTGCAAACCGAACAGGGTGGGTGTTCGGCCCATCCCTACAGGTAAGCCCTAATATAGGCTTACCTGTAGGTACAAGTTACAAACAAAACTTTACTACCACTTTAAGCTTTGACAAAAAAAAAACTGGAAGCTGATTGGTTTCAGTGCAGAGTTGAAGTAAATTTTGTACTTGCTAGTTTTAGTAAATCTTTCCCATAGTACATAAAATATAAGATAAAGCCCAGGGGCAGCACCTGCTGATGGCCAAAACCACTTCCACAGCTGTAGATGCTCCGTTACATGGCATAGCAATGAAAATAACAAGAACAAAAGTATTTACACATGTGAGAGCAGCAAGCCAATTGGGGTAGGTATTGTATTCTCAGAGCTAAGAATAGGATTTTAAGATAAATGCAAAAAAAAGTTCTCTTTCGTTTAGAGGAGGAAACAGCTCTGCAACAATCTCCAATTGGAATGTAACAATGAATTGTCACAATGGGCCAGGCAAATAGAAAGGAAAACCAGATTATCCATCTTAAAGAAAAATGATACAGGGCAGTTAAACAGCCACCTGCAAAACTGACATTGTCTGATGCCGCTGAATTCACATTGTAAAATTTGGTGAATGTAAGGACGCGTGCCATCCTTACAAATCTGTTAAATTAACCGGTTGCCGACCACCGCAAGTACATATACGGCGGCGGTCAGCCCCGGCCAGGCAAAGTGACGTACCACCCCCGCTCGTTCACGGACACCTCCGCGTGAGTGACTGGCGAACCCGATGTCCGCCGGTCACTCGCGATCGTCCGCTGTGAAGGGAGAAAGGCAGGCGGCTAATGTAAACAAAGCCGCCTGTCATTCTTCCCTGTGTAACAGCAGAGATCATATGGTCCTGTTACATGTAAAGCCACATCCCTGCACAGTTAGAAACACGCCCCTAGTGACACACTTAACCCCTCCTTCTCCAATAAAGTTAACCCCTTCCCTTCCAGTGTCATTTTTACAGTAACAGTGCATATGTATAGCACTGATTACTGTAGTAATGTCACTGGTACCCCCAAAAGTGTCAAAAATGTCAGTCAAGGGTCCGATCTCTCCGCCGCAATGTCGCAGTACCGCAAAAAAAATTGCAGATCGCCGCCATTACTCGTTTAAAAAAAACAACAAAAATTACAAAAATCTTTCCCTTAGTAAACACAATAACGTTTGCGCAAACCAATCAAAATACAATTATTTATTTTTATATTTTTTTTTTTTATATATTTTTTTTAACCAAACATATGTAGCAGAAAACAAATTGGCCAAAAATGTTAAAAAAATTTGATTTTTACATTTTTTTGGGGGAATTTCATATAAAAAAATGTGAAAAATATTGTTATTTTTGCAAAATTGTCGCTCTTTTTTTGTTTATAGCGCATGATCAAAAAACCGCACAGGTGATCAAATACCACCAAAAGAAAGCTCTGTTTGTGGGAAAAAAAGGACGCCAAATTTGTTTAGGTACAGTGTCACATGACTGCGCAATTGTCCGTTAAAGTCACGCAGTGCCGAATCGCAAAATAGAGCCTGGTCAGGAAGGGGGTAAAATCTTCCGGGGGTTAAGTGGTTAAAGTGGTTATAAAGCCTGAAGGTTTTTTACGAGCTTGCATGAAGGTAAAAATATCCAAACTAAGGGCATCACTACTGACCGGATTGACTCATCTTGAACTTTTGGGTTTTGACATAAACGTTCAAGACTTTGAGATCAGGACTAGATGAGTTCTTCCCTTCTTGACCACCATAAAGAGATTTGAGTGTAACTCCTGAAGTCTTTCTGCAGTAGGTACTGGGATCACCACCCCTTGTGCCAAGATTTCCCTAGAAGCCAGATGCAAGTCCACTATTCTCTGCAGAGATAGGCCCAGGATAGTGGTAAAAAAACCTAAGCAGAGGAGGTGCCTTGAAGATACCAATTTGTGGAACCCATTTGTCCAACACATTGCTAAAGGTTCTTGAATACTAGAAGTCCCTCTGCACTCAAGCCCCCCGCCCACACCTTGCGTTGGGTACGTGCGGGGAAAACTGCATGCGAATAAGAAGGATGGTTTATCCACAGACTTAACAGACTTAGACTGTCAAGGAAGTTTACCCCCTACAGAGGTAGAGGACTTAGGGGATTTTGATCCCATGTCCAAACTGCCTCGCAAATGAAAATAGCTCTGAAAAGGTAAGCTCAGATTTGCGACAAGAATCCTTGGTCTCCTTAAGCTGAGGCAAGGAGGTACTTTTTCCTCCAGTGAAGTTCTTAATAAGCTCATTTAGAAACTCACCAAACAGATGTTTCCCTGTGAATAGCATATTAGTCAGACTCTTCTTAGATGTTTGGTCTAACGAACAACATTTAAGTTACAGAAATCTGCAGATAACTACAGCTGAAGCTGACAGTCTAGCTCACAAACATACTTTAAGACTTGTACCAATTGCTCTGTCTAGCCTACATAAACGTGTGAGACTCATTCCTCCTCTAAACCAACGTGCAATAGTTTTGCCCATTCAATAAGGGTTTGCGACAATAGTGCTGCTGATGCTACAGCTGCACGTATTTATGATCCTGTGACCATGTACATGGATCTAATGACTAATTCTGCCTTTATATCTGTAAAATCGTTAAAGAAGTTGGAAACTGGAATGACCATAGCTTTGTTTAAACAGAAAACTGGAGGATATACCACAGATGGAGATGCTACTTATTAATAAGATTCTCCTCAAAAGGATAATGTTTTGAAACATTTTGTAGGAAAATAAACGGTCAAGACGACCACTGCTTCTTGACAAAGTCATCAAACCAATTGTGCCTGGGCAAAGATGTCCTCCACCCGGGAAACAAAGCCCTCCAACATAGGGAGGGCGAGGGAATCCATAGTTGTGGTTGACCCTTGGCGACCTAAATGTTTAAGATGGGAATCCAAGGACAGGAATGATACCACAGTTGGTGGCTTACCCTTGCATTGCCATAGCATACTTGGGCCAAAAAGGGGATCCTGCATGTCCCCTATGGAGGCCTGATGCCCCCACGCCAAAATGCTGTCCCAGCAATGCCCACCAAATGGAGTCAGTATAGGGTATTACCCAATAGGGGTATTAGAGTCAAAAGGACAGCAGATCTGGTAAGAGCAGTTGGTCACCACCAAGAAAGCAGAGGAATAAATGCAGTGTTACTCCTGCAACATTTCTAAGCAACAGACAGGAGAGGACTGGAGGTAGTGTCACTCACACATGCAATGTTCATATGAAAGCCAGAGACAAGGCAATATGCAGAGGGCCTGGTACGCAGGACACACACATGCATGGCAGCACATATATTTCAAAACTGGAGTACTGCAGGGCCACCCCTTCTTGCATCCAGTGCTTCCTTTTCCTTGCAGAAGCCCTTAACAAAGATGGCCATCGCAATTCCTGCAATAGCCATACACACAAAGAAAATCTTGGCAATCAGCTAAAGCTCCAGCTATGGCCCTAAAGCACTCAGACCATTACACTAGCCTCAAGCAGTTACTCCACTACTTGCCATACACCTGGTCTTAAAAGATTAGGTGCCCCAAAAGCAAAGTGACTCAGTCCCAGCAGGTAACCTTACACTAAGCCTTCATTCACCTTGCCATTTACCTCCTTAGACAACACAAGAAAGGAGCAGTGGAGGGGATAAAATTTACACTTTACATCTTTGGCAACACACTTGCAAGGAGTCACAGCTGTCTTCCAAGGTAATAATGAGCACTAATGAGGAACATAGGTGCTGCAAGCCTGTGAGGAAGATATTGTGATAAACCAACAGTTTGGCCAGCCATCTGTGCCTCTCTAGGGTGCAAACCCTACAGGTTGCATTGTTTGGAAACCTAACTGATACAGCTAAACCTGCATGGAGCAAGGAATTTAATGTGCTTGATGGCTGATCCCAAGATATAATGAAGCTGGATTTATATGCAAATCTATACTTTTCCTGTCAAGCTTGTCCCTGTCTCTTCATACCCTCCAAGTCTCCTGTTGGTCAGAAAAGGTATTGCCAGGAGATCTCGGGTAGTAACAACCAGTGTGCGGTCGAATTAATACACAGTCTGAGTGTATTAACCCACAATCCGACAGTATCTGTATTGTTCCAGGGCTTTTTTATTTTTATTTATTTTTTGTGAGACTTTTATTTGTGGCTCAGTAATTATGGAATATTTTGTGGGTACAGGGACTACAGCATGTGTGCAGTGTATACAGTCAGTAGAGTCTGGTTTAATTTTACCATTCCCTTTAAAGCCTCTCCCACTGTTCATCACTATGTGATCACATGCACCATTATTTTACCGCAACTTTTCTCTCTTCAGTGTAGTATATCATTTTGGTAGGATCAGGGAAGGAAGATACACTGACCAATAGACAGAGGATGGCAGTGGAAATGTAAAGCTTAATACTTAAAGGGAGAGTGCACATACTGTACATTTAGCGTCCAATATTTCCGGAGCTGCTGATCATATTGAAATGCAGTGTTCAAAAAAGGTAACCTCTATTTGTTAATTTTTTTTTTTTTTTTCTATTTCAGTCGGTTGTGGAAATTTACTTTAAAATCCATGATGTTGATGCTTTTCTGAGATATATGGTATCTCCTCAGGTCAGAGGTGGGGTTAAGGGTCCAGCATTCATGTGTTTTAAGACATAAAGATATCATGCTTTAACTCACAAAGAAAAGATAACATAACACTCCACAGGGTTCTGTTTTTTTTTCCCCGCTGGTCACAGTGACAAAGCAAACCAAACTAGTTAAAGGAAGGGTTGCAGTAAACGCATCTAAATAATAGTTTACTGTGGATTGCATCTATTTTTTTATTGTTATTTATATATATATTTTACAAGGGCCTTTCAGCACCTGGCTTAGTATGTTTGTAAGCTACTTAGTCTGCTATTAAAAAAATCAAAAACCTTCAGCAACATTTGAGTAGCATTACCCCTGTCCATCCCTTTCAACCAAAAAAAAAAAAAAACAGTATTGAAAACCCAATCATACAATCCCATAAACACAACCCTATACCCGCTGTTGATTCAGAGGAAGGCGAAAATAAATCCCAGCAAAGCATGATCCAAAAAAAAAAAAAATTCCTTCCTGATCCCCCGAGAGGCAATCGAATATTCCCTGGATCAACTTTACCTAAAAAAAAATTTAGTACCCATTTATATTATGTACACCTAGGAAAGAATCCAGACCTTTTTTTTAAAGCAATCTAGTGAGCTAGCCAGAACCACCTCTGGAGGGAGTCTATTCCACATTTTCCCAGCTCTTACGGTGAAGAAACTAAGAGACTAAATCTGTTTTCCTCTAGACGTAAAGAGTGCCCCCTTGTCCTCTGTGTTGACCTTAAAGTGAACAACTCAACACCAAGTTCACTATATGGACCCCTTATGTATTTATACATGTTGATCATATCCCTCCTTAATCTCTTCTTAAGAGAGAATAAAGTCAGTTCCTCTAATCTTTTCTCATAGCTGAGGTCCTCCATGCCTCT
This sequence comes from Pelophylax lessonae, assembly GCF_965119305.1. Lineage (NCBI taxonomy): Eukaryota > Metazoa > Chordata > Amphibia > Anura > Ranidae > Pelophylax > Pelophylax lessonae. The sequence continues at coordinate 179,628,737 of NC_138776.1, read as the reverse complement.
TATCAGTTTGGTTGCCCTTCTCTGCACTTTCTCCAGCTCCCCGATATCCTTTTTAAGAACTGGTGCCCAAAACTGAACTGCATATTCCAGATGAGGTCTTACTAATGATCTGTACAGGGGCAAAATGATATCTCTCTCTCTGGAGTCCATGCCACTGTTGATACAAGAAAGGACTTGCTTTGAAAACAGCAGCTTGGCATTGCATGCTATTATTAAGCTTATGATCTACCAGAACCCCCAGATCCTTCTCCGCTATGGATTCCCCCAGTTCTACTCCACCTAGTATGTATGATGCATGCATATTCTTAGCTCCCAAGTGCATAACTTTACATTTATCAACATTAAACCTAATTTTCCACATAGTTGCCCAATGAAACAGTGCATTGAGGTCAGCTTGTAAGTTGGAGACATCCTGTAAAGAAGTTATTCCACTGTACAAACATACAATATTACAGGAAATCAGTAAAATAAATACTTAGTACCCAATAGTAGTGCTATATCAAAGAAAACAGGCCCCAAAACAGGTAGTCAAGGCAAACTTGATATATTGTCACCCAATATGGTTGGTAACTAAGCAAGCATAAAGTGAATTAACAATGGTAAAAACACAATTTGGAATACAAAGTGATTACAGTAAGGACTAGGCATAGGATGACATTTGGTGTCCAGATAGGCATAAACAGTAGCAAGGCCACCTCAAGTGCAGCAGTGAGCAGTGATAAAATTTAACCACTTCCAAACCAGGCCAATTCTAGCATTCTTCTCCTACGTGTAAAAATCATAATTTTTTTGCTAGAAAATCACACAGAACCCCCAAACATTATATATATATATATATATATATATATATATATATAGTTTTTAGAAAAGACCATGGGGAAAAAAATGGCGGTCATTGCAATTTTCTATGTCACACGGTATTTGCGCAGCAATTTTTTATACGCGATTTTTTTGGGAAAAAAACACTTTAATGTATTAAAAGAAAACAAAACAGTAAAGTTAGTCCAATTTTTTGTATAATGTGAAAGATGATGTTATGTCGAGTAAATAGATTCCTAACATGTCACACTTTAAAATTGCGCACACTCGTGGGATAGCACCAAACTTCAGTACTTAAAAATCTCCATAGGCTACGCTTTAAATTCTTTTACAGGTTACCAGTTTAGAGTTACAGAGAAGGTCTTGTGCTAGAATTATTGCTCTTGCGCTAACATATGCGGACGCGACCTACACAGGGGACGCTTTTTTTTATTGTTTATTTTAATTTTTTTATTTTTACACTTTTACTTTACATTTTTTTTTTTATTTATCACTTTTATTCCTATTACAAGGAATGTACACATCACTTGTAATAGGAATAGGGCATGACAGGTCCTCTTTACAGTGAGATCTGGGGTATATAGGTCCCCAGATCTTGCCTCTAGGCTAGAAAGCCTGAGAAGAAAAAAAACAAAAAACAACACTCCAGCTTCCCAGCCGACAAAATTGCAGTGTTTACAACTGTCGAAGCCGGAAGTGACATCATAACATCCCACCCGGCCTCGGAAGGTCATAAAGATGACAGGGGACCATCTGGTTTTATTACCTCTGATTCAAACTACAACCCCCAGCATTCTCAGCACTCTGCAAAGAATTCTATGGGCTTGTTTGGCTTTAGCTCTCCCCCTGCTGACAGGAGGAGGATGGTGTGGCATAACAAAATAATAACACAGTAGAGGGAGAGAAGAAAATAAAGAGCAAGGTCTTCTTCTCCATGTTTCTTGTAGCCCAACACTTGGCTACAGTTACACAAAATGACTATCCTTTCAATCACCATCTTTTACCGCATAGTACCTATAAGAGATCATACAAGTGGCAAAGTTCACAGATGAAAATGTTTTATTGGTAATACAGAAACCTGGAGCTTTTCAACTCTTGTGCTCCTTTTTCAGCTAATCCCACCATAGCTCTATAAATTGTCAATGAGGTGTCAGTGGATTTTTTTTTTATCACACGATCACTGACTTGTCACAAGTGAATGATCTTTGTCATGTGCAATTATTCCTTATTTCAGATAGTGAGGATGAGGAAGATAGTTCCAGGGTCATTAAGAGGTTCATCAGGCAGAGTAGAGCAAGATGCAGCTGTTTCAGCAGCTGAAGATTACTGCCAAGTGGGCTTAGGTGATGAGGAGGGGGTGGATATTGAGGCAAACTGTCTATGGACTGGTGCAGAAGGTGGTTCTGAAGGAGCAGCAGAACAGCAGTGAGGGAGGATTGTGTCCAGGGGCAGGGGCAGCTTGCAGGGGAATGAGGGGAACAGCCATCCTAATCTGTCTGGTGGGACTGCCCTAAAAGTAAAGACCATTACTATCCCCGCAATTCTACAGTATGGGCCTATTTTGCAACTTTAGTGATTCCTGGAGTGCTCACTATGCTGATCAACAATTGGGAATTTTCAATTTTTTTTGCGGGTCCCTTACCTTATTTTCAGGGCATATTTGATTGTACATCCTCCTTCTCCCCCCTCTGTGGCCGCGGCCACCGACATCACTTCTGCATTTGCATTGCATCCTGGGAGCTGTTTGTCATCACTCCCAGGAGGCTGGAATCAGGAGAAACTCCCAGAACACTCCCTGAAATCAGGAAGAATGACACAGCAGATTACACTGCGGCTTCAGATGCCCACATCCAAGATGGCCGCACCCAGACAGCGTTTCTAAAAGTAAGATTTTGACTAAAATCCAATACCATACACCTTGTAAGTATGAGAATAGTGGTTCTGTAAAGGGCAATGGATTCGTATTATAGGGGTATTTTTAGTTAAAAAAAAGGTATTTGAGGCCAGAACTCTGCTTTAAGCATCTTTTTGCTCACAGCAATATTGTGGTCTGTAGTCTCTGCCTGCAGGGTATCAGCTCTGGTAAAAGTACCAGCCATATGAGTACCACATGCATGAGGAAATACATGTCACTGCCCCACAAAGCTTGGTCAAAGTTGGCAGCATAAGGCTTGTACTCCCCTTCCCTGTTCCTCACTTTCTACTCCTTTCACAAGAATTTCCTGCTATATTTGCTGCAATATTGGCAGCCTCAAGTAACAAGGAAGGGATTCTCTGAAGGGGTTTGGGAGGCTTAGGATATGCCACATCAAGGAGGGAAGAGAGTCACTGGGCCAGGCTGGGTAGAGTCAAGTTAATGCTTAATCATCTGCAGAATTTTCCTAACCCACCCCTTCATCTCTAGCAGCATCCTTCCCAAAGCCGCAGGAGCAGTGCAAAAAAATGTCCCCAAATCATTCCCACACCTAGTGTCTTAATGCCAGCTTGACAAACCTGCTGGCTTTGTAGTTGCTCCCATTTCAGCTTGTGGATTTAGATCCCTTTCTGCAAATGAATGACCTGTCCAACATCACAGTGACAGGCACCCTGCTACCATTAGTTCAAACAAATGGCAACCACCCCATCCTATAACAGGGCTTTGCAGCAAGGAGCACATGGCAATGTATGTAAAAAAAACAACAAATAAATATGCCCAGCTCATCTACCAGCCACCCTGCAGCAAACCAAATTAACCCTGTCTAACAGATCATGTTAAAACAAGGTGTTTAATTAGCACACATTTGCAAATACACTATATTACCAAAAGTATTGGGACGCATGCCTATACACGTACATGAACTTTAATGGCATCCCAGTCTTAGTCCGCAGAGTTCAATATTGAGTTGGCCCACCCTTTGCAGCTATAACAGCTTCAACTCTTCTGAGAAGGCTGTCCACAAGGTTTAGAAAAAAGTCTTTGGAAATGTTGGACCATTCTTCCAGAAGCACATTTGTGAGGTCAGGCACTGATGTGGACGAGTAGGCCTGGCTCGTAGTCTCCACTCTAATTCATCTCAAAGGCATTATATCGTGTTTAGGTCAGGACTCTGTGCAGACCAGTCAAGTACCTCCACCCCAAACACGCTCATCCATGTCTTTATGGACCTTGCTTTATGCACTGGTTTACCATGTGTTATGCACATTGGTGATGCCGCAGTTATCTGTACTGCCTCTTCATTGGCCTCATCCCCGACTTATCTGAACCAGTAGTCCACCCCAAGCACCCCAGGGCATATGCAACATCCTAGGCTAAATGCTGCCATGACTTTTGCAGCTCAAAAGCCTAGGGGACATAACCCACACTGGAGTGAAGCTCCTGGCAGCTCTCTGAGCCCAGGTCAAGAAGTGGCTGACCCCACACTATCTTTTTACTGCCAAGGCCATGCGGGACAATAGTACTAACCTGCTGGTCACCAGGGAAAATTTACACATGTGCTATGCGAGGTACATGTCGTCAACCTGATAGGGCCAGGGTGCTGTCAATGAGGGGGAGGAGGAAATGGGGCAAACTTCAAGGGTGACATTTCACCCCTTCATACTCTAGGAGTGTTACTTGGGTGCAGTGAAATATTTGAGGACAGTGTTGTCCTCAGCAACACTTAGAACTCAGGGTCATTTGCCATAGGCAATTTGTGGTGAATGGGGTCTTTTATGCTCAAACACTTGCACAAGGACCACAGGGTTTGGGACATCAAAGAACACAATCATGATTGGGTGCCAAGCCTACTGGATCCATGATACAAGGGTAAAAAAGCTGATCTCCTGCAGCCATCCCAGAGGGAGCTATTTGACTACATAGTTTTCATTAAAACAAACCAGTCTTCGGTTACTAATGTGTAAAAATCTCCAGCTGCTGATGTATACAGACTAAGATTGTAAGTTTCATCCAGCCCATTACAAAAAAATATATATATACTTTCTACTATTATGAACTTATGGCACCTCTCCTGGCCTTTTTCAGTGTTCTGGCACTGTAAAGGTGCCACACAATGTTTCCATGGCTGGACCTTAGCTGCCACATTTTATGGCCTAACCAAGCTGATTACATAATGTCCAGTCATTGTACAATACGTCTGACCTGACTATAATACACTTTACTTTCTATTTACAGACAAAACCTGTCTTGCCTTTCCCATTACAATAAAAAGGGAGACAGTACAGTTACAATACAATTCAAAGTAAGAGGTTTAAGAGGATCCTGCTCCTGAGAACTTACAAGCCAAAAAGGTGGGGCAAGTGAAACAAAAAGTAATAACTGTGAAAGATGAGCTGATGGGAGAAATAAAGCATTTACCTGTTAGCTGAAGACAGTACAGGTTTTCCCAAAGAGATGTGTTTTCTGGGATCGCCTAAAAGTAAATACAGTAGGAGACAGCTGAAAGAATTGGGGTCGAGAGTTCCAGAGGATAGGAGAGGCTCTGGAAAAGTCCTGGAGATGAACATGGGAGGAGAAGATAAGGAAGCTAGAGTGTAGGAGGCCTTGGAAGGAGCAAAAAGGGTGGTTTGGTATTTAGTTAAAATTGGTGGTGTAGCTTGGGGCAGTGTCGTACATGGCTTTGTATGTTGTTCGTATTTTGAATTTCATTCATTGGGCAATCGAAAGCCAGTGAAGAGACTGGCAAGTGATAACAGGGGAGTGTTTCAGTTGTTTAGTGGTTTAACTGGGTAAATAGGGGTGTATTTTGGAGATGTTATGGAGGTAAAGTCTACAAGATTTAAACAGTGATTGGTTGTGGGGCAGAAAGGACAGGTCAGTCCAGGATTACACCTAGCACACTGGCATGGGAAGGGGGGGACTGATAGTTAGGGAAGGTGGGCACAGACGGGGTGGAATGAGGAGGGGGATGATATGATGAGCTTAATTTTAGAAAGTTTGAGCTTGGGGAAGCGGTGTGACATTCATACTGATATGTCAGGTAATAAATGAGTAATAAAAGAGGAGACTGAAAGGGTAAGGTGGGAAGTAAAGAGAGAGATTTGGGTGCCATCAGCATAGAGTTGTTGTTAGAAGCCACACTGTAAGGGGGTCAAGAAAATGTTTGTCAGTGTGGAAGGAGTTCAGACGGTTGTAGACTAGAAGTTTAGAGTTAAATGGGGGCAAGGAGATGGGTCTTTAGAAAGAAAAAAAGAAAAGTCAGCAGCTAGAAATACTGTATCTGCTGACTTATAATAAAAGGTCAGAGGTCGAAATTGAGTAAAAAGATTGAAAGTAAGTAATGCAGATTTTAGGGGTTAGGAATAAGTAACACATAGTTCAGGGGCTATGAGTAAGGTATGCAGAGTTCAGGTGTTAGGAATAAGTAACACAGAAAACAGTAGTTGGTAGTAATGCAGAGCCAAAGGATTCGGGGGCAGTAGTAAATAACAAGGAGTTCAGCAGTCAGTAGAAAGTAATGCAGAGCACAGAGATCAGTAGTGGTACCAAATTTAAGGGTCTGTAGAAAGTAATGCAGAGGCTAGGGGTCAGTAAGAGATAACACAGGGAGCAGGGGCCAGCAATATGTAACATAGTTCAGGGTTTGTAGTGATGAAATGCAGAGTTCAGGGGTCAGTAACAATTAAAGGAAGAAGCACCTTTTCTTTGCTTAAGTACCTTAAAATGGGAAGCATCACTGTTCCTAAATTTCTATACATTAGGCACCTCAACTGTATTTCTCTTTCATTTTTCACACATACACACACTGCTGGTCTCTGGGGATTTCTGCAGAAACTGTAACTTCCAAAAGCATCTCTCCTTTCAGTCCTGTGTCAGGGTTGTTGCACTCAGGCCACTCATAATTTACCTTGTCAATCCTTGAGCTGCTGTATGGTACACTGCCATTAGGGAAGCCAGGCATGGTATACCTCAAGACTGACCAATCACTTAAGTGCCCCTTTCAATTGTCAATACAGCAATAAAGTTTTTGTGGAGCTAAAAAAATAAATAAAATAACAGTGGTGTGGCTTCCTTTTATTGATAGCTCTGCATTCACTGCAGCTAGGGGCGTTTCCGAAGACAGACCAGGGATGAATGGCAACCATACAATATAGTCAGTAATAAAGCCATCTTTTTGGTAGTCATGTTTTGCAAAATGTCTTCCAATGGGTGATCCAAGATTCCCATTTATGATGTAATATGTGTGATCATAGACACGTTGCCAGAGGGCATGTTTAGTTTTCTCTACATATTAGGCTTTGCATTTGCACGTAAGTAGATATACTACTCCCATCTTGTTGCAAGCAAGTCAAACTTACTTATATTCTGAGTACCAGAATCTCTGTTGTAAGACCTCCTTTTCTGCTAAAGTTAGCGAGGAAGGATTTATATGAAATTGTTTTTTGTATTTGGTTCTTCTTCAACACATAATTGGAGAAGAAAACTATAGTGGAAACAACTGGCTTACCAAATGAATAGGACCTATGGAGAGCAAGAAAGGATGAAAAAATATTTACATCAAATGCCTCTTCTAATACCTCTTTTTATTTCACATCAAGTCATAAGGTAGCAAGATGAACAATGCATACAGCTTAATTATCAGTTAGAGTGGACTGTTTGAACACAATTTTCACGCAAATAACAAAAATAACAAACACTGAGACCAAAAGGGAAAACAGAGATGCCAATTCGCTGCTCCAGGTGAGAGGTGTAATCCTGAGGACAGGTGGAACTGGGTGCAAGCCCCGGCTAGCTTCCATGTATACAACAAAAGAAATTGACTGCACACCTCCGCCGGTCCAATAAATATATTGAAACATGTATAAAACTGCCACCAGGACAAGGACACAGACCATGGAAAGGTTGACGCATTTTTCACTGGTTTGGAAGAAGCACGTTGTCAGTATGAACGCATCAACTTTTCCATGGTCATTGTCCTGGTGGCAGTTTTATGCATGTTTAAATAAATCTACTGGATCGGCCGAGGTGTGCATCCAATTTCTTTCCCTAACCGAGACCAACAGTTAACACATGAGGTCTTTTAGCATAGATACACAATCACAATTGATAACTACAGAAGCTATATTAAAAATATCACAAGGTTTTTTTAGGTAATAAAATGCACCTAACACTCAAGGAGTCAAAAACACTAGACTTCGCTCCCACCCCTGTAAAATGACCAGTCAGTTTGGACCTTTATGTATTGAAGGAACTGGATTTCATAGCATTGATTATCATGGCACTAATCTTTTCCTTTATATACCGCATATACTCGAGTATAAGCCGACCCGAATATAAGCCGAGGCACCTCATTTTACCACACAAAGGTGGGAAAACTTATTGACTCGAGTATAAGCCAGGGTGGGAAATGCAGCAGCTACTGGACCCAACCGGACCACCACGAGACACAAAACAGGGGCTGCACAAAATGGGGATGAAGGGCTCTGGGCATAGTACAGATGATGATACAGGCATGATACAAGAGATGGTTCAGGCATGGTAGAGGAGATGGTACAGGCATGGCACAGGAGATGGTACAGGCATGGCACAGGAGTTGGTTCGGGCATGGCACAGGTGATGGTATGGGCATGGCACAGGTGATAGTACGGGCATGGCAGGGTGATGGTACAGGCATGGCACAGGTTATGGTACAGGGGATGTTACAGGCATGGCACAGGAGATGGTACAGGCATGGCACAGGTGATGGTACAAGTATAGTACAGATGGTACAGGAGATGCAGTGCTGCATCAACCTACCTGTGCCATTTGGTTGCATGATACAGGTATATCAACAATATCTTTTTTCTTATGGTCTGGCACTTTTTAACAATTACAAGAATTCAACCTCTTATCTTTTAAGCTTATCTTTTAAGCTGGCCTATACCATGTTTTCCAATGAGCAACAGTTTTGTTTTTGAATTTGGTGTTCAAGGATGCTACTAATATATTATTATTAGGTACACCCTTTTATAGGAAGACAAATGCAGGCAATGGTGTCTTGCGCGCACATACTTTCCATCCTAACGATATAATTTAAAACATACCAACTGGACAATACAAAAGGGTAAAATATAATTGTACAAATAAAAAGGACTTTACATTTGAAGCCAGGAAACTCCAAAAATTACTTTTAAAACAAGGACACAGTTAGGATTTTTAAAGTGTGCGTTAAAAAAAGCAAAATGATGCCCCATGTCCTTTAGGAAGTGATATTCCTAATGAAATAAGTTGGTTCCAAGCCAATATTACACATCCACAGGAGAAGACCTATGTGTCCATTTTCCACATGGTAACTGTAAATGCAGATGCTTTAGAAATGTAGGTAATTTATAATAAATGACAGAGATCTTCAATCAGATTGGTTTACTCATTAAGTCTTAGTTTGGGCAAGCATGGTCCAAATGATTACTAATTGTCACAGAAGGCTCTGGCCACTATGTTTCCAGTAATGCAATGCAGCAGCAAGTGCTGCATTCAGTAATGTGTGCTGTGTTTGGCCAAGTCCCACTTACTTCCCTTGTGTGGCCAGCATCAAGTGTTACAGAAGGCATCAGGCATTGTATTACTGGATACACAGTGGCTGGAGCCTCCTGTAACAGTGAGTCGTCATTTCGACCACAATGGTCCAAACTGAATTTTATAAGGAACCCAAATATAGAGTTCTAGTTTAAGTTACCTAATGGTCAGGATTATAGGCCAAAGCATTTTGCTGATCATGAAAAACAGCAGACAAAAGGGTACAGGAGCAGTGCAACTAATTTAGAAGAGAAAAAGCACAGTTACATCTTCAAAACCTGTGGAATGGCAAAAAAGGGCAGGAGAGATAAGGCTGTGAAGTAGATGGTAAAAACAGAGGCTGGGTTGCCCAGATGACAGTCTACTACAAGAAGGATTAGACACGCCAGAATAGATGGAAACCAGCAGTGTCTCGGCCACCACTCGCGCGCCTTGGACAGGTACAGTCAGTGACTACGGCAAAGGGCAGACTGCTAAGTGTTAAAACCAAGTCGGTATTTTATACACAGAGGTATGGGGACAGATTGGGAGAGCTGCACTGGGCAGTGGGACTAAGCCGTCTTGAGTGACAAGCAGCAGAGAGGGCAGAACAAGGATAATGATACATTTTGTTAAATATTGTTATATAACAAGAAGAAGAAGAATGTAACAACACAGTTATACTATCAATGTACACAGTACAGTAAACATCAATTAAGTAAAAGGAAAAGAAAACCCTCACTAACAATTACTGTTAAAATAATGATGATAAAATACATGATTAATTCATGCATGGGACAAACAGTACCACAATGAATTAATAATATACATAAAGCAGCATTCAGTTCATAAGGTTTGTTATATAAAATATAAATTGCTTATGTAAATATAAAATGTCTATGATTGCAGTGTATATATCTTATTTCTTATTAAAAAATCAGACAGATCAGTAACTCATAAAATAAGATGATACTAAAGAATAAAACAAAATAGATCAAATAAAACCATATCTTAATTGTATCGTATTATGATGGCTATTTGGTAATTAAAATAACTTTATTATTATCCAAAATGGTTGTCAAAACAAAAAAAGTCACAAAGAGCACAACTTTTTGAAACCAGATAAATACACATCAATTTTACTCATGTGCGTAATTGAATGCATGTGCAACCACACTGCCACGTCAGCACCATGTGTGGCTCTGTGTGCATGTTGGCATGCACAACCATGCACATATAGAAGCCATCCACATGCATAATAAAATGCATGTGGAGAAAGGCATAATGTATATTATGCACCAGCGGCCGTTCCTTCAGAGCGCATGCGCCAGTGACGTCACTGGCTGCATGTAAGGTAAATATCTCCTAAACAGTACATGTTTAGGAGATATTTACAGTACCTATAGGTAAGCCTTATCATAGGCTTACCTATAGGTAAAAGTGTCTGAGGAGGGTTTACTTCCTCTTTAAGTGTCTCTGCACTTATAGGATACTGTGGACTTCAATTTCCTTATTAAGTCCTTTGGGGGCTAGGGTGTTTAGTGTTAAAATCCAAAAGGTTTTGTGTTTGCACAACCTTTGGAATCTATCAGCAAAAGATGGGTGCTCAGGTATAGATTCAATCGCCCACACCCTAGGGTCTTTGGTGGATTTGTTATGTTCCAAAGTGAAGTGGCGTGGTACACTGTGATCCACGTCCCCATCTTCAATTAACCTCCTGTGTTTGCTGAACCTTGCACATACAGTGCAAATGGTTTGGCCCACATACAAGAGGCCACAGGGGGATGAAAGACAGTATAACACAAAACTGATGACACAGGTGAAAACAAGTTATGTTTTTTACTCTCTGTGGTTTACAAAGGTACACATCTTGCATTTTCTTTTTCTACACTGATACATACTCTCTAACTTACAAAATTTAGCCAAGGGGTATTTGGAAGGCTTGTTAGCAGTTTTCTTACTAGGGGCGATAATGTTTTTGATATTATGGGCCCTCCTGTAGACTAATCTTGGTTTCACAGGGATGGCAGAATTTAGTTTAGGGTTCTGTAACAAGATCCCCCAATGTCAATGAACAATATTCTCAACCTGTTTGTACTTGTAGAGGAAATTGGTAATAGATCTAATGTCTGAGTTACAGGGTATTTTTTATCCTTAGGTTTAGTAGGGAGAATAGAGACTTTCTGCTGAACTTTATCCACAAGCATCACATGATATCCTTTATGTGTAAATATATCTTTAAGGAGAGAACCTTAAGCAATACAGTCCAAGTTGAGAGAACAATTTTTCTTTATCCTACAAAATTGTCCCTTTTGGGATATTATTTATCTTCCTAGGGTGGTGGCAGCTGTTTAATTGTAAGTAGGAATTTCCAGAGGTGGGTTTTGAAGTATGTTTTGTAAATATTTTTTTCATTGCTATGGCTATGTTCTAAATCCAGGAAGACCAGGGAAATTGGGTCTCACACATGAGTAAAGGAAAAACTCATGTCATTACTACTACAATATAGTAAGAAGTCCTCAATGGCAGATAGTGAGCCATTCCAGATGATGATTATATCATCAATATACCTCCTAAAAAACACCATTTGGGCAGCAAAGGAGTTTACTGATCCTGCGCTTTATTGTTTGCGTTTCATGATCATGGATGGACGGATCAATCCATGATCAAGCTAGGAGCATTTATTGTTGACATTATTTATTATATCATTTCATCCCGCATAAACTGAACAGCTGAGCACTGGACTATTCTATATGCTTTGGTCAAGAGGGTATTGTTGGTTTTCAAGCGTGTTGCTAGTTACAACACAATGGGAGAAGTATACAGTATCTACTTATTTACAAATGAAAATGTATTGGGACACCTGCCTCCCAATCCATGCAACAATCAACTCCTTTATCAAACCATAATCTATTATTTTCTATGATTATGGTTTGATAAAGGAGCTGACTGGCACTCCATAACACGCTACCAGAGCAACAGGACCGTCCTCCAGACGTGACTTCACTTTCACGTTCCAAAGTGGTTATGGAAGTTGTCCTCTACAACCAATGAGTGGTGGCCCAGCTTGCACCGTCAGACACCACCAGAGACCTGGAACTTGGGCGACCCCTCTGTTGATGCTACTAGATATGCGCATTCTTATGGACCACATATGACCACATATGTGCCCCCCCTGTGTGTTTTTATAGCTGCAAAGGGTGGGCCAAATCAATATTAAACCCTACGGACTAAGACTGTGATGCCATTGAAGTTCATGTGCGTGTAAAGGCTGGTGTCCCAATACTTTTGACAAAATAGTGTATATAGTAGTTTATGGGGCTTAAAATACATGATTAAAATACACATATACAAGGTTTAATAACAGGCTTATATTTTATATGGTGAGACATAACAGTCCTATATATAGTATAACTCGAGGATATACCGAATAATGTCTAAGTAGATTGTGAGCTTCTGCTCAGTTATGCTGGAACCTGTTTTTGTCTGGAGTGGATTATGGGGCTGAATGTGAATATTTTATTTTGCAATGTTGTATTGTTCTGTCCTTTCTTGTGTTGTCTTATTGGCAATGTGGGTGTTTGTTGCTGTGTGGTGGATAGAAAACTGGGTGTGGGATGAGGGGATAGGATCTGATTGTGGTTCCTTGAGGGGTTTGGACACAAGTGCAGGATGTTCCATGGTTTGGACACTTCCCGCTGGGTTTTCAACCCACCCGCTGTGGTGTGTCTACCTTAAAGGGTGATCCAAAGATGTCTGCATGGTCTTTAAGACCTTTACTAGGGGCTACTATATATCTGCCATTAAAGCAGTTAGGCGGGAACCAATCGGCCACCACAAAATCTTTACAAACTGAGGTAACAGACCAGTCTTCCCGCTATAGACTGGAACCCTTGGATTCCAATTTTGACCTTTTACAGGCCTCTAAGTGGGCTCTACATCTCCCCCTAGAGGAGGTCACTAGGCTAGAATTCTACAATTCCAAGCAACAGTTCTTTGAACAGGGGGATAAGAATGGCAGATTGCTGACGATGATGTGGCAACATGATACCCCTCGCACTTCTCTGAACTTACCTCTCCCACGGGTAAGGCTGTCTCCTCCTCTGTGGGCATTTTACAGGAATTTCAAAGATAATATCAACAACTGTACACTACTACACTACCCTCTGGCCTGGGTCCTGATACCCTAGCATCCCTTTTGGACCCGATAGCCCTGGGTTTGCTTTTAGATGAGGAGAGTTTCCACTTAGTACATCAGATCATCCCCGAGGAGGTCTTTGGTGTCATCCAGTCTTTTTCTGCAGGCAAGGCCCCTGGCCCTAATGGCCTCCCAATAGAATGTTATCAGGTGCATGGCGAAATGATGGCTCCCTTGCTGGCTTACCTGTATGGGCATTGCCTATCTGAAGGTGCCCTGCCTCCTTACATGTCCAATGCACGTTATTCTTATTTATAAATCTCCAAAGGATCCCAAGTCATGTGCCTCTTAAAGGGCCTATTGCGCTCCTCAATACCGACCTCAAAATTCTAACTAAACTTCTCATCAATAGGCTTAACCCCATGCAGCCTTTGATTACTGATTTGGACCAAACTGGGTTTTATGGCCCGAAAATCTACAGATATTAATTGTATGTAGGGTATTCACGAATATCCATGCTAAACATGATAACAAGGGTTCCAGAGTGATTGCCTCTCTTGACATTAAGAAGGCATTTGATACTGTGGAGTGGCCTTTTATGTGGGAGACACTTAGGAGAATGGGATTTCTTCTTGTCTTCATTACCTGGTTACAAACGGTTCACCAACAGCTGGCATTCACCTGGGGGGGCTTCTTTCCTCCTCATTCTAACGGTCTCAGGGTACCTGGCAGAGCTTCCCTCTCTCCCCAGCTCTTTTTGCCATAGCCATTGTCACGTACCTGAAGGTACGTGACATGCGCATTTCTGATAGCTCTTCTGCAAACATTCATGCGTGCATGCGCATATCTATTAGTCAAATGTTTCACAGGAATTCTCTGACAGCCATGGAACCTGTGGCTGAAGCTTTCCGTGCATCACCTCTTATTAACCACTTCAGCCCTGGAAGGATTTACCCCCTTCCTGACCAGGCCATTTTTTGCGACACAGCACTGTGTTATTTTAACTGACAATTGTCGTGCGACGTTGTACCCAAAAAAAATTGATGTTCTTTTTTTCTCACAAATAGAGTTTTCTTTTGGTGGTATTTGATCACCTCTGTGATTTTTATTTTTTTGCGCTATAAAGAATAAAAGACCGACAATTTTGAAAAAAGAAATCTAATTTCTTCATCAGTTTAGGCCAATTTGTATTTTGCTTCATATTTTTGGTTAAAAAAAAAAATCCAAAAAAGTGTATATTGATTGGCTTGCACAAAAGTTATAACGTCTACAATCTATGGCATTGATTCTCCAACTATGGCCCTCCAGCTGTTGCAGAACTACACATCCCATGAGGCATTGGAAAAGTCGGACATTCACAGACATGACTAGGCATGATGGGAATTGTAGTTTCTGAACAACTAGAGGGCCAAAGTTTGAAGACCCCTGATCTATGGGATAGATTTATGGACTTTTTATTTTTTTTATTCTTATCAGTAAAGACAGTGATCAGTGATTTTTAGCGGGACTGCAACATTGCGGCACCAAGTGACATTTTTGGGGACCAATGACACTAATACAGTGATCAGTGCTAAAACAAATGCACTGTCACTGTATAAATGACACTGGCAGAGAAGAGGTTAACAGCAGGGGCGATCAAAGGGTTAAGTGTGCTCCTAGGGAGTGCTTTCTAACTGTGTGGGGGATGGACTGACTGCAGAAAGAAAGAGATCTGTGTTACTGATTAGAAGGAACACAAGATCTCTCTATTCCTGTCTGATAGAACGACCGTTTGGCCATTCCTCCAAATGATCACGGCCACTGGAACCGCTGATTGGCTTCTGCTGTGTCCAATCAATCACATACAAGTACTTGATTTTGCGTTTAAGCGCTGCCCTGCCGCAGTAAATGTACGTGGGGCGGTCCTTAAGTGGTTAAGGGCTTGAAGTTTACATGACTGGAGAAGAAGGTAGCCCTGTACGTGGACGACCTCCTGTTGTTTCTCAATGATGCTGGCTCCTCCCTGCGAGGTGTGTTACATGTCCTAAATGCATTTTCAGAGATAACCGGTCTTAGAGTAAATTGGACCAAATCCCAACTGTTTACTATTGATCCTGCTGCTAAACTTACTGCACCAACAGATCTGCAATTACAATGGGTAGATGACTTTACTTACCTAGGGGTTTAGGTTGCTCGTGAGGTTATTAGCTACATTCCACCTAATTTGACAGTGGTTAAGATTGTCAAAACTAAGCTGAAAGCATGGGAGAACCTCCATTTGTTCCTTCTGGTACATATTAACTTAATTAAACTGAAGATTCTCCCTAAATGTAATTTTTTTCATAATTCCACTCAATGGTTCCCAAATCTATTTTTACTCAGTTACATGGACTTTTTTCCTCTTTTCTTTTGGGCTCCCCTACTCCCTGCTTTAAATTGTCCACATTTATAAGACCCACCTCACAGGGCGGTCTGGCTTTACCAAATTGCCATAAATACTTTTTAGCCATCCAACTGGTTACTGCCCCCTAATGGCTGAACCTGGACATGTCCAACCCGGCCACGGTTGTGGAAGTTGCAGTGGTGCGCACTGTGAAGACCCTTAGATGCTTACTTCTCAGAGGTCCCAGAGCACCTTATGACCTAATCCTCCCGCCATGCTTACTACTCTTTGGGCCTGGAGGGTGGGCCTGGGGTGTGAGGGTTATCTGCATTCCGTGGTTTCACCAAATGCCCCTTTATGGAACAACACCTCATTTTTTTAAGCTGCCTGGACCAGATTCGGCACTAAATTGGTGAAGGACATCACATCCAACCTCTTACTGCACTTCTTTGACAACTTTATTTCCCATTATAATGTCCCTTCTCCACACCTATTTAGGTCCTTGCAGTTGCCCCATGCTTTCAGAAGTCTATTTCCCCCTGGCACAATCCAGTTCCAACCAAACATTATGCAGTTAGTGTTTATATTAACATTAACCTTTAATTCACTTATAGAATTACATCTGCCTAGTAATATTCACCACATTAGAATATGTTGACAACAGCCTATGTAGCCCAACAACTATTGTGACAAGCACTTGCCCAGCTTACTATGATCTGCTTTACATTTTTGTTGTCAGGCAAAAAGCCAAACTCAAGTTTGGTGAGCAAAGCTTAATGTGAGGATGTAAGTACTGAAAAGGACAACTGCCTGCCAGAAAAATATGGAACCAGCATTTAAATGCCACTGATTTTCCATCATGGAGTTCCTGTGAATTATTACCGGAGATACAGTCCAAATGTGCGAGCAGATTTTATCCATGTTTCACCCATGAATCATAAATGGGAAAAAAATTTACAGTCTAAATTACAGTTAAAAGGAATAAAGTCATTTTATGTCAGGCATGATTTATCAAAATGATCTCATTTTAAGAATACTGCGGTGGATCTTGATTAACAACATTGGATAGAATGACAAATTGCCTCTTTAATGGTAAGACAGAAATGCAGCATCAAGAAATGAAGGCAGCTAAAAAATAGGAGGAAAAAATTAGCCAGTTACAGGCAAGTTACAAAAGATAGCATCTACAAACATATAAACATCTTAAAGAAATATTACCACCTCTAAATAAATAGTCATATTGTGCCTCCTGTATCGATATCCCATCCCTATTTTAACTATTTTCTTAAGGGTGCATGAATCTTTACTTTGAATACACACTGAATTACTGTTAAATTACCATATGCACTGTAAAGAAACCCATTCAGACATATTAAAGAAAAAATATATATAATAAATAAATTATTCATCCTAAAAATGTGATATTAAATGCAAGCCAGTGACATACCTGCTGAAGGCAAAAAAAAAAAAAAAAAGTCAATGTAAGCTATGTTAGTACATGCTGTGACCCTCTTAGACAAACCTGTACCTGGGGGTGGGGGGGGGGGGGTGGGATTAGGAAGATTTTCTCGGATGAGACATTCTTGATTTTGGAAACATAATTTAAATTGGTTTCAATATATTGATGATGTTGTGATGTTCTGGATGGGTTATATTCCAGAACTAGACATGTTCATGAAAGCTTTTGATCAAAATGACTTTAATCTTAAATATACAGTGAAATCCCATGACCGGATGATCTCATTCTTAGACATTCAAAATTTGAAACAAGAGAATGGGGCCATTGAAACCACACTATATCGTAAACCGACCGCCCAGAACTCAATACTCGGGGAGGGCACATCCTAGACCCCTTGTATGAAGTATACCATTTAGCCAATACCTGTGTTTGAGATGCATATGTTCATGAGACAGATTTGAAACGAGATGCAGATGCCCACAGAGATACATTACTATTAAAAGAGTATTCCAAAACCACCTAATGAAAAGCCTTTAAAAGGGCCTCTGGGTGTACCAGGGAGGATTTATTGTTCAAGTGCAATGGCAAATCGAGCTCTAATCATGTAAGTATCATAACACCATATACACGCTAACATTTCCAAGTAAGGAATATACTACAAAAGCACTGGTATTTATTAACCAATGAGCTGGTAATTCCCCCCCCCGCCCATGCCCCCCTCCATGACTTTTCCATCAAAATTAGTTATGCAACCATCAATCCCTCCCCTCATGCCAGGGTACTAGGTGTAATCCTAGACTCTGACCTGTCCTTTCAGCCCCTAATCCAATCATTGTCAAAAACTTGTAGACTTCACCTCCGCAACATCTCTAAAATTCACCCCTTTTTAACAACTGAAACCACCAAGCTACTCATTCACTCCCTTGTTATTTCTCGCCTCGACTATTGCAACTCCCTTCTCATAGGCCTACCACTTCATAAGGCTATCCCCTCTTCAGTCTATCATGAACGCTGCTGCCAGGCTTATCCACCTTACCAACCGCTCAGTGTCTGCCTCCCCTCTCTGCCAATCCCTACACTGGCTCCCGATTGCCCAACGAATTAAATTCAAATTACTAACCACAACATACAAAGCCATTCACAACTCTGCCCCAAGCTACATCACCAATCTTGTCTCCAAATATCACCCAAACCGTCCTCTCCGCTCCTCTCAAGACCTCCTACTCTCAAGCTCCCTTGTTTCCTCCTCCCATGCTCGTCTCCAGGATTTCTCCAGGGCCTCTCCCATCCTCTGGAATGTTCTACCTCAACCTGTATGGCTATCTCCTACTCTAGCTGCTTTCAGGCGATCCCTGAAAACTCATCTCTTCGGGGAAACCTATCACACCGCCAACTAATCTTCCATCAGCTCATTCCCTACTGTTACAACCTCTTGTAACACCTGCCCTACCCCATTAGATTGTAAGCTCTTCTGAGCAGGGCCCTCTTAATCCTCTTGTATTTTATTGTATTGTAACTGTATTGTCTCCCTCTAACATTGTAAAGCGCTGCGTAAACTGCTGGCACTATAGAAATCCTGAATAATAATAATAACGACCCAATCCTAAAAAAATATGTGGGCGAGTGCCCTGAGATCACATACAAATGAACCAGATTGTTTAAGGATAAACTCATGAGTAGTAATTTCACAGATGAAGCAATTCTCTCCACCTAACGACACGCTGAGCCTCTAAAGTTCGGTTTAGGAGGGTCTGGTTACCTGGTCCTGCATTTTTTTGCATACATGTTATATGTAGTATTTATTCAACAGTTTACAAGCACAGGACCAAGACCATTGAAAGTTGAACTGTGTTCTTACAAGATAGCTATGACTACAGCATTTCAGATAAAACATGTTAGCCTTCATGTCTTGTCTAATGCCGTGAAGTTTGGATTAATAAAGGATCTGAAGTTTATAGCCAAGCTGTAAAGAAGAGCTAATTTCTTGAAAAATATTAGGATCATAAAAGGAACTTGTGTAGAGATATAGTTCAAATACCCTTTTACAAATGAAAGAATGACTTGGGACATGCCAATTTTTACATTGCAAGTCTATGAGCTCCAAAACTGGATGTATAAGGTTATTACATTGTAAAATACATATCCCCATAAGCATTTTCTGAAAATCCCACATTCTAGTAACAGTTTATTATAAAAGAACTAGACACGTGCAGGTTGTTTTGTTCTGAATCGAAAGTATGTATGTATAAGGATGTACAGTATAAGAATTTCTGAATCACAATAGGTACGAATTTAAACAAATCCAAAATAAATTATAATGAAACAAAATTTTGTTTAAATTTGAATTGAATGAAATTAATTTCAAATTCGTAAACATATTGCTGATTTCTTTCAAAAACTGTTTACAAGTGTGGGTATTCAAATACTGACTTAATTAGTTTTTTTCTCTTGTTTGCTTACTCTGCATTTTTTAAATTAATTTTAAATTAAGTAAAATACAGTATATATTTTTGAAAGCATTCTTACTTTACATTATTTTTTCACACCTGCTTACTTTTGCACAGTAGTGTACATAGAGGCAGCAAAATGTTGAAGTCAGATATTTCTTTTATAACTTAAAACACTTCACATATTCTAAATAGACCTTATTAATACAAAGAAGATTACCATGTCAAAAATCAAACTCAATATTTCTGATGAATGAACAATTTTAGCATCATTTGTCCAGATTAACATACAGTATATGTTTTGATGTGTTGATGGGGGAATCAAGCAATTTTCTTGAAAAGAAAATTGCACCGTCCATGGTCGGCTTATGGTACTTAAATTCCTTTATGTTTCAATCCTTTTATTAAAGCTTCAAGCCGGCCATAGATGGTGTGAATTTATTTTCTGCAACCATGGGTTGCAGGAAAGAAAACTGCTTGAGTCTCCCGTGTTGATAGGGGAATCCTTCCGGAGAAGCTATTGTGTTCGCCCCGTGGGGGAGCATGGAGAGCCACCCCTACCAGGAGAACTCAGAGAGATTATTGCTAGCGGCTGTAGCAACTGACAAAAATCGCATGAGAAATCTAACATACTGGCTGTACCTAAGTCAATATATGTATAGACTTGGGTAAGGCTTTAACATAGGAGGTTACACATCAGAATATGGAGAGTAGAAGGTGCGGGCAGTCAAGAGCAGGCCTCAATTACCAATGGGTTAGTTCAGTCAAAGGCCCCAATACAGGGACCACAAATAGCAACAGTTGTACATGGGAAGGCTTCATGGGTGCAGCTCATCTTGGACAGATATTGTCCAACCAAGTGGAGGCGTCCTCTGAAGATGTGAAAAAAATAGACAGATTCGCCATCTCCAACTCACAGTCGAGCAAGGAACAGCATACTGTGTTTAAGCCCCTTGACACGCAGCTGGGCTCGGACTGCATTAAATGATTTCCTCTGCCGCTGTGTCTCGACCGAGTAGTCAGGAAACAGCATGAGCTTTGCATTTTCATAATGCAACTCCCCTTTGGCATTGGCCTCGCTCAGGAGTAGATCCCTGTCCCTGAAGTGTTGCAGTTTGAATATGAATGTGCATGGGAGGGCCCTGGGTAGATCCTGATTAGGAGAAATGTGGTGGGCTCATTCCACTGAGAAAAAGGAGAACTTAGCATTGGGAAGAAGCTGGGTCAGCAACTGCTCTGTGAATGCAGTAGGATTGGCGCCCTCCACACCTTCAGGAAGACCCAGGATTCTGAGGTTTTTCCTCCTGTTGCAGTTTTCTGCCTCCTTAGCCCTGGACTCCAATGCCTTCGCCTTCATTTTAAGTGTATGGAGATCTGCATTATGATCCCTCAGATTTCCTCAGACGAAGACACCCTCTGCTCCACCTCAGTCACCCATTCCCTAAAGAAATCAAGATCCTTCTGGATAAAACTGATGCTGGTTTGTAAGTGATCAATCTTGTCCATCAGAGTGGTCTGACATGTTGTGATGGTTTGCATGTCGGCCACGAGCTCCGAGGAGCATCCTGCGGGCTCTGCTCTTCTGTCTGTGTGGCCATGTGCGCTCAGCCGAGGCAGTGGTATGGCGTGTAGCAGGCTGGCTTGTCATGCCCAGAGAGCAGCGCTGAGGTAGAGGAGCAGGATCCAGCCCTTTCACACACAATAAGTGTTGGATAGCAGCCCTGTTTATACAGAGATCTCCTAGAAGCACGTCCTCTCCCATTGCCATCTTGGAAACACCCCTGATATTAAAATCTTATACTGGTTCTGAATATGGAATTTTCTGATTATCATATAATGTGTAGGCCCCATTAACGATTGCCGAATCTGTTACAGAGTAGACTTACTATTCTATAGATGTGATCATACACAGTTGGGACCACATTTTGCAAATTTGGGGGTCAAATGTGACATTTCCAAATCCATCAACAAACCTTTGTTCCATTTTGACCACAGGGAAGGGGACAATGTTAATTGACAGGGCTTCCTCAGCTTTTGTATAATCCCCAAAAAACATTCTGTTTTTGGTAACATATCTATATATGGCAAGAACTAATCATGATATACAAATAAAAGTTATTCCTATTCATATTAATCAACTTGGCCAAAAACATGGAAGTGCAAGCAGCATAACTGCATAGAGGGGGAGGGGGGAAGTCCATACTTCTTCTTTCTTTCAAAAAAACAAGTGAAATTCTGCTTTCAGTTAAAGCAACCTGACAAGTAATAAAGAATAAAAAAAAAACGGTTTACTTTAATCGGCACCTAATTAACTCCTCCTTCTCCCTATAACTATTGGTTTCCTATTGATTTTTTTTTTTTCTAACCATTATTATGTAAACTTTCCTTGCTTCTTTTCATTTTGTTCATTCATTTTTTAGTGTTGCATTTAAAGTGGTTGTAAACCCTATAAAAAAAAAAAAATAAAAAAAAAAAACCTGCAAGACAAAGGCATAATGAGCTAGTATGCATCGCATACTAGCCCATTATGTATAACTTACCTTAAAACGAAGCCCCGACACGAACCCCCGGACATCGATGCGGGCGCTGCCATGATCCCTCGTCGTCTCTTCCGGGTTCGGCGGCTCCGGCGCGCTGATTGGCCGGAAGAGACGGCTCCAGCGCACTGATTGGCCGGAGCCGCGATGACGTCACTCCCGCGCATGCGCGCGGGAGTGATTTTTCCGGCAAGCTCCCGGCAACTTAATTGAAGGTCCCCCCGGACCTTCAGAGTGCATGCGCCGCTCGCGCGAGCGGCTGCATGCACTGTAAATATCTCCTAAACCGTGCCGGTTTAGGAGATATTATTTGTACCTACAGGTAAGCCTTATTATAGGCTTACCTGTAGGTAAAAGTGTCAAAAAGCGGGATACAACCGCTTTAAAAAGGTGCAACAATGGAGAGAGAAAAAAACTATTTATTTTATTTGAAATTAACCTTGCAATGCTTTGTTCCAGAATCATAGTTTTGGGGTCATATAATACAGAACAAATTAGAGGGCAGTCAAAAAATTGACTATGTATGGTAATGCAGAACAAATCTGCACAATTGCAATATGCGCCACTAGGGGACAGCATGTAGGCACAGAAAAACCCTATAGGTGCACTAGTTTTAAAAGGAGGCATTTAACCTGGGTTCCTGCTGAAAAAACAAGTAATCTGTCGGCAGCTTCAGGCACATCCAAGGAATTATTATAATAAGGATAGCCTGGAATATAAATGTTTAGAGGGCCTCAACCCTTACTCATCATACTCAAGTCACAAATTATTTTAAGGGGATTAACCGCTTCCTGGCTTAAATCTCCATGATGCTCCTACTTCCACAGGGTCTTTAGGGACAGGGTTCTGCACCAGGCAAACCCCAACCCTGGACCTGTAAAGCACCCTGTGGCTACTCCAATGGATTGCGCTACTTGCCAAGGGAACTCATAGCAGAATCCAGTGCGTAGCAGCAATATTTAAATCCATACCCAAATCTTCTATCCGCTTCCATCTATCCAAGTCTTCCAAGTCAACCGGAAAAAAAAAGCTGCAGTGGTTATGGTAATTAATTTGGGGCAAACTTCCACATAAGTAGGTAAGATTCTCTCATTAGAGGTCCATTGCCTAAAGACACTAGCAAAAAAAAAAAAAAAAAGAGACTGTGTGGGAGCAGGAAGGGTTACATAGGGGATGTTCCTGCATTTTTTTTTGTCAGCGTGCAATCACCTGAAGGTAGCTGCATTTAATCCAGTCATAATGATTTAAAAAGCCTGTGCCTTGTACTGTATGACCAGGAAAGTCTGTTTTCTTTTTAAATTTTACTGGTTTTGTCTACGGCCGCATAAAAATTAAGATAACTTTTGCATTACAGCATCGCGGAAAGAAAACCTAGTTTTTCCTAAAAAAATAAAAACATATGTATTACTTTGATATCTTTAGTAATGACAAAGGTTTTGCCACATAAACACGCTCATAGCAAAAATGCTAAAAATGTTCTAGTCCATAGGGGTGTACAGATGTGAGAGCTGATGTGGTAAAGTCAACATATGGTTAAAAAAATGTACTATATACATTAGTGAACAACTGTATTCAGGCCAGGTGGTGCCTGCATAACACAGTCCAGCCACAGAAAGAACACATGATGTACATAAGCCTGTATTCTAGCCTCTGAAAAAACACTAATGAGCAACATCATTCTGAGGACAGGCTGTGTGGAGCTGGGAAAATCCAATCAGAAGAAAAAATTCCTTTCTGATCTCCCGAGAGGCAACTGGAAATTCCCTAGATCAACTTTACCTATAAATGTTCATATCCGGTTATATTATGTACATTTAGGAAAGAATCCAGGCCTTTTTTAAGGCAATCGACTGAGCTGGCCAGAACCAGCTCTTGAGGGAGTCTATTCCACATTTTCACAGCTCTTACTGTGAAGAAACCTTTCTGTATTCGGAGATTAAATCTCTTTTCTTCTATCTGTTATAAAAACATCCTAAGGATTTTTTCTACTACTTATAGGATTGCCCTTAACATTGCCACTGCACCATTCTCTAGCAATAAAGGACCTGGTTGTTCCCCCTTGAAGCATTTAGAGAGGTCACAGAGAACAAAGATCTGCATGAAGGCATTTTCCACAGGAGAAACTTTGCGTAGGTTTTCTGAAACCTATAGGTTCTGCCAACCTCCTAATGTTAAGTAAAAAACAGCATCATATCTGTGCAGTGAGCTTTTTGCGTGTTGTGTTTTAACCACTTGCCTACCAGCCACAGTATATATACTACGGCAGGTAGGCTCTATTGTCTGAAACAATCTACCTGTACGTCGTTTTGTGCAATAGACAGTGGGGACGTGCCCGTGCACACTGATTGGCCACAGGGGGAGCCAATCAGTGGGTCTGGCGGATGTGACATCTGCCAGCCACCCGTGATGGCTCCCCAGAGAGGTAGAACGGCGGTAAACAAGGCAGACCGCCATTCTGTCAGGGATGAACACAGTGATCTTGTCTTCCTGCTAAGCAGGAACACAGATCTCTGTGTTCATTCAGTGATTCCATCCCCCACACAGTTAGAAAGCATCCCCTAGGGACACACTTAACCCTTTTTAGCCCCTGGTGTTAACCCCTTCCCTGCCAGTGTCAATAGTACAGTAACAGTGCATATTTTTAGCACTTACTGCTGTAATAAAGTCACTGGTTCCCATAAAAGTGTTAAAAGCGTCAGGTGTACAATTTGTCTGCCGTAATGTCGCAGTCACGCTAAAAATCCCTGATAGCTGCTATTACTATTAAAAAATAAATAAATAAAAATGCCATAAAAATATTCCATTGTTTGTAGACACAATAACTTTTGCGCAAACCAATCAATATACACTTTTTTTTCAACCAAAATATGTAGCAGAAAACATATTGGCCTAAATTGATAAGAAATTAGATTTAAATTTTTTTTTTTTTATTATTGGATATGTTTTATTGCATTGTTTTCTTTTTAAAATTGTTGATCTTTTTTTTTGTTTCTAGCGCAAAAAATAAAAAACGCAGAGGTGATCAAATACCACCAAAGTAAAATGGGATTTTTGTACGTACGGTAAAGTCCATTTCTCTGAGTTCATCGACGGACACAGCGCTCCATAAATCATAACTATATAAATCATAACTACTCCAGGAGTAGGACTAGGCCGAACAAAAAACACCTAGCGACGCCCATGGGCAGTCCCCAGCTGGGATATAACCCCCCTCTCTGCTCTAGCTAATTAGTTTAGTAGCAAGTAGTATTAGAAGTGGTTACTGTGTCTGTTGATGATCTCAGAGAAATAGATTTTATGGTAAGTACAAAAATCCCATTTTCACTTTGGTTCATCCACAGACACAGCGCTCCATAAATCATAACTACTGGGACATCCAAAGGCAGTGCCAAAAGCAAAATGAGGCATAGGGGAGAATAACCCAAGGCTAAACATAAGAGCCCTAACCAGGACACAGGAGCCTTAACCAGGTCACAGGAGCCCCATCTGAAAAAATTAAAATGTAAAGAAAAACACCCCTCAAGAGAGAACAGCGCCTCCTAAACAGCAGCCCGCAAAAATTTGTGGCCAAAATAAGCATCCACAGATGCCAAAGTATCTACTTTTTAGAAATGTGTGAAGGCATGTACCAACGACCAAGTGGCCGTCTTGCAAATTTGCAATATTCATGCTTGATGAGGGAAGGCCCAAGAAGTACTCAGCGCCCAGGTAGAATGTGCCATGACAGGGAAAGGAGGAACCTGACCTTTAATGGAATAGGTCTGAATCACAGTCTGTCTGATCCATCTGGAGATGGAAGCCGAAGAAGCGGCCAGCCCTTTCCTAGGTCTGTCCGTAACCATAAAAAGTGAGTCTGACCTCCGAAAGGACTCGGTAGCTGCCAGATACGCCGAATGGCACGAACCACATCCAAGGTATGCAAGGCAGAATCCCTGGAATGAGCCAGCTTGGGACACAAGGAATGCAAAACAATTTCTTCATTCAAACAGAAGTCAGGGACCACTTTTGGCAGGAACGATGGACAGGTAAGAAAAAGCACTTTATCTCTATGGACCACTAAATAGGGACCATGACAGGATAATGCTGCCAATTCCGAAACCCTGCGGCGGGTAATAGCCCCCCCAAAATGCCACCCTCTGGGACAACATAGGCAAGGGAATCTCCTGAATTTTCTCAAATGGAGGTTTCTGGAGAAACAAAAGCACTAAGTTTAAATCCCATGGCGGCAAAAGAGACCGTACAGGTGGGGCCACATGTCGAACCCCCTGAATGAAAGTACGAGCTAAAGAGTGCGTGAATAGGGGTTGTTGAAAGAAGATTGCCAAGGCAGACACCTGGCTCTTGATAGTACTCAAGGCCAACTTCTGCTCAACGTCCCGTTGAAGAAAGGCCAAGACCTGAGCCATAGAAAAGGATTGAGGATGAGCGCCAACCGACTCACACCAAGAAATGTATGCTTTCCACATTTTATGGTATATCTTGCTGGAAGACGACTTTCTTGTCTTCACCATAGAAAGGATTACTGATCCAGACAAACATCCCTCAGTACCTGGCTTTCAATAGCTAGGCCATTAAAATCAGAGACTGTAAATCAGGATGATAGATCAGCCCTGGGGACAACTGGTCTTTTCTGATAGAAAGCCCCTAAGGGATGTTTACGGCCACCAGACTGGTTGGAAGATCCCAGTGCCCTTGATTCCTCGGAGGAACTGCGGAAGAAGCTAATGGCGTCTGCCAGAGGAACCCGTGACCTCACCACAAACCTCGGTATCCTTCTGTGGAGCTGAACCTCCTCTGAACATTCTCCATTTTTTAAATCTCATGCACTGCTGTGTTAAGTGCGTCTACTAGCGCTCTTTCATTCACTTTTGCGACCATGAAGAAATCATCTTCACTATCAGATGGATCTGGGGGTGTGATATTAAGCCCCCCAGGACGACAGGCCATGTCCACGCTGGCATCAGGCTCAGAACCAGATGAGACAGACTGAGCAGGGGAAGGCGGGGGAGGGTTCCTTCTGGGTCTTTGCCCACATGCCACCTTCCACCGTCAGCAAAACCATGGGAAGCTGGGGTTCCGAGGGACCTGCCACCTCCATGAGGGGGTCAGTGGGGGAGATGTGACCCTGAGGCTCTATTAGGAAAGGAAGACCTTGCAGTACTAAAAAATGGATTTTTGTAAAATCTTACCGTAAAATCCTTTTCTCTTAGCTCATTGACAGACGTAGTCCTCGGTGATACAGCACCTTCGGGTTATGTCGCCTCCACAGGAGTAGGACTAGACAGGAAATAAAATGCTCTGGCCACACCCTAGGGGCAGTCCCCGAGGGTATATCCTCTCTCTCTCTGCCACAGCAAATCAGTTATGTCACAAAAGCAGTGTTTAGAGAATTTAACCCAACCCAACTCAAAAACAGAGGGGCGGGTACTACGTCTGTCAATGAGCTAAGAGAAAAGGATTTTACGGTAAGATTTTACAAAAATCCATTTTTCTCTATCGCTCATTGACAGACGTAGTCCTCGGTGATACAGCACCTTCGGGACGTCCCAGAGCAGTATCACAAATGAGGGGTGGGAAAATGGAAATCAAATCCAAATCTAGAAAGCCCAACCGGTGCCAACTAGAAGTTTACAATGCTCATCCTTAATGATGAGACTCAACAAAAAAATTTTCAAACAGAAAAAAACCTTCGAGGTAGACCACCGGTCTCCTCAAATTGCGGCCTGCAAAACCTTGCGGCCAAATGAGGCATCCGCCGATGCCATCACATCAATTTTATAAAATTTTGTAAAGGTATGTACCGACGACCAGGTGGCCGCCTTACATACCTGGACCACTGACGCCTGATGGCGAAAGGCCCAGGAAGTACTGAGCGCTCGAGTGGAGTGCGCCCTAACAGGGAACGGAGGACTCCGACCCTTAATAGAATAAGCCTGTACCACCGTCTGTCTAATCCATTTGGCAATAGTCGCGGCAGATGCAGGCAACCCCTTTCTGGGGCCATCCGTGATCACAAAAAGTGAATCCGTCTTACGGAACGATTCCGTAGCCTTCAGGTATACCCTGATTGCCCGAACCACATCCAAGGAATGCAACGCATGTTCCCGATGATGATTGGGCTGAGGACACAAGGAAGGTAGTACAATATCTTCATTCAGATGAAAATCTGAAACCACCTTTGGAAGAAAGGATGGCTTAGGATGAAGTACTACCTTATCCCTATGAATCACCAAGTATGGGGACTGGCATGATAAAGCAGCCAGTTCTGACACCCTGCGTGCAGAAGTGATAGCCACCAAGAAGGCCACCTTCTGGGATAAAGTAAGCAAGGGAATCTCCCTGATGTTTTCAAAAGGAGGTTTCTGTAGAACCGACAAAACCAAATTAAGATCCCAGGCCGGTAAGGGCGCGCGGACTGGTGGAGCCAGGTGCCGCACCCCCTGGATGAAATTCCGCACCAAGGACTTGGTAGCTAAAGGTTTCTGAAAGAAGATTGCTAATGCTGAAACTTGACCCTTGATGGTGCTCAAGGCTAGTTTCTGCTCAACCCCTTTTTGCAAAAAGGCCAATATTCGAGTCACCGAATAGGTACGTGGAGGAAATCCTAAAGATTCGCACCACGCGATATAAGTCTTCCATGTGTGATAATAGACTCTGCTGGAAGTCGCTTTCCTTGCTTTAATAAGGGTAGGAATGACTGAAGCTGACAACCCTCTGTCCTTCAGTACTTGGGTCTCAATGGCCAGGCCATTAAAACCAGCGACTGTAAAGCACAATGGTAGATTGGTCCTCGAGACCGCAGATACTCCCTGAGACGCAGTTCCCACGGAACGTCCGCGACTAGCAAGTCCAAGTCGGCCGGGCCGGCTTGACGAGGCCAGCCTAGAATTTCTAGGACCACTGGCACTGACGGGATCTGAACCAGGCGTCCCTAGAGCTATCTGGCCCCGACCATCCGAGAAAGTCTGGTCGTTTTCTGTTCCCACACATTTATCCGACACCTGATTCCTATCAGGAACGGTGATCTCTCCTGGTTGAATCTCAGGGACCGAAGTCACCCGGCTAGAGGCTTCTTGGTCTGTCTGGTCAACCAGATCCGATTCCTGTGGGGAATTGAGACTAATCTTAGGAAAAGGTAAAGAAAAAGATCTGTTCAGGGAACGGTGACTACCGCTCCCTGTAGTACTTAAATGTTGGAAGGGAAGAATCGCACCGGTAATAGTAGTCGATGCTCGATCTAATGTCCTGAATACCGTTGAAAACGTCCCCCCACCCTGAACCCGGGTGGGGGCGCACCTTCAGGCTGTGTAATCCTTTGCTTCGGGTTTGGCTGAGTCGGTCCTCTGTTTGTCCGACCAGCCTTTCTTGAACCCTCCTGGAGGAGTCTTGCCTTTCCCGCTTGTTCCAGCCGGGCGTGCGAACCCTCTATGGGCGGTAAAGAAAGGTCCTCGCTTGTTGCGAGGTCCCTTAGCTTTAGCAGCCTGTGGCAAGAAAGTGCTCTTGCCCCCAGTGGCATCCTTAATGATTTCATCTAGGGTGGCCCCAAATAGGCGATTCCCCTGAAAAGGGAGATTCGTCAAGGTCTGTTTGGAACCTAGGTCAGCTGACCAGCATTTTAACCACAGCACACGTCTGAGGATTACCGCTGACATAGATGCATGCCCTAATAGGGGGGTAGCATCCAAGGCTGCGTCACAGACAAACTGTAGCCCTTGTATAATCTGTTCCATCAAATCAGATGTTCCCTGGGGAATATCTTTTCCCCTAAGGTCTTGGCGTACCAATCTCGCCCATTCCGTTAGTGTCTGGGAAACTAGACCAATAACAATTACTGGTCTAAATGCTGACCCTATCAGGGAGAAGATAGTGCGGGACTCCGCTTCCATCTTTCGATCCACCGGATCCTTAAAGGACGAAGTGTCCTCCACTGGGATAACCGTGGCTTTATTCAGCCTGGAAATAGGTGGATCCACCACTGGTGGTACCGTCCATTTCTTAATGAGGGATTCCTCAAACGGATAGCGTCTAGCAATACCCTTGGAAATAGTAAAGGTACGCTTAGAATGCTCCCATTCTCCTTTAATTTTATTAACAAAACACTTGGGTACAGGAAAAACCTTCACCGTTTTGATGGGCTTGTTAGTACCAAAGGGAATCTCTGTTTCAGTTGCCTCTGCCGGTAAAACCTCAAGTCTTAAGGTTTCCCGCACCGCCACAACTAGTGCATCCACCAATGCTTCTTCCTGAATTATGGAGGAAGAATGAACGTCCTCCTCACTGTCTGAGGGAGCTTTACCTGAGATAACAGCCCTTGCAGAGGGACCTGCAGCTGCAGTGACCATCTCTGAATCTGAGTCAGAGGTGTCAGATGATATAGGGGTAGGCGGGGGTCGCTTTCTTGACCCCCGTCCCTGACAGGCCGCCTCCACCCGAGCCACCATAGACTCCAAAACTGCTGTAAATGCATCCATACTCTGTGCACCGGCGGGTCCCGTGGCCCCCTCGAGGGAAACAGGTGGGGGTACTTGTGTGGCAGGGTCCATGATTATTCCAGTAACTACCCGGAAAATTCAATCCAAACTTAAATAAAAAACTTTTTTTTTTTTTTTCCAGACCCCCAGCGCCAAAAAAGCCCCTCAGTGTTACCTGCTAGGGATCCCTATCGATCGAGAGAGAGAGAGAGATAGACCCCCAGGCTCACCACTTGATGCTCAGAGTTCACAGCGCTGTGTCCACAAACAGGAAGTCTTTTGGCTGGCTGCCCGGGAAGAAAGGAGGCGGCTCCGCCCCTCTGCACGCCTTCCGGCGCCTCCCCTAGCTCCACGAGGTGTTTGAGTCACCTCAAACATGGCCGCCCCCATGCTGCAGACACGAGGCTACGCCAAAATGGCGGCCTCGTGCGATCTACGGCGGTCTGTTACAGCATAGCGGCGTCCTGCAGAGTAACTAGGCATCGCAAAATCTTTCTCTCATGGAGATCAGCTTGACCGGCGGTACCGAACCCTGGCGGAACTGCGTGGCCGTCGGGAGACCTGCTTCAGCTGGAGGAATGACCTGGCAAGCCGCATACCTGTCCTGTGGCTTCTGACAGGTAGGATACTTCTAGTAACACAGTAAGATTCCAGTGCTGCCACATATTACAATCATTTAAACATACTTTGTAATTAGATTGTCAGCTCCCAAACCAAGCCTGCTGGCTTTTTGTACACACAAATCACACTCAATATAGGGGGATCTGTGTTATGTTATAGGATAGAGGGGAACCCATCCTTACCATTACAGAGAGGGGCCCGCGTTCACCACAAGACCCGTCAGGGGGAAAAGGGGAACATACTACTCACCATACCGGAACCAGGCGGGCGCCAACTCCTGACAGTACCCCTCTCCACCGAAGTTGGAGGGCTGTCGACCAATACGGACGCCGTGACTCATGGTCCTTGGCGTTTCAGCGAGACGTTTAACTCGCAGGGTCAGTCCCCTCCAGTGGGACTATGTCGCGGCCGACCCAGCGCGGAGCTATGGCCTGCACGCGCTCGTAGGCTGAACTGGGGTGACCACTGGATCTCAACATCCCGCCCGTCGCCCAGTTCAGCTTTCTTGCTTGAAGATCTCACAGGAACACTGGAGAAAAAAAGCTGTCTAAAAAAATCTTTTCTAAGAACAAATTCCTGCCAGGACCGAAGATCCCAACAAGGTATCTAGGTCCTTACTCCTGACTAGACAGAAAAAAACTGATTTGCTGTGGCAGAGAGAGAGAGGATATACCCTCGGGGACTGCCCCTAGGGTGTGGCCAGAGCATTTTATTTCCTGTCTAGTCCTACTCCTGTGGAGGCGACATAACCCGAAGTTGCTGTATCACCGAGGACTACGTCTGTCAATGAGCGATAGAGAAATTATCTTTTGGCACCGCTAAAGAATCCCCCTAAAGCTCAGGGTACCTATCAGCAGAGAGAGAGATAACAGGGACCCCCAAGGACTCACCCTACTGACCGGAGGAACGCCAAGAATTCGGGCCCAGCAACACCATGGTCGCCATCTCTTTTTATATGTCCCAGGCACAGGAAGAGGAAACTGTGGAGGAAGAGGAAGAGCAGGAGCTTCGGCATCCCCACAAGGCTTCGGTCGTCTCCAGCATCTCCCAGACTAAAAGAAAATGGCCACCATGACATCATCGAGCTTCACAAACATGGCCGTCAGCTGGAGACCAGCAAAACCAAGGAAAAATGGCTGCCATAGCAGCTAAAGAGACTGAAGCATGCTACCGGAATCTTCATTGCGCCCTCTGCAACGCTGCACTATTTGCAAGGGGACATCTCCGGAAGGTACTGAACTGCACAGAGAGGACACACATTAGGGAAGACTCCGATGCACACTCTGCACCAGTCTCTGCACTGGGATCCCCCTGCACTACACCCACACTTCAACCAGAAGGGGATGCACCTACAACTGGGACCCTTCCATACTATCCCACACTATCCCAGGACCCTTACAGACTGGGGATGATGGGAGAGACCCCAGGAGTATCTGCTGCATCCTCTGCCCTGGAACCCCCACCAGACTCCAGGTCCAGACAGAGGGGAAAGGGAGTGAGGGAAGCCCAGCTCACTGAGGGATTTTAGGATCGGAGGAGGGAACATGCACGCAGGTTCCGACCATCCCAGGAAGGTACCTGCGTCCACTCCAAAACCACCCAAAGGGAAGAGAGGGGACTGTACTTGGTGTGGGTGATGCTCCAGACAGAACTCCTTGCCACCGAAGTGGGGGAGCAGCGCTTGGCCAAGGGAACACTGCGACTTGGACCAGCGCCCGGTCGTATGTGACCCTGCGAGACGTTTAACTCGAGGGCCAGACTCTGTCGGTGAGGTTATGTCGCAGCTGACCCAGCGCGTAGCTGCAGTCTGCACATACTCACTGGCTGGGGGACCACTGGATCTAGTTAATCCAGCCCGTCGCCCAGCCCAGTTGATTGTAGATCTCCCAAGGTAAAAAAAAAACCAAAAAGATGCAACTAAGGAGAAAAAATTGTTAGGACCAGAGATCCCAGCAGGGAGCCTAGGTCCTTACCTGACTAGACAGATTAAAACTGATTACCTAGAGAAGACAGGGGGGTTATATACCAGCTGATGACGGCCCATGGGCGTAGCCAGGTGTTTTTTGTTTACGCCTAGAGGAGGCAATATAACCCAGTAGTTATGGTTAAATGAGCTACCACTGAACTCTATAGAATGCATGTTTTGATAAAACTGCATCAAAAGACGCAGCATACTGGACTTTTTTTTTTTTTTTTTTAAGCACACTGCACATAAAACGCAGAGGTGTGAGGGAGTTTAATTCACAAAAGGGGTAAAGTCTCAAAATAAGTAAGATAAAATGTTGTTTCCTGAGTGCCATTATACTCATTTGAACAGTTTGTTTGATTTTCGGCCAGTTAATGAGCACAAATCAGTAATCAGTTGTGACGTTTTTGAGCCAAAAAAATTAAGGACAAGTTTGGAAATTTTCTGCCGAATGAACGATAAATTGAAAGTTTAATGTGTTTCTCGTCCAAACTGTTTGCACTAGATATATGTGAAAAAAAACGAACAAAAAATTGATTTATATCCATAGAACGATTTATCGGTCATTACATGATGGCACGATCATCTGCTCTCACGGCCGAGTGTTCATTTTTCGAAATGGAGTTTGAACAATATAGTGTATAACCAGCATAAGTCACTACGTAAACTCAATGTTATGTGTGATAGCTCCAGAGTGCAAGAAGGTGTTGGCACCTACAATAGTAGTAGACATTCATTTCAAATTAACTTAGGCTTGCCAATAATATCTGGAAGCTGATTGATATCTATGCAGAGCTGCACCAGCTTTTGTACAGTGCAGCTTTAGTAAATAACCCCCACTATATATATATATATATATATATATATATATATATATATATATATATATATATATATATATATATATAAAATAAGTTGCAAACTAACTTCTCAAAGGAACAGAACAGTAAGGCTAGGTTCACACATGTCTGGTGCAAATGTCCACTCAGTTTTCACTGCAAATTTCCAAAGCAGCTGTTCAGTGATACAGCTGAGATTTACATGTGGTTCACATGTGAATTTCTGAAGACAGCAGCCATCCGCGTCTTTATTTTGTAAATTTTTGTTTATTGGTTTTGCATAGAAATAATACAAGTAACACTTTCAGCCATGCAGGGCTCAAAAATGTAACTACATAAAAACACCAGTAGGAAGAACTACCCATATGAGCCAAACAAAAAAAAGCAGAGTAGCTTATCAACAAATGCAAAGGTAGACCCTGGAAAATATACCATAAAAGAGATAAACCGTAAGCCTATGTAGGAAATATTAAACACATCTTAGAAACGAGCCTTTCAAAAGTAAGTAGTAAAACTTGAAGGATATTTACCAGGTCTGTTTACTCTTCATCTATACCCTCTATGGCATACTACATCCTAGTCACAACAGGCAAAAGGCAGAAGTATTACAGCTCCACGTGGCAATAGCAGTATCGTCTAACCAAACTTGCCAGACTTTCTGAAACTTTTTGGCCACCCAAAAAGTTTTAAACCCCTGCTTAGGTTGGTAGCTTTCTAGGGGGCCACCTTATTTAGAAGCGCCTTCCAATAGGTCAGGGAGGGTGTCACTGTTTTTTTCCAGTAAAGAAGTAATGCCTTGCGTGCGTAAAATAACAGTAGACTAAGTAGAGTGTGTTGAGACCTAGTGGGTGCCAGACCTTCCACAAGACCAAGAAGGCAGACTTTCACAGTCATTAACATTGCTAAGGATGTTAGCATTCTCTAATGGAACCCTCCTCCAATGCACCTACCTCAGGGAAAGATTGTAGCGCCACGGCCAATGGCTTAATCATTAAAAGAACAGAAAGGGTGAGAGAGGGCCCCCCTGCCTGGTACCCCTGCCAATGTCAAAAAGGGAAAATTGAGGACCCTATCTTAAGAGACCGGCGTCCTTAACATTAGCTGGTTGTTAAGCAGTGGCCCGGGAAACCAGTCACTGTATCCTTAACAGCGGATGACTCATCAGCTGTCAGTGGGATTCCTTGCTGACAGCTGAATGTAAAAAACCTTTGCCGGAAATAAAAAATTGCAAAGAAACCAGCAAAAGTAAAATAACAAAAACGGCATGGGGTCCCCCCCACCACAAAAAAGAGTCAAAAAGAAAGAAAAACAAAGAGAAACGTTTTGACAATTCCTTTATTAGAAAAAACAAAAATAATGTCCCCCAATGTAGATCCATCGTCAATCACGATGCCTACCACCACTGCCCTATCTGCACCCCAGATATGTGAACTGGCACCATAGAAAGTGGTGGGGGTTTCATGGTCTGGGGCTGCATGAGTGCTGCCGGCACTAGGGAGCTACAGTTCATTGAGGGAACCATGAATGCCAACATGTACTGTGACATACTGAAGCTGAGCATGATCCCCGCCCTTCAAAGGCTGGGCCGCAGGGCAGTATTCCAACACGTTAACCACCCCAAACACACCTCCAAGACGACCACTGCCTTGCTAATGAAGCTGAGGGTAAAGGTAATGGACTGGCCAAGCATTTTCCAGACCTTAACCCTAGTGAGCATCTGTGGGGCATCTTCAAACGGAAGGTGTAGGAGCGCAAGGTCTCTAACATCCACCAGCTCTGTGATGTCATCATGGAGGAGTGGAAGAGGACTCCAGTGAGGCTCTGGTGAACTCCATGCCCAAGAGGGTTAAGGCAGTGCTGGAAAATAATGTTGGCCACACATAATATTGACACTTTGGGCCCCATTTGGACATTGTCCAAATGGGGGTTTGGACATTGTCCATTTGGACATTGTGAGGGATGTACTCACTTTTGTTGCCAGCGGTTTAGACATTAACGGGTGTGTGTTGAGTTATTTTGAGGGGGCAGCAAATTTACACTGTTATACAAGCTGTGCACTCACTACTTTACATTGTTGCAAAGTGTCCTTTCTTCAGTGTTGTCACATGAAAAGATATAATAAAATATTTTCATAAATGTGAGTGGTGTACTCACTTTTGTGAGATACTGTATATCCAAATGTTGCACTCAGTTTTTTTCAGGTGTAAACAAAACAGGTGTTCCACATCTCAGTGCCTTCAGTGTTCCCATACAAATGGACACTCACCACAAGTTGTTTACCTACTATTGCTAGTTAGGTAAGTAGTACTTGTGTTTGGGGATATACCTCTAAGTCTCCAATGGCTTGTTCTTATGGGTCCTTCTCAGATGGTGTACTGTCATGCATGCAAATAAAATACCAGGGAGGAATGTATAGGGTAAAACTATTTGATTTCATTAAAACACAGAAATATTGTAAAAAAAATTCACACTCACATTTGTAGGTGCCTATAAGAACAGGCACTGGGTATGTATGGCTAGCATAGGGTGGAAAAAAATGGCCGTAGGGGTGCATATATTGGACAGCCGTGGCCATTTTTTTTTCTCCCTATGCAAGCCAAACATACCCAGTGCCAGTTCTTATAGGCACCTACAAATGTGAGCGTGATTTTTTTTACAATATTTGTGTGTTTTAATAAAATCGAACGGTTTTACGCTATGAGATCCTCCCTGGTATTTTATTTAGATGTATGATGATACACCATCTAAAAAGAATCTAATTAAGATTAAAAAATGTAAAGGTGGTATTTTGGAAATTTAAAAGTAATGTTTGAATTTAATTCCACCACTTTTGTGTCATCTTTGAAGGTTGCCAGATCAGGTTGGTCAGACTATAAAACTAACTTGGCAGTCAACTACTTTCAAGAAAAGGAAATGACACTGCATGTATTGTTGCATGTTTGTGATTTCCCTATTTTTTCTGCAATGTAATCCGCTAGCAATAAGGAAGATTAGACTCTAAGATTACAACAAACATTTTATTTTGACATATAATTGCAATGAAGGATCAATTCCCCCAAACACGTTTAAAACATCCCAATGAATTTGGGGTTTATTGCCTTTAAAGTTTAGTTAAGCTGGCTCCCACTTGCCCTGACTAATTTTCTTTCAGCTGACAGATCACAGGTCTTTTATACTCTACCTCCTTACCCCCTTCCCTTGTTTAACATAGAAGAGTCTTTAATCCAGAAATTCTGTCCCAATTAATCTTCCTAAGATGCTAAGTTATTAACATTGCCACCCACTGAGGGGCAACACTCTTCTGCGTATAAGAAGACCTCTTGCTAAGCATCAAAGATCTCCATCAAAGGCTCTCCTGATCCAGGTCGCTATGAGCATGAAGCAATGTCATCCTTTCCCCCCCACTGATCAAACATTTTCAGTTAAAGATCGGTTCACCTCCTGCACCCATTTCCTCTTGGAAATTTAGTGTAATGTGCCCCCCCCCCCCCCCCAGTCTTTGACTTTATGCTTCTTCTCCTTCTTTTTAGTCTTGAAGCAGCAGAACAAAACTGTAAACCAAACAAGATAAAGGAGAAAGGAGAAATAATAGTAATAAATGGTTTGATGAGGCTAAATGAAAATCCCCCAGAAGTTATTAAGGCTTCCTCTTTCCTCCCAGAATCCCCCACCCTCTGATGCTGTTTAAACAGCCTGAAGCAGCCCTGACTTAGGAAAAGGATGAAATGACTTTTCAAGATCAAAGGCCCACAAAGTCTTTACACACACATAATCACAAGGCCTCTGAGAAGTTGAGATTGATTTGTTTCAGTGTAGCACAGCGAGCATGTAATAACAGCTGAGCCTTTGTTTCCTTAAGACTATGGGAAGGGTTGGGTATCCAGAAAAAAAGAAGGGGGGGGGGTGGGTTGTGGAATGGTGTACTTAATGTCTAAGATGTGAAACGAATAAAAGCCCAATATGTAAGAATAAAATGCCAAATAGTAAAAAAAGATTTATTCTATTGAATACCAGCTTCTGCCTACTACCATTATTCTACCAATTGCTTGAAATATGTTACAGTTGTGATCAGGAAGACAGAGGGAATATTCTAAGACCATTTGAACATTTTAAAGACTGTGTAGTGTAATTTCCACAATATCTTATTTTGCATTCATCAGAAAGTCTTCTATTATACACTTAATGCAGCAGTTCTTCACATTCAATCATCTAACAAGCTCAGAGAGACTCTGGCATTAGCCCTCTTGAGGAAATGTTTTAATTTAATAATGCACTGTATAAATTCAATTAAGAAGCAGCTGCTCCATGGTCAAAATGAAATCCCTAGAACTTCTTGAACTTCTATAGACTGTAAGGAACAGGCTGTCTACCTTCTGCTTTGGTGTGTGTTTCTATGCCATTGTCATTATGTTCAATTTGCAGTCTTTTATTTTACAAAGGTACCAAATAGTTTGCCATTATTTGCCAAACAAACTAGGTCTTGTTTATTCCGTATAGCCTTTCAAAAAATACCAGCTATAATAGCTTTTCATAAAATATAATACAACAGGTTGTGAAACAGAATATGCATGTTTATCCTGAAAAAAAACCGCCTACAACCTCCTGTCCCTTCAGATAGGGAACACAGCAATGAAAATCTCACAGAGAGTTCAAAGCAGATCTGAACCAAAAAGATCTGAAACTGAATATATTGCAGCTTACCAACTCTAACTATGGTGGCTGCTTTTATTTCTATTTTTTAGATTGGTTTCCTTTATTCTCACCTGGTGACTCTGACAGTCTTTCCTGTCTTAGAGTGGCTACACTCACTCCTCTGCTTTATCTATGGAGGAGCAACATAGCCACCCTTGGAGAGCAGAATTATCAACCTGTGGAAAGGGTAGTGTTAGATGGACTAGTAGATTTAGATGGACTTTGCATAAGTGACTAACAAATTAAAAACCAAGTCCAGATAACACTTTTTAAAGGTCTATCACCAAGAGAAAAAAATTAGAGAAGCAGAACCTAAATAAAATAAATAATATTTTTTTGGATGTACCTCCTCCTTCATGAAGCCTAAAAATATGGGTGCTCCCATGGGAAGAATTACAGCCTATACTGAGACCTTCTCCATTCTGCAGTGCTGTGTCTCCTCATCTCTCCTCTTTATTTTTACAATGCAGCCTACTATTAAAATATAAGCATTGGATTTTTTTTTTGTTCAAAATTATACTTACCTATGTTAATGCACCATTGGCTCGATGCTGCATCTGACCCTTCCTTCACCCCGGCTCTAAGTCTGAGAACCGAGCGATCAAACTCACAGCTTCATGAGCAGTCAGTCACTGCTGTTTGCTCTGCCCCCCTCCCCCCCGAGCTGTTGAGGGGGCGGAAGTGGCTACCTCTGAGCCAGGTGCCGGTCCAGTACTGAACCCTACAGACTAAGGCTAGGATGCTATTAAAGTTCATGTGTGTGAAAAGGCGGGCATCCCAATACTTTTGTTAATATAATGTATATATAAAGTAAAAAAACATTTTATATATAAATATATATACAGTATACATACACTGTTAAAAAAAATTAAAGGAACACTTTGAAAACACATCAGATGGGGAAAAATCTCATGCTGGAAATATATACTGATTTGGACTGGGTAATATATAAGGAAAGAAAGGATGCCACATCGCTTGATGGAAATGAAAATTATCAACCTACAGATTGCTGAATTCAAAGACACCCTGAAAATTTAAGTGAAAAAATGATGCAGCAGGCTAGTCCATTTTGCTGAAATTTCATTGCAGCAACTCAAAATGGTATTTAGTAGTTTGTATGCCCCCCCCCCCGTGTGCTTGTATGCATGCTTGAAAATGACAGGGCATGCTCCTAATGAGACCACAGATGGTGTCCTGGAATATTTCCTCCCAGATCTGGACTAGGGCATCAATGAGCTCCTGAACAGACTGAGGTGCAAACTGGCGGTGTCGGATGGCCGAAACATAATGTCCCAGAGGGGTTCTATTGGATTTAGATCAGGCGAGCATGGGTGCCTTTCAATAGTATTAATTCCTTCATCCTCCGTGAACTGGCTGCATATTCTCACCACATGAGACTGGGCATTGTTGTGCACCAGGAGGAACCCAGGAGCCGCTGCACCAGTGTAGGGTCTGATAATGGGTCCAAGGATTTCATCACGATACCTAATGGCAGTTGGGTTGCCATTGTCTAGCCTGTAGAGGTCTGTGCGTCCCTCCATCGATATAACTCCCCAGACCATCACTGACCCACCACCAAACTGGTCATGCTGAACCATGTTTCAGGCTGAATAGCTTACCCCAAGACTTCTCCAGACTCTTTCACGTCTGTCACATGTGCTCAGGGTTAACCTGCTCTCATCTGTGAAAAGGACAGGGCGCCACTGGCGGACCTGCTAATCCTGGTGTTCAATGGCAAATGCCAATCGAGCTCCATGGTGCCGGGCAGTGAGCACAGGGTCCACTGGAGGACATTGGGCTCTCAGGCCACCCCCGTCTGTTTCTGATTGTTTGGTCAGAGACATTCACGCCAGCAATCTGCTGGAGGTCATTTTGTAGGGTTCTGGCAGTGCTCATCCTGTTCCTCCTTCCCCAAAGGAGCAGATACCAGTCCTGCTGATGGGTTAAGAACCTTCTATGGCCCTGTACAGCTCTCCAAGAGTAACTTTCTTTGTTTCCTGGAATCTCCTTCATGCTCTTGAGGCTGTGCTGGGAGACATAAAAAACCTTCTGGCAATGGCGCATATTGATGTGCCATCCTGGAGGAGTTGGAGTGCCTGTGCAACCTTTATAGGGTCCAGGTATCACCTCATGCTACCAGTAGTGACACTGACCCTAGCCAAATGAAAACCTAGTGAAAAACAGTCAGAAAAGCTGATTAGGAAAAAAAAAATTCAGTGGCCTTGACCTGCAAAACCATTCCTGTTTTGGAGGTTGTCTCATGGTTGCCCATCTGTTGCACCTTTTGTTAATTTCAGTAACACCAAAGCAGCTGAAAAAGATTAGCAACCCTCTCTGCTACTTAACTGACCAGATAAATATACCAGGAGTTTAATTGACTTGATGTTATACTCTGATTAAAAAGTGTTCATTTAATATATATATATATATATATATATATATATATATATATATATATATAAACTACATTTGCATATAAGCACTGTATGACAAATGTGGAACTTATCTTAAATCTACCTTTCCTAGCTGAGAATGTTCTTTATGGGTCATGTATTTCTTGATGGTACTAGGCCAGTATTATGGTGCTACTCACAATAAATCCATGAATCCATGAATCTTTCTGGTCAACGTTTTGTATACCTTAAAAATAAATGTGTACTTCATGTAAAGAAACTGAAAAATTTGAATTGCTATTTACTGGGGGTTTACATGGCTCCCTGCACAAAAGCTTAGAACTCAGCCCCAAGAGAGAAAGTCTTGATTGTGTTCTTTTCAAGCACAAGTGCTAGCATCATTGTTGGATAAGGGCTACCAACCTGGAAACCTGTTAAATTGTATGTAAATTCTAACAGTATATTTCTCCTATTTGCTCCATTTTGGTCTGTTAAATAAACCATTGAAAGTGTTTTAATTATATCTGTTTGACAAGTGCAAAAAACAAGCAAACGTTGTTCAGCCAGCCAAAAATCTTGTGAACAGATACCTTCCTGTACACAGCGCTCAGGACTGTCCTCAGTTAGCATTGTTCCCTGCTATTAATGTGGACTACAGAACACCTTCTCCTGTTATGGATATTAGAGGGAACAGTTATGTAGCCTTAACACAGGGTTATCTAGTCTGAAAACACTCCATGTCCTAGGGCAGGGGTGGCAAACTCAATTTAATCAAGGGCCGAATCAGCAATATAATTGCCCTCGAAAGGGCCGGTTGTAAGACTAGATGTTCAGAGCATCCCCTACCCTTACATAAGACGTCAGGAGCCTCCATCAGGAGTTGAGTCCTCCACCCTCCCTTAACATGTGCTGCTGATGGGAGGAAGATGGAAGCATTGCTGGAAAGTAGAAAGCACATGGACTGGAGGAGGGCTGGAGGGCCACATGAAATGGCCCAGAGGGCCGGATTTGGCCCACGGGCCTTGTGTTTGACACGTGTCCTAGGGTAACAATGATATGTGCAATTGTCACCCTAGGAAAGAATGGCATGATTACTAAGGTTAAATAAAGTATAAAAAGTGGCAAAAAAAGAAAACAAATGTAGCCACCACATCTAAAGACTGATAAGCCGCAATATTATCAATGGTTATTCTTGGGTTTGATACATTTTAGGTCACTGGAAATCCCTGTAAATGTTGACTCTAGTTGTGCATCTGTAAAATGTTGCTTCCCTACATAAAAGTGTTTGTTAAACGCCCAGAAATGACTACATACTGAATTGCCATTGTAGTTCAGAAGCCACATACACACACCATGCTTTGCAATTTGCCTCATATTCATGAAGTGCAGGAGTTTCTCGTCTGAATGGTTACCCCCACAACTTCAAGTGACACTAAAATAAAATGAAATAAATGCAATAAATGTAGTATATATCATCTACCTCTCTTCCTTCATTTCATCCCTCAGTTTGCAAGCTTTTTTTCTTCTGTTCTCAGATCTGTTCTATAGATGGCTATGTTCATTCTCCATGTCTCCATTGTGTAACCCCCTTTCCTACTTGTCCCTAAGATGGACTACACATCTATCAGCAAACACATTTAGCACTATGGGAATTGTAAGACACATAGGGAAGAGAATGTGACAATAAATGGTGACGTAACCCACAGGTTTACTATGGTTATGCTGCCTTCACTACTGTAACTCTCTCCTCACTGGCCTTCCTTTACACAGGCTATCCCCCTTCAGTCTATTATGAATGCTGCTTGTAGACTAATACACCTTACTAACCATTCCGTGACTACTGTTTCTCTCTGCCAATCCCTTCACTGGCTTCCCCTACCCCATCGTATAAAATTCAAAATTCTAACCACAACATACAAGGCCATCCACAACATCACCCCCAGCTACATCACCAACCTCATCTGCAGATATCAACCAAATAGTCCTCCTAAGACCCAATGCTCTCTAGCTCCCTTTTTTACATCCTCCCATGCTCGCTTCCAGGACTTCTCCAGAGCCTCTTCCATTCTCTTTAACTCCTTGTTCCAGTATGTCCGGTCAGCCCCTACCCTGCCTGCCTTTAGGCGATCTCTGAAAACTCATTTATTCAGGGAAACCTACCCCACCTCCACCTAAGAACTGTACCGAGTCACCTCCATCAGATCATCCCCCACAGCTATTACCTTTTTTACAACCCCCCCTTTAGATTGTAAGCTCTATAAGCAGGGCCCTCCTTCTCCTTCTGTATTAAACTGCAGTGTAATTGTACTGCCCCCCCCCCCCTC
This sequence comes from Pelophylax lessonae, assembly GCF_965119305.1. NCBI lineage: Eukaryota > Metazoa > Chordata > Amphibia > Anura > Ranidae > Pelophylax > Pelophylax lessonae. The sequence goes on along the minus strand of NC_138776.1, from coordinate 179,585,220 downwards.
TACATCGTAAAGCACTGCATAAACAGTTGGCGCTTTATAAATCCCATATGATAATAATAATAATATGCGGCATACTTTGTCGGCTGTCCCTCCTCTACACTAAAACTGGCATTGGGGGCTGAACATGTAACCAGATGGGAGTGCCCTCAGTAAAGATAAGTATACACATCTTTCCTTTACAGGGTAGTTAAAATAGGTTTAGAATAGGGTTGGGAGCAGGTTTAAAGAATAAGTTCACTTTTTAAGAAAAAAATAAATAAATGCGCATTTTTTGCAGGTAAAAATGTGCATTTATTATTTTTTGTTGCAGGAGTCTGGAAAGCATTGCACCAGTGATCAGCAGATCGCTGATGCTATGCAGGTCTCCTGCACACTGTCAGTGTATCGGCTTACCCGTACATCCCATACGGGTAAGCTGATACTCGATAATAGGAAGACTTAATGAACTACCACAGCGCTCCATGGCGCCATGGTAGTTTATTGAGAACTGCAAGCCGACAGCCGCAAAGAATGTTGGCACTTGTAGCTCATTTAAACACACGGAGCTCCACATGACCACGCTGTTTTTTAAAACAGTGGCAGCTAGTACGGGGAACTTCCCCCTGTATTGCTGACACAGGTAGGGGGGGTAGCGGGCGGCGGCTGCAGCACTGGGAACATTTTACATATTCCACCCTAAAATTGGGTGGAATATGTAACATGTTACCAAAGGTGAACTTATCCTTTAACCACTTGTCGACCGCCTGCCGCAGATATATTGGCTCGGCTGCGCTCCTGGGGGCACGCCCCCATTAGGCAGCGGAGAAGCCAATCCACGGGGTCGCCGGCCGCGATTGCCACTGGGCACCCGCAATTGCTCCCCGTAGAGAGAACGCCAGTCTGCTGTTATAAACACACCAGACCGTTGTTCTCTCTGAAATGAACACAGAAAGCCTGTGATCCTCCTATATAGGATCACAGGTCTCTGTGTTGATTCCACAAGTCCCTCCCCGATACAGTTAGAAAACACTCCCCTAGGCTCACACTTAAACCTTTGATTCCTCCTGATCCCAGGGGGTCAACCCCTTCCCTGCAAGTGTCATTATTAGAGTAACAGTGCATATTTTTTTAGCACTGATTACTGTAGTAATGTAGTCCCCCCGACAAAAGTGTAAAAAATGTCAGTTAGGAGTCTGATCTGTCCGCCGCAATGTCGCAGTCCAGCTAAAAATCGCAGATCGCCGCCATTACTAATAAAAAATAAATAAATAAAAATTACATAAATCATTCCCCTAGTTTGTAAACGTGATAACTTTTGTGCAAACCAATCAAAATACGCTTATTGGGATTTTATTTACCATAAATATGTAGCAGAATACAAATTGGCATAAAAGGATGAAAAAATTAGATTTTTAAATTTTTGGGGGGCGGAAATCTTATATAGCAGAAAGCGAAAAATATTGTTTTTTTTTTTTTCAGAATTGTCGCTCTTTTTTTTTTCTATATAGCGCAATAAATAAAAATTGCACAGGTGATCAAATACCACCAAAAGAAAGCTCTATTTGTGGGAAAATAAGGATATCAATTTTATTAGGGTACAGCGTCGCACGTCCGCGCAATTGTCAGTTAAATATATGGTCTTTAAGGCAGCAAAACCTTCCGGTCCGGAGGTGGTTAAGCATAGTTAGGATTTGACCAGACTTCTACTTTAAAACATCTAGTGGCATCTGTGTGACATTGTGAGTTGAAAATCCAGCTTCTGATGTCTCCATCAAGATAGAAACCTGTGCAGCCACCCAAGTCTCTTATAGCTAAAGCAAACTATAGGCTCCCTTCTTTGGGGCCTATTCACAAGCCCAGGCAGACCTACACTAAGTTCATAATTACTTTCAAGTAAACTTCCCTAACAAAATATAAGAAGTCTAATAAATAATTCACAAGGAAATTTCTGTGAGACCATTAAAGGGTTGCAATTGATAAGTACAACTGCTCGGAAAGGTTTTCCAAGAATCCCACAAGGAGCATTTCACATAAATATAACTGCACAGATGGACTTTGTCTACAGTAAGGTAGATAATCCTGCAATGTGAGAGAGTGTGAGGGAAGCAAGAGCAGCTGAAAAAGCAGCTTGTCAGCAGAAGAGGGTGCTAGTGTGTCATCCATTTAAGATGCAAATTGAGTATTGCTGTAGTTGCAGATTAAAGCAAGCATTTACGGCACTTGGCAGGTTCCCAGCGTGCTGAATGCTGGAATCAAGCTTGTCACCACGCACTGAAGGTTATTAATGGTGCTTCCAATCAAAGGCCTGTGAAATGTGCAAGTTAAAAGCAAAGAAACAAGACTGGGTTTATTTGCTCTTGGGGAGAAGGGAGCTCTCCCGGCCACAACTGTCAAGCTGACAAACATTTTCACATGCTGCAGATTCTGCGGTTCTCAAGCACTTGGCATTTGATTGACAGAGGCACATCCTGGTCATTCTTTCTAGCTCTTAGGTTTATAAATCTATGTGTCCACTGTATACTGCAAGCATACAAGAAAATTCTGTCTCGTAAAAAAATAATACTGCTGCTAAGACCAAGCGGTTTCGTAGGATTTTCTCTGGGAAAATTGGCAAAAATATCAGTGTATAAAACTATAACATTTACTAAATAATATAATAATAAATTGTAATAATTGGAAATAATAAATTGTAATAAAATGATTGTGAGGAAAAGGGTAGTTGCAGTGTAACAATTATCTGGCTATGTTATCAAACACTGGGCTGTAATAAAGGCAGATAAAACACATCCCAAATAAGCAGCGGCAATTCCTGAACCTTCTTGACAGTATCAAAGCTTTAATAGCTGAAAGTGAGATATTCTGTACAGCACAGGCCAGTTCCTGTCTCACAAAGCCCTTTAACAGCACAATTTAATTACATGTCCCAGTCTGCAAGACAGGGAGGGAGGGAAGGAGAAAAGTGTAAACACTATAGACTTTTATCTGGAGATACATCTGGACATGCAGACAATGTGCTAAAACAACACAGATCTGCCCTCACTGTGACTTTGAAGAGTTCACATAGGGCAAGAAAGCGGTTTCCAAGGACAGGAATGCTGCTGTTTAGCAAGAGGCCCATAATGTACAAATTTCCCAACTGAGCACAGGCACACACTGATTCTTTCTTGCTCCAAAGGTAATAGCCTTGATCAAAAACTACAAAGCCTTTCTGCTAAATAAGCAGCGATTATAGCATTATAACTATCAACTAAAAAACATCTAGGAACAAGCCAAATCGAAATTAACCCTGTAAAAGTGTGTACAGTGCTCTGAAACTTTCCAAATATCACAAAATGGAACAGCAGTGGTTTGGAGAGTGGCTCCATACAATATAATTGCATTCTGGATTTTATCCATGTATGCCAGGGGTATTGAATTAAAATTCATGGAGGTCCGATTAGCAAAATTTTCTTCCAGCAGAGGTCCAGATTGCATTTTTGCGTGATGACTCGGATTCTTTACATCACAGCCCAGGTGTGCAGGCACGACAGCCCATTCATTTGAATGGGCTGTTGTGTCTGTGTTTTCTGCTGGGAAAAGGCCCTGGCACCTTTTTAAAAACGCTGTCGCATTGAAACTGCATGGCGCGTATGTACCATGCAATTTCCATGTGTGGGAAACCGCACCTTGTATTTCATTGCATTTAAGAGTCAATTGTACCCTGCACGTTTTCTGTGCAGCTGCTTATCCCCCTTTACATCACCACTCACAGCACTGTCCCCCTTCACATCACCACTGTCCCCCCCCCCCACACACACAGCACTGTCCCCCTTCACATCACCACTGTCCCCCCCCCCACACACACACACACAGCACTGTCCCCCTTCACATCACCACCCCCCCCCCCACACACACACAGCACTGTCCCCCTTCACATCACCACCCCCCACACACACACACAAAGCACTGCCCCCTTCATATATCCCCCCATCAGCACTGTCCCCTTCATATATCCCCCCCATCAGCACTGTCCCCTTCATATATCCCCCCCATCAGCACTGTCCCCTTCATATATCCCCCCATCAGCACTGTCCCCTTCATATATCCCCCCATCAGCACTGTCCCCTTCATATATCCCCCCATCAGCACTGTCCCTCTTGCATATCCCCCCAACAGCACTGTCTCTCTTTACATCACCCCCCCACCCCCCCCCCCACACACACACACACCACTGCCCCCTTATATCACCCCCACAGACCTGCCCCTTTGCATCACCCTCACACACATACACAGCACTGCCCTGTTAACACACACCCCCATAGCACTGCCCCCCTTTACATCAACACAGACCACTACCCTCTTAACATATCACCCCCACAGCATTGCTCCCCTTTACATGAAACACCACACTACCCCCCCTGCACATGACCCCTGCTCCCCAATCAAACTTCACAGCCCTGTCCTCCCTTCACTCTCCTACCTTACACAGAGCGGAGAGCAGGAGGCGGGACAATCTCGAGGAAGACAGAGGAACAGCAGCGCTGCATGCATAGAGGCAGCCGACTGTGTGCCTCCCAGCCAATCACCTCCCGCCTCCCAGCAGCCAATCACCTTCCGCTTCCCAGCAGCCAATCACCTCCCGCCTCCCAGCAGCCAATCACCTTCCGCCTCCCAGCAGCCAATCACCTCCAGCCTGAAATGCTAATTCAGGCAGCTGCCTCCCTCCATTCAATGCCGGTCCCGCCCCCAGTCTCAGTCCCGCCTCCTGCCATCCGCCCTGCTCTGCTAATGACAGCAGCAGAGACAGGGAAGAAATCCAGCAGCTGATGGCGGCGGTCCTGATGGAGCCATTTAGTGATGCCCGATGTATGCCAAAGGGTAGGCACTTTTGTCACAGAGAAAAAAAGATGAAGGACACAGTCCTAAATCTCCATCTCTGCAGCCTTAGCTTCACAGAATGAATGAACAGGAAGAGCTCTCCATCAACCTGATCATTTGCAAACTGAAACATAATAAACAGTTTACTATGCTTCAGGTATGAATAAACAGAGTGAGTAATCAGTACTGATTTCTCACTGTGTTCATTCGGAAAAGGAAGGGGATGGTAAATGACCTGAGGGGAGTACACATAGGGGCTCGGGCAGCAGATGGAAGAGGAACCTGGACAGGAGGGGCAGCGGAGGGGGGGGCGGTGGAATTTACTTTCCTTCAGGCAGCAGCTAAAAGCCAATGGGAGAAGGGGGAGGAGAAACCAGCTTTCAGATGCTGCAAGAGGAAAATACAGGGGATCAGTTCCAATAAATGCTGCCCCTGCTCTGGTGATGTTTTGGGGTTGGCAAGAAAGGGACACAATCTAGCCATCACCTGCCTAAGATCGACGGGATGGGTAGAAGAATTTGCTTTGTGAAACCCACCCATCATGGCAACTTCTAATATTGTTATGAGTTGAGAATTTCAAATAAAGGCAAGGTAAACATTTGTGAATATACAGCATTCTGCTAATTGATTGAGCTGTACAAAACAAATGTTGAGTGTTTTCCAACAGAAAGCAATCAATTGAATTACACTTTTGTCAGTATGCAAAAACTTCAAGAGGGTATTCCAAAGAATTAAGTTGATTCTGATCTCCAAAAGCTCCAGCACTTCCTGATAGTGTTGATGCTTGGTCACTCCCTTTCAGCTTCCACGGGCCTACTGCCCCATCACTATGACTGGCTGCTCCATTGGGCAGGAGTGTGCATGTAGCAGGATAGAGTAGGCTTTGACACTATTGGGAAGTGTAGCCTTGCTCCATTCAGAATGGCTCCATATTGGAGAACATACAGGCTACTGTAGGTGTACATTAAAGTTTAGGTACAGGAAGTTTGTGTTATTTTGTGATCAAATTGAGAAGGATAAGACTCTCTATTATGTTTATTTTGCTATGTCCATGCTGGGGAGATTCACCCTTCGAATTGTCTTAGTGACCATTTTCAAATAAATAGAAAGTCAGGGTAAATCCAAACTTTTAGTATTGTTATCAAAGAAAGAAATTAGTAAACAATTTATCAACTGAGTGAGTTAGCACTCACTGACATTAGATGAGATCTATATGTGATTACATGGAAATAGAAATAAAGGTAAAAATATGCAGACTAATAGGAACAGAGAAAAAAATGATAATGAAATAATATTATGGTGTTTATCCACTTAAGCCCCGGAAGATTTTACCCCCTTCCTGACCAGGGCCTATTTTGCGATTCGGCACTGCGTAAATTTAAAGGACAATTGTGCGGTCGTGCGATGCTGTACCTAAACTAATTTGACGTCCTTTTTTCCCACAAACAGAGCTTTCTTTTGGTGGTATTTGATCACCTGTGCGATTTTTTGATCATGCGCTATAAACAAAAAAATAGCGTCAATTTTGCAAAACTAACAATATTTTTCACATTTTTTTTATATGAAATTCCCAAAAAAAAATGTAAAAATCAAAATTTTTTAACATTTTAGGCCAATTTGTTTTATGCTACATATGTTTGGTAAAAAAAAAATGGCAAAATGCGTATTTTGATTGGTTTGCGCAAAAGTTATTGCGTTTACTAACTAAGGGAAAGATTTCTGCAATTTTTGTTGTTTTTTTTATTAACGAGTAATGGCGGCGATCTGCGATTTTTTTTGCGGGACTGCGACATTGCGGCGGACAGATCGCACCCTTGACTGACATTTTTGACACTTTTGGGGTTACCAGTGACATTACTACAGTAATCAGTGCTATACATATGCACTGTTACTGTGAAAATGAAACTGGCAGTGAAGGGGTTAAGTGTGTCCCTAGGGGCGTGTTTCTAACTGTGATTGGCTGTGGCTACTGGTGTAAGAACAGAGATCAACGGTCCTACATAGCAGAACCGTTTGATCTCCATTCTTACACAGGGAAGAATGACAGGCGGCTTTGTTTACATTAGCCGCCTGCCTTTCTCCCAGTGTAACGGACGATCGCAGGTGCCCGGCGGACATCGGGTCCGCCGGGCACACGCGCGGGGGGGGTCCGTGACCGAGCGGGAGCGCGCCTCCGGGGGCGCGCGCTCACTCCCTAGACCCTCACAGGCTAGCGACGTAGTCCTACGTCGCTTTGCCTGTGAGGGGCTGACCGCCGCAGTAAATAGTCGTGTGGCGGTCGGCAAGTGGTTAAAGTCCATGTAGTCCATAGATAGCTGAGAACCACAGGATAACAAGGCCAATGGGAAAAATGTCAGGTGATGACTGGACAGAACACTCACAAGATGGCAGCTCCTTGCTGAGGTATGGGATTCCCTCGGGAACAAAAATAAAAAGAGAAAAACAGGGTGCCAGGTGAGTGCGCATAAAAACAACAACACTTTATTCCAATATCCACTTCCATCTGAATAACTTGCAGACTGCATGTAGAGGTGCTGTGGTATCATGTGTGGTAATCCAAGATGATAGAAAGGGTGGGCTGGAGGGCTAATGAAGATGTCTGGACCCGCTGAAGATGACAACTGGGGCTAATCGCATCGGCAAACTCCAAGGTTCCCACCGGAGTGTGACCAAAGATAAAATGGTCCAATAGGGAGGCTACCGCTCACACAAGTCTGGACCTGCCACAAGAGAAAGCAGGAGAACGGCAGCATCACAGGCTCTCACGCACCACTACTGGCTGCAACAAGACAGGGCACACAAGCTGGGAAGGGGACGAGCTGCAACTAGTTTCTGAGGCCCAGCCTCCTCCTTCAGGCTCTGCACGGACAACCTTGGAGTTTGTTAATGTGATTAGCCCCAGATGTCATCTTCATTGGGTCCAGACATCTTCAGCAGCCCTCCCTGTCTACCATCTTGGATTACCACACACAATACCACATCACCTCTACATGCAGTCTGCAAGTTATTCAAATGTAAGTGGATATTGGAATAAAATGCTATTGTTTTTACTCACACTGACCTGGTGCCCTGTTTTCTCTTTTTATTCTCTTTTAAAAGAAAGAAATTAGGAAAGTCCTCTAATGGGGGCACAGATGACAACTCTCTATGATGGGAACTCTGTTTACTTTGGAGAGATTTCCTTTCATTTCCTGTTGCATCATCAGGATAAGAAGCAAATGAAAACTTTTCCTAGCAGAACACAGGCTGCATAAAATAACCTGACAGAAGTTTAAACCCTACCTAATCTACCCAAAACCAAAAAGTGTCGGCTTTATATATATACTTAACATTTTAAAGCTTCTATGAGATTTTAGTATTTGGATTTAGATCTATTATTAATGCAGATAAACAGGCACAACTTATGTAGGAGGCTTTGTTTCAGCTCTGTGTATCACCTGAAGTTGGTCACTACACTTGGTGTATGTAAGGGTTTATAGCCACTTTAAATAATTCTGCAGTGTTTGTAAACCCAATAAAAATGGTTACCGTAGTTCAATTGCAGACTTATTCCTAAAACAACACTTTTTAGTGATTTAGCATGCTGGTTGAGATGAATATTTTACAGATGTCCAAAACCATAGAGAGTAAAGTTTTAAAGCTAAACTCTAGGCAAACCCCACCAAGGAAATGCATACAAGGAAGCTTTATTACTTGCCAAACATTATTTATTTATTTTCACATAGAATTATCTGAGAGGTTCTAACCCCTCAACACTCTACTAAAAAGATAAGATCCCCATAACTTTTTGTACTTATAAGAGGGATCCCCTCGCTTTGTGGCCTTTGTGACCACTTAGGAAGCAAGGGAAATCACTCCTAACAAAAACACAGCAATAAAAAACAGACCTCTAAGCACTGCCTATTTTATCCAAGAATTAGCAAATTGTTTTACCTGGAGTTTCACCTTTAACCACTTGCTGCCCACAAAGTACTGGTATTGCAAGTGGGCAGATGGTAGCAGGTACTGGTGGAAACAGCGGATAATGCCAATCAAGCTTGCTTACTTTTGTGATGTTGTGATTGGCCCACAGCTATCACATGGGACTTGGCACCCTGTACCATGTGATTAGCTGTAGCCAATCACAGCGTCACAATAGTAAACAAGCTATCATATATAAAACCCATTCACAACAGTTAAAACTTATTGCTTATAACAGTGTTTGTCAATAGTGATAACAGTGTAAAAAGAAAAAAGAAAACAAATTCCTGATCAGCCCCCTTCCCACACCCAGAGTAGAAAGCATCACTATGGTGACGCAGAACTACTCTGATACCAGTATGTAAAAAAAAAAAATAACAAAGGAAAGTAAAAAATTGATGTACTGTCACCATTCAGTATCCCTGATCACCACCACACCTGTCATATGATGACGCTGTGCTGCACTGGTGTCAGTATGTAAACAAAGAAAAACGTGGAAACAATACATTATTTATGTTCTTCATTTTCCAACTTCAAAAAAACTTGCCATGCCTTCTACTAAATACCTTGGACTGTCTACTTTTCAAAAAGGGGTGATTTGGAGGGTATTTGTACTGCCCTGGCATTTTAGGTCCTCGAGAAATGAGATAGGCCATAAGTACATCAAGTTATATACCATAGTTTGCAGAGTCTATGACTTTCACACAGGCTAAATAATATACACCGATTTGGGTTTAACCAAAGAAATGGAGCAGATTACATTTTGGCCTACATTTATGAAGGAACTTTGTTTTTTTTTTACTTATAAGGCTACTATTATTATTATAACTATACAGGATTTATATAGCGACAACAATTTACACAGCACTTTACAATATAAAGGGAGGCAATACAGCAACAATACAATTCAATTCAATACAAGAGCGTTAGGAGTGCCCTGTTCCTGCGAGCTTACAATTCCGGTGTTAGCTCATCCAGCAAACTTCTTCAATAAACATAAGAAAATAAACCCTAAGCCCCGGTTCACACTTGTGCGTGTGCGGGGTTCGCATGTAATGTCGGAGCGCACTGCTCTGACATTACATGCGATCGGCTGTGCGGTGCGAGTTTAGCCATACAGTTTGTATGGCTAAATTCGCACCGCAGCAAACACGCACAGGGACCCTTTTTGGCAGCCGCATCAGGATCGGATCGCACAGCGGTTCACACTTGTGCGTTCCGATCCTGTGCGAACTGCACGATCGCACTGCGATATGCGATCAAACTGGGGGTGTCGTTAAGATTACATTGACACCCCCAGCGTATCGCATATGGCAGTGTGAACTGCCGGGGGTGCGTGTGCGATGCGGGAACAGGCTGCGGATTCGCAGCCTTCCCGCATAGCATAAATGTGAACCGGACCTAAAATGAAGGTAGGGATGAGCAAAACACCAATCTCAAAATATCATTACAAAGTATACAAAGTCGTACTTTATTTGGCTACTGCGATATGGGGTGATCAGACTCCATGTAGCATATGCTTTTTAGTGAGCTTCATGTCAATCTGTGCTGATTTTTACTGTAAGGGCTTGGCAGTCCACTTTTTTTTATATATTTTTTCATATGAATGTTCACAGTTACAAAAAATCAAACATATTCCATTGAGCAGCGTGAGGAAATGTTTTTTGTTTGAAGATTCTTATTAAAGAAAGGAAACATGTTTTGTTGAGGTTTTTTTTGCGCAATATTTTCTGTATTTGTTTGCAAAAATTAAACCCAGTGGCGATTAAATACCACCAAAAGAAAGCTCTATTTGTGTGAAAAAAAATGATAACATTTTCATTTGTGTACAGTGCTACATTGACAAGCAAATTGCCAGTTAAAGTAGCACAGTGCTGAAAAGCAAAAAAATAGCATAGTTAAACAGGTGATGAAAGGTAGACATAATTCTCTTTCATGAAAATTACTTGGTATTCAGAATGCCCCCACCATATATACATAACTACACATAGAGAATTTGCCAGCTAGCAATGTACAACACTGATTTGTGCAATCAATTCATTTTCAAATTGTATGCTTACATTCAAGGATGTACCTTACAAGGTTCATTCACACTACCTGCACTAGACTATGATCAGTTTTCCTGTTTAGGCTGATGTGTTTTTTTTTTTTCCTTAACTCCATTTAGATGTTACAAAGTGATAATGGGGGGGGGGGGGGGGATTTACTAAAACTGGTGCACACAGCTAGACTCTTAGGTCTTCCTCTAGTTAAATCAGGGATTTCAATCTCTTCAGGTTCTTCATCCACATCTGAGTGAGGCCTGGCTAGGGAGAAACTCAGTTGATAGGTGGTGCTACCCCACAGACTACCTATTGAGACTGAAGGGCAGTTTATCATGATTATTGTACTTCTAAAAAGGAAAGATTCTAAAGCAATGTTTCCCAACCACTGCTTATTCATCAGGCAGATACACCAAGCGTAAACAATCAGCCCCAGCTCTACAGAGACTCTCACAGCAGTAGCTGTCAAGCCACAGCCTGGCAAGAGGGTGGAGCAGTTAGTACCTATACAAGGTAACCACAAAAACAACAACTCTGTAAAGTCTGTGACCACTGTCAAACCATGACCACTTATCCAACAGAAGACTTACTGCTTCTAAATGAGTGGGTATCAGTTTCTCTTGATTACTTGAAGGAGCAGTAGTACTTACTCTCCTGCCCACTCTTGAAGCTGCATCTGCTCCACCTTATGGGCAATTACATCCATGATTAGGGCCATGTCTGTCATTGCTATCCAGGGGAGCAGGTGGAGTGAAAGAGTCTCGGTGCTACAGATTCTAATTAGTGCCATACCATGCGGGCTACTATGAGGGTCCTGGCAACAAATATAGCCATTTCTGTGGGTAAGGGTTCCACAAGGGCAGTGAAGCCTTCCAATCCATAGAAAGGGCTGAAATTAATGGAGAGCATTAGTTGATTTGGTAGTATCAAACCTGAATCACAATAGAAATACTAACAATGCCAGCTTTTACGCAGATGTCTACAGAATATACATCAGAGCCCTCCAGAGCATGCAGCTATTTCCTGATTTCTTTAGCTAAGCCCAAGAGTTCACAGTGTCACTTCAGCATCTCAGCCCTCAGTCTCGGGATGACATTCATACCCAATATAACCTACAGCTGGCCACTCCCTAAAAGCCCATGTGATCACTATGCTCTTCTGGCCAAGATCCTGCCCCAGAAAGCTCCACTTCCATCTAGGTAACCCCAGCCTTCCTCAATGGGGAGCTCATTGGTGGCTGTGAATGAGATTTATGTCCTGTTTGAGCTCATCCTGTAAAATATCACTGTAACACCAGTTCTAGCAGGGTAGAGACTTGCATGCTGGTATAGAAAAGACACTTAATCGCTTAGTTGTTACAGCATCCATGTACAACAGGACAGTCTACCTCTACATTGATTCTTGAATGAGGAAACGTTCCACCTTCCTGCCCAACTGCTTGTCTCCTGGCAGTGGGGAATTCTAGGTTTACAGCTTCTTCTGTGTATTGCTGTATAGTCTCTCTGGAGATGGCCAAACTTGACATTCCCAGTATAGAGATGGTAACCCTATAAAGAGGTCTTGGGGAAAAACATTGTACAGTACAGTCCAATTTGTTGCAACATAGATTCCTAAGGTGACTGGGTGACTCAATGGATCACTATTCTTCAATATTACTTCTAACAAATATTAATATCTATTTACATTTTGAGCAATTAGCAACATATCCAGCTCCTTTTGGAAGTCATCTAAAACCAGTCCTGTAGAAGACTATTCCATGCTTTCACAGCTCCTACAATAAAAGCCCTTTCCAAAGCTTAGGTTCTGTTTCCTGCAATTACAAAGAACAATTTAGTATCTTTTCGATGACCTTAGGTGAACAAATCCTCTAAGGGACACCTTAGTATTTATCTCTGTTCTTTTGATAGGGAGACAAATTTCAGTACATCTCATTTTTTTCTTATTACGGAGGTCCTCCATACTCTTTTTTTTTTTTTTTTTAAATAGTTGCCCTTCCTTGGACTATAGACTAAAGCCAAAAAAAGTTCACAAGGTAGAACAGTTCAACATGCTTTTCTTCTGAAACAGATGTAAGTTTATTGGTGGATAAAATAGTTCAAGAATGTTTAATTATATTTTCAAATTCTCAGAATAAAAGTGAGGGTAATGTGGATGTGCTACTTGGTTTTGGCAATGAGCTGGGTTAAAGACTCTATGTTTGTAGAAGGTCTCAGCATGTTGCACAGAGATGAGCGCGTGCACCTTTTGTACAACAAGCAGGGGTTACATGCAACAAGAAGTTAATGACTCGTACCAGCAAGCTTTCCACTTAATGCAGCTCATGCAGATGAATTTTAAGAAGCCGACTGCGTGGCACTAGCTTTTTGTTTCTACCTATTTATACCTAGCTAAGTAAACATTCAGTGTGAAAAGGGCATAAAGTACAGCTCTACCCATGGGGCTGTAATGTGCTATTTTTCCATGCATGAGAGACTGGAAAACGCATACATACAAATTGTGTACATGGTCATAGGACATGCCTAGATATTTACATAACAGATTCCTTTTTTATATAGGTCGGTAAATACACATACATAAGCACTAATTAAAGCACTGGAATGTGTCTAACTTTCTTTTTTTACGTAACACATCATTGCCCATTATTACCCACGAATATGTAAACCATCTCAGTTTAAGAACTGTAAAGCAGCTAGAAGACCCTCTGGCAGAAAAAAAAGTTAATTTACTCTTTCCATCTAATAATGGCCAGAATAAATCTACACAGACAGTCTCTACCAGCAACAGTAATATAAACACCATTTCTAGCACATAGTTGTACTTCCCTTGTGTGTCTTTGTGACCTGAGTGAATAACTTATTGAACATTGTTTCTTCTCCATCCATGGTTTGTTTACTGCCATATAAATCACATTTATGTACTGGCTACTTAAAAATAAAATAATAATGATATTAATCAGTTGGAATAGTGTTTGGTCTAATCAAACAAAGAGATCTCCCATCTAAGGAGTAGGGTCAGGCTGTTCTTATCACTACAGGGTCCTTCTATTACCAACGACCAGGTAATGCTTCTGTTGCTAGATGTCTAAAACAATTCTGACACAGCAAGAGCTGCTAAGTAATAAATTGTATACATCATAGTATGAAAATATTTACTATAAAAAGTCAGGTTATCTGCATCCCACTTTCTTTACAAATACTGAAATAGCATGTAAGTATTACATAGAATACCCTCCAGGCTTTTGTATAAAATAATGATTGCTTAGCATTTTTCTTCTGCGTCATGTTTTAAAATAGAACTTCATGTTAACCTTAGATTTATATTGTCCAGATTACCACTCTCATCCAGGGAGACATGAAACCATAGGGTTCCCCCATAGGTCATTGGGGCCTCCATGAGCAGCGACCTTCTGGTCTTAACCTACTACGTTTTCAAAGTCTGCATTTCTTTTCTGGCAAACATTATTATTTATTTTTTTGATTTTTTTTTGCAAGAAACAAACACAGGTTTCATACCAGAGTAAATGTAGTTGAAGTCCTTATTTAATTATTATAGCTAAAACTTACTGATCATTGTACTGTACTATGAGCTGTATAAATCAGAACTTTAATGGAGGGATTCCCTGATACCTGAAGGTTTCTTGGGAGTAAAAAGTTTGAGAAAGGCATAGGTGTTTTGTAAATACACTCATTAAATGGCCTTTTTGCTATATGTTCAGTTCTGTAAATGGGTTTCCGGAAACACTGATTAATTATCCGTTTAACTTGTTTTTAAATAATAAAGAGCAGGGATTTCCAAACTTTTCAGTATGGGGGCCATATCATATGATTTACAAATATCCATGGGCCAAAAAAACAAAAACAAAAAAAAACTGATTTTTAGAAAAGAACAAATCAAATGCAAATAAATAAATTTGCTTTATTTGGTGTTCTTTGTCGTCTGCATGATATGATTTAGAACAAAAGAAAAAAACTTCAGTAAAACAAAGTAAAGAAATTCCAAATAAACTTTTGTCCAGCAGAGCCATCTTACATCAGAATCTGCATCAGAGTCCCCCTTACCCCTTTTGAAGTCTCCTTTACATCAGAGTACCTTATTATATTAGAGAGCTGGAAAAAATCTTGTAGCAGGCTGGATTTGCTATGCAGGCTATAGTTTACAGCCCCCTGAAATAGATGATGATCCCAAACTACGCAGGACCATAACTTTGCAACATGATATAGCAACTTTACAACAAGACCTAGACAAAAAAAGCAGGGTGAGCAGCTACATGGAGATGCCTTTAATATTGAAAAATGTAAACTTGTGCACTTGGGAGCTAAAAAAGGTAGGTAAGTTACTTATTAGGGGGAAATCTTTTGGAGGAATCGAGGTTGGAAAAGGATCTGGGGGTCCTTGTGGACCATAGACTCAGCATTAGCATGCCATGCCAAGCTGCACTTGCATGCTACGGTCATACATTAAAATGAGTATTTAGTCAAGTGATAAAAATATTACTCCACTACTATAAAAAACACTGTTTTGAACTCTTTTTGAGTATGCAATTCAGTTTTAGTAACCAATCGTCAGGAAGGAAGTCCTTGAACTAGAAAGCGTTCAGAGAAGGGCAGCAGCATTATTAAAGCGTTTGTTATCCCAACACTTCATATTCCTGAGATGTGTCTGCTGTACCATGTACTTGTATGAGAAAGTATCCTGTTCTCTTTGTGTGAAATCCCTGGTGTTCCTGCTAGTCCCCTTGCTTTTCTATTAAAAAAATGACAACACTAAGCAGGAGAGCACACTGTGGTCAGTCCTCTAGTTGTTCTGGGAACTCAGCCTGCTCTCCTCCAATGATCAGACTTGTCCTGACACGGCCCCCGCTGCAAAGCCATTTACTGGCAAGCTCAGTGTGCTGCTTCTTGCGATCACTTATAAAAAAATAAGGAAAAAGGTATTTATAACGTTTTTTTTATATCTATACAAAAATGTTTTATCTTTTATTTCTTTTTTAAACTGAATAAGTTGTTTTACAAGGTGATTGTTTACAATCACTTTAAGGGCACAAGAGGACCCCAGTTATAAGAAATGAAATTAAAAAATTTAATTTATTTTTCTAAAAGAGGTGTTAGGAGGGGATATAATCTCAATATGCAAAACTTTTAATGGTAACTAATGTTAAAAAAAAAAAACTGTTTAATCTAAGGTCTCGGGGAAAAAGACACATGGTCACACAATGAAGTTGGACAAGAAACGGTTCAATCGTAAACTGTGGGTTCTTTACTGTTAGAGTGGTACAGACCTGGAACTCCCCGTCACAGGTAGTGTCACCAGGGGAGGGTGTAGATAACTTAAAAAAAACTATTAGATGTGTTTTCTCAGCTAACACAATATATAGGGATATGATCATATGTAGCAAGTTGAATTGGATGGACTTGTCTTTATTCAACCTTACCAACTTTGTGACCTTCTCACCTTTTCATTTACAAGCACACACATGAAAAAAAATAAACTATAATGTATATTAGTGTCAATGATGTACTTAAAGAAAAAATAATAAACATTTGGGCTGGTTTTGTTGAGAGCTATGCAGTTCTAGACAAATGCAATAGCCTAATTATATCCCTGTAGTATTCCTGTAAGGATGAAACCATATAGAGTTCCATATAATCATATAAACGGTGTGTGTTTGTACATGTATACAGGACACAGAATCAGTGATCTGAGCAAGTCTGGAGTGGCCGCCCCTCCGCAGAGAACTTTTGAAGGTGAAGCTTTTTAGCAGAGAAGGAGGCGAGGGACATAAAAGCTAAGAACAACCCCGGATAAAAATGAAATAGAAAGTAGCTGTCTCGCAGTGTAATTGTGCTCTTCTCCCGAGCACGCTTTCCGATATATAAATGTGATTTAACATCCACTTGCAACTACAAATCAGGCTTTGAGAAACACTTGTGCTCCGAAATAGTTTAATCTCATCAAGGCTCTGCTTTCACAGCATGCCATAACTCACCACGCTTTTGTTATCACAGACCTCCACGGGTGCTGTTCAGGCAGGCAATGGACTGTAAGTATATTTAATCCAGACTGCACAAACAGTGGCCTAACACAAAAAAAAAGCAGAGGCCTTAAAAATCCCTCAATGTATCTGCTTGGCCCCTATGATGGATTTTTCATTTCCTTTGCTAGGCATCTATTCCCCCACAAATTATGAGTCAATAAATTTCTTGTCAACGAGAACGGTCAATTAATTAAGTTAAAAATTTACTTGTGATCACCACTAAAAAACCAAAAAGGTTTCTCGCAGGCGATTTTCCAGTTAGCTAATATACGATCGGTTGGCTTAATGAATAATTTTTTACTTTTGTCATAAACCACACAACCAGTTAATATCTGAGCAGAAGAAAGTCTGTGGGGGTGACAGCCGTTGACAGATTTATTTGGCTTGTATTCATATGTAGGCTTGACTGCTCACATCTGGAAGCTGGAATAAAACAAAGTCATTGCACAAGTTTTAAATGGTGCATGTGTACACTCAAGCAATCACTGCGCTGATTAATTCCGTATGATACCACTGGTTAAAATGTTTATAAATTAGAGCGCTTAATACAGTACGTACATCATGAGAATGTCCACAACTAACATGTCGTTGACCTCAGAAATGTTTAATTAGATAAATGTGTCTGTTAATGGAGGCTGGAATATTACTTTATTTTCTGAATACTTAACTAGAAGCTTGCTGATAAAAATCCAGATTAAACATCAGAATCAATGAAAAAAGGGACAAAGGCAAGCAGGGAAGGGTGCTAAAGTCTCCTGTATGATTGTCTAAACTAGTGCTAAATACAGTTACTATGTTCTGCACAAGCCTCTAAAACTGTAGGCAAACATCTTTTACCTTCTCCGACTAAGCCAAATCTTCAATTATTTGTCCCTCACATACTCCAACTCCAAGGCACTGCAGCTCACACAGGAGGGGGAAGGTTTCAGCAGCAGTGTCCGTTTTGCAAATCCAGAATGCAATGGACAGTAGATGAGGTCAGAAGCTGTTTGAAAAGCTACATTTTTTTCATTCATTCCACCATAATAGAACATGAAAATGGCAGCTCTTCCCTGAATTCAGAAACAGTGCAGCATCAGTACCACACGGTCACAGGAACCTGAATTGGGTGGAATTCATTGGTAAGATAAACAGGTATTTATGAGACTTTGCAAGGGGACTAAGGGCTCATCAATATGGGTGGCAGACTTTTCAGAGGCAGTCTACAGCCAATTCACAAGCATTCAGGAGATGATACAGATGCATCCTGAATACCATTTTTTTTTAATCCAAATTTTACATTGAATAACCATGCCACAACCAGCATAGCCGCAATTGGCTTGAAGTTGCAACGTGGTTCCGTTGATGTCACTGTGCGAGTTTGACAGGTGGTTGTGCCTGTCAGGTGACATGCCAAGTTAAAACTGCAGCACTGCAAAGTATTGCGGATATGACACTGTAAACAGACCCATTCGGCCACCATGTCTGCTTGTAGGTGGGTTGTAGAAACACAGATCAACCACCTGTTTTTACTCTTTCCACACATTTAAACTTGGATTAAACTTTAAATGCAGCTGCACTTATAATTAGGAGCTACAGCATACTTTTTTTTTTTAAAGGGGGGGCCAAAATTTTACTTTAACTCCAAAGTCAGAAAAGACAAGCCTTCAACAACAAAGTGAGACCAAGAACAGAATGACATACAAAATGGTTTGAAACGGCTAACTTTAAAGAGGATCTTCAGCCCCCCTCCCCCAAAAAATAAATAAATAAATAAATACATTTAATAAAAGCACACTTACCTGTCCAGGGATCCAGTGCTGTCCTCACCCAGGTTTGTTCTATATGCCCATTGGCTGGCATGTTTATTGAGGGAAGCCAGCTGTGACTCCTTGCTGCTTCACCACCAGCGCAAACACAGTGTACTGTACTGATGTGAAAAATCATATAGGATTTAAAAAGGAATAATTTGATGTGCTTTTGTCACGCTGGAAAGGTGTGTTCTAGTGTGGCAAAAGCGCACCAGTGTGAAAGGGACCTATAAGAACCATTAGTGCTGATGGGGTTAGTGTTTTTAAACAGTTGGGAGCCTATATACAAATGTAAGGTTTTCATGGATCTATCAGGCCATTCAAAATGTTCAGTGTGGTGAGCCAGAGTTCTCTGTACACCTGTTACTAATTTCACAATCTAATAACTATAGGGCAGTACAGATTAAACCGATATAAACATGTTATAGCTTATAGCGACCAGTACGATTTTACTTTTCATTCATGTAGAGTAGTCACAACATTGACAGATGATTGTTGATTGACCACTATGTGCTAATATACATTAAACATTGCTCTTTGCCTTGTTAGGTTAACCCTAATGTCTGAGGATGCAGGTAATCATTTAATGGATTTACCAATGGCTAGAAGCACAGAAGGGTGACAAACATAGCTAAACTGAAGATTTGCAAAAGTGCTGTTTCCGGCAGACCTTGAGATTTAACATCTAATGCTTGGCAGAATAAATGAATGTCGTTGTCAGCCTCCATCTCTGAGCTGCGCTGGCTGTGCTTTTTCTCACAGCAGTGTTTCAGAAGCCCCACTGTGAATAGGAAATGGATTTTATACCTCGTGAATCTTTGCATTAAATGGTGTGAGAGACACGGAGCTTGTATATTTGTTTGTTCTTGTGTGGCATGATAGGATGTTTAAAGACCTGCACAAGTTCCTTTTACAGACCTACAATTGACCAAATGAAGTTTATAATCTACACAGCACATGTACCTGCAAACTAACCCACAAACCATACCCCACAAGGGGGATACATGGCAATGTATCACTCCTCCCTGCTCTGACCCACTGACTGGAAGTGCAGTTCCCTAATTATCTCTATGTACGTAACACAGACTTCCCTGTGCAGGTCCTTTGGGTAACCCAATGCCTTTGCACCTTAACTAGACCAAGGCAGTATGTACTGCACCCCGACACATACCTAGCGTTCCCATCTGTGTGATACGCCAGAGTGTTACTGTGAGTTTCAGTAAGGCAGCCAATTAATTTGAATGGACTGCCTACCGCATCTAAACTAAGCCAAAGAAGTGCATGACCATTTTTATTTTTAATTACAATAAACCAGCATTGCACTTTGTTACCATTCATTTTTTCTCACAATTTCACATGCACTTTAGCAAGGTGCGTTGGGGTGCAATAATAGCTAATGCCACTGTGACTATTTTTTGTGTGTTTTGGTAATACGCATTATTTGGAGTTCCTTCCTGCATCACACAAGTGTGAACAAAGTCCAAGTCTTTTTGAGTAACATAGATGTGTGAAACATGTTAAAGCATAACGAAATTCTCTCAATTAGCATTAACTATTTTTAATCCCTATGCTGCTAGCATTGGTAAATAGAAAGAAAGGTATATTAAAATTAGTTATTGTAAACGTTTTTTTTCCCCCCTTATTTCTTCAATTGCTTTCTGGTTTCCGGCCTAGGCCAAATCAATGTCATACATCCCATGAGTCTTCCTGGACATTTTTTAACTTTCATCTGGAGGGGGAGATTTCTCAGGTAATAATCCATATTCCCATTACACACATTCCTGGGGAAAGCGCTAGGATGTTGGGCGGTGTAGCAACCACCAGCTGGAGACTGGATCATGAAGGCCACAATAAATATATTTGCCAGCACACCACAGATCTTGAGTCCAAGCATTTTTTTTTTTTTATTAAAGCATGATCACTTGCAAGCAAATTTTTGGAGTGATCACATGCCTGACGAAGGGGTCCTGCGTGACTCCGAGAACTTGCACTCTCGTGCTTGTGATGTGATCATGCTTTATTAAAAAAAAAAATAAAAAGCAGCATGATTTAGTGTTGATACAAAGTAACAAAGTAGTGAACTTCAATCTGCAGATGATAACAGTTAAAGCAACCTTACAAGTAAAACCTGGCAAGTGTTTTTTTTTAACATAACATTTTTCCACTGTTTAACCCTTTATTAACTCTAAGTTCTCTCTAATCGGCCCTAATTAACTTCGTATTCTCCTTCTCCCTTCAACAAATATTTTCCTGCTGATTATTTATTTTTTATGGGTTTGTTTCTATTTTACTAAGCATTAATATTTACACTTTTTTTGTTTTGTTTAGTAATATTTTTTACACATTTAACATATAGTTACACATTTCACATTAAAAATAGTGCAAAATGTTAAAAAAAAACACTTTATTTCATTTGTAAATAAAATTTGCAATTCTTTGTACCAGAATCATAATTTTATTGTAATTTTTAACAGGAAATTTTGCAGAATAAAGTGTGCACTTTTTATTTGCAGTAACACTACTTGTTTTTAAACACTGCTCAAAAAAAAAATGAAAAAGTGTGTTTTGTTTAGTTTTGTTACATTTTATTGTCTAAGGATTGTGAAAATAAAATCATTGTTGCAAGACAATATCACTAAAGGAAAGCCTTGTTTGTCCTTAAAAATGATATGTGTATCACCTTGTAATAAAAGGACAAAAGGGGAAATGGGGGAAAGGGAAGGGAATGTTGAAGAAAAGGGGAAGGCGAGGAAAGTGGGACTTTAAATGAGACTCGTGCAATTGAGTCTCCATCCCTGATTGACTAGAAAAGTTATATATATGAACACATGGTGTTCAAACAAATTTGGGACTTTGCATTGTGCCTGCTCCTGACGAAGTGACTTTGGTCACGAAACGCATTGAGCAATGGAGGCCATTTAAAGTTTTTTTTGTCAATCCATCATGCATCCTATTATCTACATTCATCTATACCATATGTTTCTGATTTATTCTGTTATTGCTTTTTATTGACAATTATGGTTTTATCATGATTATCCAAATGTATACCATTTTATGTCCCCTCATACTTTGTTTGTATACTTATTGTATCTATGTTAAACTGCTATGGATACGTTAATAAACATGTGATGCTAACCATATGCTTCTATATGCTTACCAGCGGATGTATATGTATATTATTAACATTATGTGTATCACCTTGTTATCTTAAGTTATTGTTGATAAAACAGGTCCATAGCAGAAATGTAAAAATTGTTCTGGTCCATAGGGGGTGAACAGGTGTGAGAGGCGAAGTGGATAAAGAAGTTTGTATAAGGGTTATAAACTAAATGTGTGTTAAAAATTATGTTTTCTGTGAAGGTTCTAATTTATCCAGGTCATGGTACAGTATATCTAGTAGTAGTTGGTTACATTCAACTGGACATGTTCTGTAATGTTGATAAGACTTTTCACTGCTGGGGTATTTTCCTGACACTCCAATAACTGAAGAAGTGTCTGAAAAAGCTAAGAAATGACCTCAGCAATATGACCTCAGCAATACAGAACAAGTCCAGTTGAATGTGACTAAGTACTACTAGATATTGTGATGGTTACTATTGTTGCTGCTATAACTCTTGCTACACATTCTCTTCTAGCATTTGCTTGCTATGGTGGTGGAAGGGATGGGAAGGCCCTGAGATCTGAGATGCTTGAAAAGACAAGGGAGTTACTGAGGACAGAGTGGCTAGAAAATGAATGTTAAAAGTTAATTCTCTGCAAGGTTATTCCCCTCTATCCTGACTATTTCTGTTCATGACAATGTGTACTGACTATGCTGACAGCTCTCCTGCTACCTGTCCTTGATTTAGACATCTTTAGTGTTGGATTACCAACTTGCCAGTAAATTGGTTTCCTGGTGTACAGTACAGAACACAGGCCTTTAACCAACTGGGTTATAGGCAGCTACTTTCAGGTGATTGGACACTGAAAAAAAAAAATCTGCTTGGACATTCCCAATATAGAATGCCCCTACCCCTAGTTACTCTCAAATTTATAGCAAGCAACAGGAAGATCATAAGAACAGAGGGGAGGGTTCTGGAACTTGTACTCCAGGAAAATAATTTTACAGTAAGTGAAAAATGTGTGCGCTGGGGATAGGTAGCCAGCATAATGGTACTTGGGTTTAGCAACTCTTTCAGGCACAGATACCAGTCCAGTGATATAGTAACAAACAGCGGTGTGTTTATTTATGCTATTTACAGGCTATATACACTGATTTCTTTATTCAGTGCCTTTCTGGTGCTCTGGCACTTTTTTTTTTCTCACTGGTCATTTATTCAGTCAACTTTACCATCACTGTGCAACCTTGAGTTGCTATCCTTCAGTTTGTCACTTTATCAGCTATTTAATAGCATTTTACCATTCTTCACTTGGAATCCTTTCACTTTAGTGATCACTTCACTTTTATTTTCATATTGTGATTATCATTTTGTAATCATCTTCCTAGCACACAAGCACTTAATTTATCACGTCTGCACTTTACATATCAGTTATTGTATTTATCTGTGTAATAGACTATTTATTTATTGATTTTATTGTGATTTAATATTGGTTTTATCCATATTTATTCATCAGTCAGAATTTCCATCTATTTATCTGAGTCTGTCTGGTTCACCAATTTTAGCTATGTTCAGCTGCCAGGTGACTATTTAAGGGTGCTCCTCCCTTTCATCACTATTTTGATTGCCTCCTTGTTGCCAGAGCCTTGATCCTGTGATCCTTATGCATAGACATTTCTATCCCGTACCCCTCTACCTTGCTCCTGCTCTCTGCCCTAGTACCCAGTTGTGATTTCCCCCCCTTCCTTGCATCTCTGTATTCCCTGTTACCCTTGTCCCTTATGTTGTATATATTTGTAGATAGTCAGCTCTTAGGTTCATTAGTTATTTTTGTCTTTGGGGTCAGTTCTTGTTTGCTGGAGATTCCTATGTTCACTTTTTGCTGTGTATGCTTTTCTGTGTGTTTCACTGTAATAATATCTCACTTTAAGGATATCTACATTGTTTGGTCTCAGTTTCCATGTGTAGCTACATGTGTCTGGTCTCCCTAACTGCTGTTGATACCTGACATAAGGCTTCAGGGGACAGTTTTTTTTTTTGCTTACCCAATCCCTGCCCTGGGATCAAATACTGTAGCCAAATGGGCTGGTATTTTTTTTTATTAAGGGGATCAAGAGCTCCTACAAGTTGTGACTTTGCTAAAAATCCACACAGGGGACACTTAGCTCCTAGGGGGGAATTACAAGGCTAAAGACTGTTGCTGTTCCAGAGGGAATACAGTCAAGTATATTTTGTTTGCAGTGTGCCAAACAAAGAAGTTGTCTATGTTTTGTTGTTCTTTGAGTCAAGTTGGGGATCCCATAACAAATTCTACCCTATCCAATTTGAAATCCCTAATAAATCCTAAAAACCAAGCCCATGGACTGTTTCTTTTCTGTGCCTGAAAGAAAGAAAATGCGTATTGCCTGCATGTGCAGACTATAGAGGGACCCAAAACTCAGCGGCTCCTAAGGGGGTAATGCTACAATGATAACTTTTCAAAGCTACCTAGCATTGGTGGAACAAGATGGAGAGAGACCCTTTGCATGAGAACTCAGGAAGCACAAAGTTGAAATCTGATTTATGAAGAGAAGTAGTAGTGGATAGTTAATGAAGTTCATATTCCAATCGCACACCTTCCTGGATATAGGCACATATGTAATTGGGCCTGAAGCGATCACCAGCTGGACACTGGATCTATCACAGGTACACACATATTCGCCAGCACACCATGGATCTTGCAAAAGCAGTCCAAAAGCTTTATTGCAAAAAAGATCACATCAGAAACAGTGCAACGTTTCGGAGCCATGCAGGACCCCCTTCATCAGGCATGTGATGAAGGGGGTCCTGCATGGCTCCGAAACGTTGCACTGTTTCTGATGTGATATTTTTTGTAATAAAGCTTTTGGACTGCTTTTGCAAGATCCATGGTGTGCTTGCGAATATGTATGTACCTGTAGCGGATAGTTAAACTCTCACAGAAATTATAACATCCAGGCAGTGCATAGACATTTCCTAAAGATGCTTAAAAGCAGGACAAATGGAAGGAAGGACAATATCCTTGTTATAATGGAAGACAGAGACCACCTAGAGGATTAAAGAGGTCCTGGACCTCAAGAAAACTTTGTACCTGTGCAGCACTAATAAGGACTCCCTACAGCATAAGGCTACTAATTCAGAGACTCATCTTGCAGATGTGATAGCAACAAGACCGATCACCTTGCGTGTAAGATCAGACAAAGGAATATTACCTATTTTAAGTTCAAAAGGTGTGTAGAACCAGATTGAGGTCCCAAGGACATACAGGATAAGGCTGCTAATTTAAGAGACTGTCCTTCCAGAGGTCATAGCCACCACAAAGGTAAGGTCAGACAAGGGCAAATCTTTAATAGGTTCAACTATCAACTAGAGGGACCCCAGAATTCACCCTATCAACTAGAGGGACCCCAGAATTCACCCAAAGAACCACTTACCTACGCTAGACCCCAAGGGGTCATCTGGTAAGTGGGCTGCATTATTGGTTGAAGGATACTCACACCACAAGTCCCACTGGATTCTCACCAGTCCTATTTGAGCACCTTTGGCACTTTATCTTAAATAATTGCACTATAAACACTTATTCTTGGACTATTATATATATTGCATATAAAGTGTATATTTTGCACATTCCATATCACTTTGTGCAGTCACTTTATAAACTTAATATTTTTTAGCACAATTTTTAGCACTTATAAGTGTATATATGCTTTGCACAGTCACTTTATTTAAGCACTAATTGGTGTTTTAAAACTACTGTTGTTGTATATCTATGTGTACAATTTGTTTTGGGGTTATTTACTTATGAGCGCGGTTTACCCTTTTGCTTCATACGTTTCAACGTTATGTTGTTTGGATTAGCAGCTCACAAGCATTCTTGTTTTTGTTTCCCCAATATATATATCATTTTTCCCAACTTATTTATTATTTATCAAGTTATTCTTTGGCGCAACTACCTGAGTTATCTATACTCCCCTTTTTTTAATAGGTTTAAAGAGTAGCTTTTGGAGAGCTGAAAACACTAGATTAGGATCTCAAAGGGCACCAGGGAACAAACAGGGAGATAAATGTGAACTACTCCCTGGACAAAGGCCTAACTAGCGATTGAGAGGTAGTCTCTGAAAAAGAACGTTGACAGCTGAGATCTGTGCCTTGATTGTACTCAAGGCCAAATTTGGATCTAGACAAGACTAGGGGAAAGATAGAATATGTGCCACAGAGAACTTTCTAGGATGCATTATTTTTCCTCACCCCCAGCAAAATGGGACTTCTTGAGGTGATGGTACATTTTGTCAGAAGTCAACTTTAGCTTTTAATTTGGTAGAAATTACAGAATTTGAAAGACCCCTGTCCCTCAGGACCATGGTTTTAACAGTTATGCTATTAAACCCAGAGATTGAGAAGCAGGATGGAAAACTGGATCTTGGGACGGGAGGTGCAGACAATCCAGAAGGTGCCATAGGGCCTCTGCCAGGGGTATGAGTACCATGTCCTTTTGGCCCAATTCTATGCAATGAGATTCACAGGAATGGCATCCATCTAAATCCTGTAAAGAAAGTAAGGGGAAATCTGCAAGTGACATGGATCAGTTTTCACTGATTAAATGGCATCCTAAGAGCATCCACTGTGAAGGCCCAGGGGTCCCTAGATCTGGCAACACACCTATTCAGTTTGCTGTTGAATCTGAACACCAAGCTATCTACATCCAGAGCCCCCGGCGTATGGCAAATGGCTTAAAAGACCTCCAGATGGAGGACTCTTTCCCCCAGATCCCGACACTAGCAGCCAAGAAAGTCCACCTGCCAATTTTTTTGCACATGAAGTGTGAACGGCAGAAGGGGCCAGAATGTAAAGTTCTGCTCAAGAGAGGATCAAGTCTGCTTCCTTTTGAGTAGTGTGGCTCCTGGTGCCACCTTGTTGATTGGGGTTGAAGGGACAACAAAATTGCTCTCAGTTCAAGAATGTTGATGCGAATATGAGCTTACTCTGATAATCATGATTCGAGAGGGTGTCCAAGGTTGCACCCGAGCCTGATAGGCTAGAATCCATCATGAGATTCTTTCATGACTGCAGGAATAAGGGTTTCTCTAACCGCAATGTAGAGTTGTAAATCCACTGTGCTGAGGTGAGTTAGGCCTTGGGGGTCAGATGCATGCAGTGGTCTAACAACAGACGAAGAGTTGTTTCCTTCACATCCTGCCAGAATGTTGAGTTACAACAGTCTGGACTGAAATTGGGCATATAGTACAGCCTTGAAAAAGGCAACCATGAGACCCAGAACCTTTACAAATGCAGTACTGAGGGTTTTTTCTGACCCCAGAGGCTCCAGGCATGAGAGCGAATAGACAGGATTTTGTGCTAGATTAAGAAGATCCTTGATAGGTCCATGTCAACAGACAACCCCAGATACTTCTACTTGTGAGATGGGTGCAGCAATTATTTCTTAGACAGAGGATTCATTCAATACTCTGCAGAGTTTGTACTATCTGCCAGATATCAGCTTCTAGGGATAGCTGAAGATCATCCAGGTACATAATGGCATGAGTTCCTCGAGCATGGAGTAGAGCCAAAACTAAAGTAAGCCGTTTGGTGATGACTCAAGGGTTTGCGGACAAACCTGGTAGAAGGGCAACAAACTAGTAATGCTGGTTGCCCTCTATAAACGGCAAATAGGGCTTATGTTGCGGAAAAGTTTGTATGTGAAGGTAGGCATCTTTAATGTCTATGTAGGCCAGAAATTACCTGGAAAAAAGGAGGCAATGACTGACCTGGCATTTGCCATGCAAGACTTTTGTACCTGTAGGAATAAGTTGAGAACTTTTAGGTACAGAATGGGTTTGACTTCCCCAAAGAGCTTTGAAACTGTAAAGAGGTTCTAGTAGAAACCTTGAAATTATTCCACTGTAAGAACAATGGCAGTGACTCCTTGGGACAAAAGCTGTTGTACACCAGTCAGAAGACCCACCCATCACAATGGGGAATCAGGCATGTTTGAGAGCATAAAGTGGGGGGGGGGGCAGAGTGCATAACTTCAACTTGTGTTGAAGCTGCAATGGCTGACAGACATTCTACAACTTAGAGAAATGGGGATGCCCCATCACTTTGAAGAGATCTTAGTGTTTGACTTAGTTGGCTTGGGGGGCCAAGTGTTCTTACAAAGGAATATTCCTGTCTTAGCATATGCTTGACCGCACACTGTTAAAAACCCAGTACCTGTTGTGGATTGGGGCAGGTTGATTTTCCTTGAAAAGGAAGTAGAAAGCTGGTGTGTCTAATGAGCTAGCTGAATGACATGAGGAAGGCAGGGAGTCAGAATAAGGACAACCATCAGAGTAGAGGGTAACTGGGTCTTGAATTGTTGTACTAACACCCTCTAGGTAGCTGAGCCTGAACAAATGAACCCATGAGACCCCTCGTCCCTATCATCATCATGTCATCTATCATCCCTGAGAAAAAGTTGTCCCCAAATGGTACTTAAAATCCTCTGCAATAATGAGGTTGGAGAGGGTTGGCCTTGGTGCAAGCACTTGAAGGCTGCATCACCATTAAGACTCTGCTCAAGGAGACCAGAAAATGTGCACTGGTCAGCGTCCGAAGTCCAGAGGCAGTAATGAGCTGTGCAAGGTAGCACTGGCACAGCGCATACCACAGGCCACTCAGTGTAAAAGAGCAGGTGCAAAAACACCATCATTGGCACCCTCCAGTACTATCCAGTCCCATATGGGACAATGACAATAAAGAATTAACCCTCATCATCTCAAATTTATTGCACTACACAGAAGAACAGCAGTGGGGAATTTTCCAAGAAAAAAAAACAAGCAGGGGCACTCTTAGATAAATGCTTTGAGAGCTTCCTCCCAGGATAATCTGCCACAGGAATAAGGGAGATTTACCCTCTTCCTGACTTCCCCCTTCCTGGGCATTTCCGTGGCTCTGGATCTGTAACAAACCATGTGGATGACTCCACTCGTTGCACTACATTTCAAGAAAAGCGCCTACAGCAGGATCCAGTGTTTGAAGAACAATTACAGGCCAGCTCCATGTCTTCCATGTGTTGTAGCCCAAATACAATTAACTAAAGCTCTGCCAAGGACACTAGCAAAAATTAGGCTAGCTGAAAGTAGGAGTGGTTATATTGTGGATCTTTCAGCAGCTTTTTTACCAGTGTCCAATTACATGAAGATAGCTGCATATAGACTAGCTGTAAATATTTAACCACTTGTTGTCACATAGTAACATAGTTGGTAAGGGTGAATAAAGACATCAGTCCATCCATTGTACTGTAAATAAATGGTCTCTCCTTGTAGGTGCGCATGCATGAGAGTGGATCTGTACCACATGATCGATGTGTTCAATCACAGCAGTCATATATTATTTACAATGGCTGTGGCTAGCAGCACCTTTCACTGATCGCAGTAAGCACACAGTTAAAAATATTAAAACTGTGATTAGTAGACATACACCCCTCTACTATCATCAACCCTCTACAGTAAATGTCAGCTCCACCCTGTCCCTGATCTTAACTGTACAATAACCCCTCACCTCGCTTATCTTGCATATGTGAACATTAACGCCATCATCTTCATCTTCCCACTGTATGTGACCTGTACATTCACCTCCTCCTTCCTCTGTGTATGACGTTTAATGTATCTAGTGCCCTATAACAGTTTTAAAATCTAAGAAGCACTATTAGGTTTCCAGGGAGCATAAATTACGCATTTAAATTACTAACTTCCTAACAGATTTTTGGAGGCCGTGGAGTACCAGGACAGTAGAAACACCTACAAAATGACCCTATTTCCAACCCAGATCATTGGCATACTTAAAATTACACCCAAAAACACATTCTTCTACTCCCCCCGAGTATGAGGATATCACCTGCGTGAGACTTTTTTTTACAGCCTAGTAGATTAAACTATGCAGTGCTCCACAAAATAAATTAATACAGTGTATAAATCACAAAGTGAGCAAACTCTATTCTCAAAAAAAAGGTCCAATAATAACCCAAGTGCGTGAATAAATCAGTCCACTGTACTGTGTACATATTAACTATATCAAATCTTCATCCACAAACTCGTGCATCACCAAGTGCTCATTCACCTCCACCAAATGTGCAAAATTACTGCTCACAAAAGATTGAGACCTCATAAAATACAAGAGGTCAAATGCGCTCATTAAAAGAGAAGTTTAGGATTTAAAAAAAATATATATTTATACTCACCTAGGTGAATGAAGCACAAAGCCTGAATATATCTTTTAGCATTGATGGTGCCTTTCCAGATGCAAGCTGCCCATTCCATATGCACCCCCATATCATCAGAGATGCAGGCTTTTGAACTAAACGCTGATAACAAGCCGAAAGGTCCCTCTCCTCTTTAGTCCAGAGGACACGGCACTCTTGGTTGCAAAACATCACATTTTTGATTCATCTGACCACAGAACTGTTTTTCACTTTGCAACAGACCATTTTGAGCCAAAGGAGCTTTGGCCCAGTGAAAACGGTGAGGTTTTTAGATCATGTTCAGTTACGGCTTCTTCTTTCCATGATAAAGCTTTACCTTGCATTTTTGAATGCCTGTGTTCACAGACAGTGATTTTTGGAAGTATTCCCGAGCCCATGCAATGATGTTTATCACAGAATCATGCCTGTGTTTAATGCAATGCCATTTGAGGTCACAGATGTCCAATATTGCATTTAAGCCTCATCCTTTGCAAGCAGAGATTTCTCCAGATTCTCACAATATTTTGATGATATTATGTACTGTAGATGATGATATATCCAAAGTCTTTGCAATTTTATGTAGAGAATCATTATTCGGAAATTCTGAATTTTTTGATGCAGCTTTTTACAGATTGGTGAACCTCTGCCCATCTTTACTTCCGAGACACTCTGACTCTCTAAAAAGCTATTTTTATACTCAGTCATGTTACTGACCTGTTGCCAATTAACCTATTAAGTTGCAAAATTATCTTCCAGCTCTTCCTTATTAGTACCACTTACTTTCCTAGCTTTTTGTTGCCCTGTCACAACTTTTTTGAGACATATTGTTGCCATTAATTTAAAAAATACCTAATTCTTTTTTTAAAATGGTACATTTTCTCAGTCTAAACATTTGATATCTTTTTTTCTATTCTGAATAAAATATGGGTTTAGGAGATCATTGCATTCAGATTTTACACAGCGTCCCAAATTTTTTGGAATGGTATGTAAGAGAACAGTTTTTTTTTTTTTCAAATGATTTAGTCATTTTTCCTTGATACAGTAAAAAAAATCAATAAAACAAACATTGGCTATTAAATACCACCAAAATAAAACACTATCTGTCTTAAAAAATGTATATAAATTTCATTTGGGTACAGTAGTGCGTTATCGCGTAAGTGTCAGTCAAAGTTTCACGGCACTGAAAACTGGAAAATGGCTTGGACAGGAAGGGAGTATAACATGGCAATCCTCAAATGGTTGAAGAAGCCAATTTATTTTGTATAGAAGGTGCTGTTTTTCTTCTGTTATCCTCTCTTTCCATGATACTGTTGAACTGTCTCCCCTTACTACATATACTAGTGTGTGTGCGTGCTTTACTATGCTGGCCAATATAATGCCAGTTTTTCTATGAAAAAGGTACTCATATTCATGTTGGACAAACAATTTTAATATGATGTTGCAAAATTTCATATAAATAACAAATATAAATAAATAACTAATATTACTTTCTGTCTAATACCCTTTCTCCACTATCTTTACAGGGAAAATAATCCACAAACACTATGGGAAAACAATAAAAAATGTTCTAAAGTGAAACTATAATGTACTGTATTTTTTGGAAGTGCAAATTTTACGTTATTGTAGTTTTTACTGTAAAGAAAAAATTATAAGGAAGTAACATAAAGTTTTTTACTTGCTGTTCAATATTTTGATTACAGATTTGTAAATGCTCACTCTAGTTGTTATCAGTAAATTAATAAAGGTGATAAGCCTTCAATGTTTGAAGCTGACCTTCACTGAAATACACTTTTTTTTTTTTTTTTTTACAGGGAGCGGGTGCCTTGTTTGACTTGATTGTTTTACCCACTCTCACTTCTCACCTAGGTGAGAATGGCCTTGCTTGTTCCACCCCTGCCTGGAAATGGGACTTTGTCTGAAAGTACACTTACATGTTAAAGGAATCGTATAATTTATATTTTAGTTTTCTTTATTTTGCAAAAAAAAAATGTCTGTTTTTATTAGAGCTCATTAGTAAAGTTGTTCTCTCCTTTCTTTGTAGGGCTGCAAACAGAGTTTCAGTTACAGACAATTTGAAAAAGCACCCACTACTACTACCGTGATCTTTGGCACTAGTGCCATGGGTACACCCTTTGTATAATGTTTGATTAAAAAAAAAAAAAATTATATACAACATTAGCCCAAAAAGGTATAGATGTTAAAAAAAAAAAAAACATAAGGCAAAATCTGCCCAAAACTATTGCAGTGTCCTATTTATATGAGCATGGTTTTGTTTCCAGCTTCTTTAGAGGCTACTAAGTAGAAAAAAATCTCTCAAATGAATCATGACACATATTGTATGGTAATATGCTTTCTTTTATATTCTGGATAGAGGGAGTGCTGTGCTACTATTTTCAGAGTAGGTATAGTTTTAAGTGTATAAGTGTGGTCATGCCACTAGACCATGGACTGTATGAGGAACATGCCTAAACTTTAGTTTCTGTAGATAGTGTTTATTCTAGCTTTTGGTAACTGTAAGCTGTTTAGCAGTTAGCAGTTAGTGTACCAAAACGTTGAAGAAATGTACCTCTTGTAGAGATGTTTAAAATGTCTTTAATTTTTTGTTTTTAGAATATTTTTTGCAGTCCCTAATCTGTGTTGTTTTTTTTTCTATCTTACAATGGTTTAACCTTGTTGTTTTCTGAGGCAGTTATAGTTTTTACTGTAATATGATTTAAAATGTACTTTTGGGTGTATTAGGTCATAGACTATCCCCTATATTACTGGAAGATATGTTATTGCATGTTATCATATGCCTTGTGCATGGGCTGGCCTTTTTGGAGAGAAATTGCCTCGCATTCCTAAAGGTCATAATTGCAGGCCCAATGATTTTTGTGATTGTTACGTAAAAGGGAATTGTCAAGCCTTGGACTCTTCAGTTTGGCCTGATCCCTGCTTCCTGGTAAAGAAATTACTTTATGTTTTCTCACACGCTGCAGTAGAAAATCCCAGAAAGTAAAAGAAACGATGGAACGAAAGAGATGGCGTGTCTCAATGTAGCTGCCAAACATGATACACAAAACATTTAATTGATAATACTCAAAGCCTGGCCTTTCACCAAACCTGGAGAACTAGGTCTTATTTCACTTGCTCTTGAAGCTGTCTCTCCTGATGATAAACGAGCACATATCTTGCCAGTTTTCTCCTGTGTTTGCCGTTTTGTTTAGTTCTGCTGCTGACAAGCCAAGAGCCCAGACATCTGGCTGAATGTGTAATATACATCTCTGGTCAGCTTTGCTTTTCTTCTTTGACAAAATTATGTCAAACAATCACATTGCGGCTGGCTCTGATCTCTTTGTTGTTAGCTAATAAATTAGGAGTATTTATTATCCGTGATCTTTCCCCCCCACCCCCTTCTTTTCCTCTTCCTTTTTTTCCAATGGTGACACATTTTTGTGGTAAATTACAGAGTAGCTTCATAAACTGGGTTTTCGCCAGCATTTGACTACAGCAGATTTTTCTGAATCCTGTCAACTTAACCCTTCTGGCACTCGGTCAACTTAAATGAAGTGCTGCAAGTAAAAGACAAATCCTCCCATCCATGAAAAAGTTAATTAAAAATGGACATTCACAGGTTACTAGCAGGACATAATTCTCTTGGTTCTACTAATACATTCAATCACAAGCTTGATTGCTCTGTGATGTAACGCAGAAGAACTTAAACTAAATTAAACTAGTTATCTGGGAGGCTCAACATCTGATAAGATGAAATATAGCTGATATGGGAAATACAAGAGCATATATTTTCCAAGCAGCAGTGTCTATCTTCATTCATACCAACACATGGAACATAAGTATTATTCCAAGGAACATTCAACTAAAAAAGATAATGTTGTCCACTGCTTATGTACCGCATTGATGTTTAGACTGTTAGATGATGAGATGCTGTTGGCCCCATAATCATCCAATTATTGATGACATTATGGTCCTTAAAAAGGATGACCTGTGCTGTGATAACTAAGTAACTACTTGACTGGAAGAGTGGCTCTAAAATACACCAGTGTAACTTATGACAGTATGGGGCAATAGCAAGGCAAACCAGGTTTCTGATGTGCTAAAATAATTGTATTCCCAAAAGTAAAAAATCG
The DNA here is from genome assembly GCF_965119305.1 of Pelophylax lessonae. Classification (NCBI taxonomy): domain Eukaryota; kingdom Metazoa; phylum Chordata; class Amphibia; order Anura; family Ranidae; genus Pelophylax; species Pelophylax lessonae. Next base: position 179,551,097 of record NC_138776.1, on the reverse strand, counting down.
TAACCCTGTAGTCAAAGAGAATACAAATAACTATGGCCTTTATTATTTGATTCCGCTATGCACATACTGAAATTGGAAGACAGCAAATTCAAGACATCAACAGGCAACATCCAACATCCATTAGCCTTCATGTGAACTCTGACTCTTAAGTAAAAAAAAAGGTCAATGTGCTATAGCCAACCAAAGCAGTGGTGTCATTCTCATTGTCACTTAATAACTGTATAACCTATTTTTAGATAAGATAAGATGAATTGACTGTATGCTTATTACTTTATCAATAATTCTTGTAGTATTTAGAGTCTTAAAGTTAATTTACAAAGATTGTCAGGTAGGTTATTGCTGCTGAAAATACCACTAGCTTCCAGCTGCTGATAAATGTAAGCTTCAATGAGATGTCTTTTCAAGGGTTTACTTTAGGTCATGACGGATTAATAAATTTGTAGGGTAAAATAAGTCTTTCAGGGGTTAAAATGTATCTCTAGACATTTTCGTGTTTTGTGGGGAGGACTTAGAACCTCTGATGGTGGGATTTCTCCTCAGATACTGCCCTGATCACATGTAACTAGAACAGGTAGTGAGGAGGAGTCTCCAAGAGGGATATAGACAGCACTAAAAACACTTATTTGGGTTACAATGCCACCTACATGAGGATTTGGACACCGTCAAACAAAAAATGGTGACCAGTCCCTTTCACTCTCAACGTGCCTCAGCTTGGAAATAAGCAGTGTCGAAAGTAAGACCAAAAAAACATATGGACCATAAAACAAGACCATATAGATGAGTACAAAAATCTTGTTTTCTGTTTGGTTCATTAAGGACACAGGATTCAAAGACATTTGCAATGTCCAAAAGCAGTGCAAGTGAGGGGTGGGCAACACAAACTTTACCAGGGCAAACAGGACTGCCTGCAACTCAAATAGCCACCTGAAGGATTACGCCCAAAACTGATATCAAAAGAGACATGAAAATCCACCCAGTAAAACTTAGAAAATGTGTAAACACAAGACCAAGTAGGAGCTTTGCAAAATTGAGAAGCACTCATAGATCTAGTAGAGTGTGCCTTGACAGGAAAAGGTGGAACACGATCCTTAAAACCATGAGCTTGAAGAGAAATCTGCTTCTGATGTACTGGGACTAGACAGAGGGATGGGGGCACAATGTCCCGGTTAAGGAAGGGGCTATAGACCTTAATACCACCTTAGTCTTGTGTAAAATCAATAAATGTTCTTTACCAGACAAAGCTGCCTGTTCAAATACATGCCTTGCAGAAGGCAACAAGAAATACAACCTTGTGAGTTAGCATGTTAGGAGGAATATACCTGATAGATTCAAAAAGTGTTGTTTGAAGTGCCAAGAAAACTAAATTAAAATTTCAGAAATACACAGATGGGCACACAGGGGCACCCTATATGAAAATTTTAAGTAAAGAATAATTGGTCTTTGAAACAAGATGACTAGAAGCTCCGGAATCTTTACAGGGAGTCTGGGTTTCTCCAGTGTCCAAGTCTCCAGCACTGTCAGAGTGTCTAGGACTCTTTCCCAGCCTATCAGGCTGTTGTATGTTGTACTATTCTTCCAAGAGATCAGAAGGAAGAATTTCCTTAAGATTTCTGAGGCGAATCAGTTTGTTGAGACTGAACCAATTTCCCACATGATTGTAAGATGTAGAGTTAAAGGTGTCTGGAGTAAAGGGGCACAAAACACATTTGTTTCCATGTGCCAAGTACTGAGGAAATTAAAGATGTGACTAGAAATGTTGGGACTCAACAACTAGGAAGGATAAGTTGGAGCAGCACTAAACTCTGAAAATGGAAGAAGCACAAAGTGCAGTAACACATGCAGAAGTCAAAACAACAAGTCATCAGCTCTCCCAAATTTCTGGGTCATGCAGAGTGTCCCGCTGTTTCCATGGCAATGTGTTGCAAGGCTCTGCCTCTTTCTTACCCCTACAGCTTGAAAAAGAGGTGGGGTGTCAGGACCTGGATCACTGGCCTTTGGCTCTGTGGTTCCCAGAGCAGAATAAGAAAAAAGTAAAAAGGTGCGCTGCTGTGGTTAGGTGATTGTCACAAAAAATAAAATAAAATGTATGTATATATTGTGCGAACTGCTGCTCCCACCAATTCAAGTGCTCATAAAACTTAAAAAAGTTGAAAAATGTATATATGAAAGTGGTGTGCTTTTCAGTATAAAAAGATATATATGTGACCATGATAAATAATCATATGATGATATTAAGAGATGCAAAAATAACACAACAATCCATGCATAGGTGCCTAGTGTGCACCTTATATCCAATAATCAAAACATTGCAAGGAAAAGTGAAATCATAAAGATAGGTGACGATCTAAAATACAGTTCGTGTATCTTCAACACATGCAGTGCTTCTTCATTCAAAATAATTGTGCTAGATATGCCCAATCCATCCACCTGCTGAACACCTCTGTGTGCAATGCACGCTCACTTGCAGCACAAAGGAATTGTGCAGTATAAAGAGATTTATCAGTCCACCTGGGGGACTCCTCAGACTTCTCTATAATCCTCCTTTGATGTAAGTGGAGCAGCTCCACGATTATTTAAAAGGGAGAGGTAGTTTCATAGTTACATAGTTACATAGTAGGCGAGGTTGAATAAAGACAATAGTCCATCCAGTTCAACCTGTGTAGGTGTGTGTGACTGTAATCATCTAACATAGCCCTCAATCTCCTGATCCTTGAGATGTAAGTCTAAGAGTCTTTTGAAAGTCACCATACTACCCGCAGAAACCACCTCTTGTGGTAGACAATTCCACAATCTTGTAGCCCTAACAGTAAAGAACCCCCCACGTTGCCTGAGGTTAAAACGCTTCTCCTCTAATCGCATTGTATGTCCTCGAGTCCTCATGCAATTCCTTCGAATGAACAGCTTTTCTTCTAAGCTGAGATCCCCATTAAGATATTTATAAATTGCTATCATGTCCCCTCTCAGACGTCTTTTCTCCAGGGAAAATAAATCGAGCGATTGCAGCCGCTCTTCATAGGTAAGGTCCTCCAACCCCCTAATCAGTTTAGTTGCCCTTCTCTGGACTTTCTCCAGCTCCAACACATCCCTCCTGAGGACTGGCGACCAGAACTGGACAGAATACTCCAGATGCGGTCGGACCAGAGTTTTATAAAGTGGAAGGATTATAGTCTTATCTCTGGAATACATCCCTTTCTTTATGCATGCTAATATTCTGTTGGCTTTGGAAGCTGCCGCTTGGCATTGCATGCTGTTGCCTAATCTATCATCAACTAAGACTCCCAAATCTTTCTCCATTTTTGATTCCCCCAAGGGTTCCCCTCCTAACGTGTATTGTGTTTTTATGTTTTTGGTCCCCAAGTGCAAAACCTTACACTTCTCCACATTAAACCTCATTTGCCATGTCGTTGCCCACTCCGTAATTTTGTCCAGGTCATTCTGTAGGATATCTGCTTCATGCTGTGCAGTTATTGCCCTGGCCAATTTTGTGTCATCTGCAAAAACTGATAACGAACTACTGATCCCTTCCTCAATGCTGTTTATGAATAAATTGAACAAGGTTGGTCCCAGGACTGAGCCCTGGGGCACCCCGCTTACTACCTCAGACCAGTCTGAGTATGCGCTGTTTATTACTACCCTTTGGACACGGCCTTTTAGCCAATTCCGTATCCAAGAGCAAACCCTGCTGTCGATACCTGCAGACCTTATTTTATAAATTAAGCGCTTGTGTTGTGCTTGTTTCAAAGTGTAGTAATTTAAAAAAAAGATTTATTAACATAAAAGATAATTCCAGAACACTCACATTTGCATGGTATAGACAAGGGCATAAGATCCAGTCTGTGATGCCCTGTTACTTGTATGCAGCATGATAGCCCAGCTCACCGGTTCCCTGGCTCCGATAGCAGTACAACAGCCAAGTCTGATGTCAGTGCCTTCCCTACGTGTTGCGTCACTGGACACTTGACTTCCTCAGGGTGGGAGCTCAGTAACAGATGCCAGAACTAAATACTATCCAAAATGCATGTTTCTCGTTGCTATAGTAAAGTCTTTATCCGCTGTTCAGTGCAAGTCATGACACATAAAGTGCTAGCTTCTCTATATTGACAGATTGTATACTGCCTGGTTGTGTTCTGACACCCTGAGTACTAAGTAAAATACATATATAATGTGGAATACATCACAAAAATACATATAATAAATATAAAATAATCTAATAAAAATGAGGTGAAGATAAAGTAATTGTACATAAAACATAAAGCTGGAAGGCGGTATGGTGTGAATAATGCCGAAAGTCAGTTCCACCCACATATTTAACTCCTTGTGGTCAGCATGCAGGTAAACTAGTATAAAAAAAAAATAGATTTGAGGACACAGGGTAATTCTGATACAAGAGGGTTGTCCAAATAACAGTCCAACTGAGGAAATAGCAACACAGCAAATGAATGCTAACAAGCCCTCCAAAACAACAGTGTACAACTGCGGTAGTTCTCAAAAGATCTTCCCCACTCCATGGATGGACTCATGAGCCAACAGGCCAGGGATAACCAAATTCTGGGTGTGAGGCACATACAAGTGTCAAGTGACTAAGCCTTCTTGTCCCAGGCAGCTAGATTGTTGAGTTGCAACAGCCTAGAGTGGAATTCGGCACCCAGAAATGCCTTAAAGGAGGTAACCATCCAGCCCAGAATTCTCATGAAAGTGAAGAGTTGGCTGACACTTGGACTGCAGAGTGCGAGCCTTGGAGCAGAATGTTAGGACTTTGCCTTATGGAAGAAAAACCAATGGACTATCTAGTAGCAGACTTAGATACTCCAAGTGATGAGTTGGTTCCACTGCTGATTTTTAAAGGTTAAAGAAACCAACCAAACTTTCTGACGAGTCTGACCAGTTTGATGGACATTGGCAGACAAGGCCCATGCCAATGGCTCCCTCAAGAGGAGGTTGTCCAGGTATCTTACTATAGGGATGCCCTGTTAATGAATCAGAGCAAATATGGGAGTCAGCACACTGTTAAAGACCCAAGGTGCTTTGAACAGACAGAAGAGAGTGGCATCGAACTGGTAGTGCGGCATGCCCACTGCAATATTTAAAGAGCTGGAAATCAAAAGATATCTAAAGATATGAAAATAGGCAAGCTTGATATCCACAAAGGCCAAAAAGGTCCCCCAGATGGAGGGAAGCAATCACTGACCTGATAAATTCCATGTTGATTTTTTGCATTCAAGTAAAGTCATTGAGACATCTTATGTTCAGAACAGGACAAATGCCCCCTTTTGCTTTAGAGACAGTGAATAGGATTCAGGAGAAAATAAATAAAAGAACATCGGCGTAAATAAAAAAAAGAAAAGCAGCTTGCATTAAAAATAGGAAAAACACAGTTCCTTCACATGTAGATATAAAAAGAAAATTGCAACGCTCTAAATTAAAAAGTTAAAAGAATTAAAGTTACTTAGCTTGAAAAATCAGTCATTTTCAATGAAGTCTTCCAAGCAAAGTGTTGCAACTGTCCAGGAGAAATAAACAGGTAAGTTCCTTACTCCTCCAAAAGTTACTCAGAGTGGAAGCATATAAAGAAACATATAAAATCCAACATAGCGTAATCCTGTTAAAAATTGTCAAGAACGTAGGGGAGAGTCACACTCGTGATGGATAAACATGCATATATGCTGATAAGGTGATATTTCTCTCCTCTTCCCCACATGCAGTGTACACTTACTAGATATTGGCATGTAACCAGCATATAAGGGATGAGGAACCTCCACACACTATGACCTTTTCTCCATAGGTATACACCAAAGGATAACAGCGCTCCCTGGAACTTACCTGTCTATTTACCTGTTAACCTGGAACTTACCTGTTTATTTCTACTGGACAGTCGCAACACTTTGCTTAGAAGACTTCATTGAAAATGACTGATTTTTCAAGCTAAGTGACTTTAATTCTTTTAACTTTTTAATTTGGAGCGCTGCAATCCTTTTTATATCTACATGTGAAGGATTCAGGAAAAACACTGAAAATCTTTCTTGTTCTGGAACAATGACAATGGCTAGCTGAGGAGTTGTGTCAAAGCACCTTTGAGATCTCTTAGGCTTTGCAGGGATTTTGGCAGAGTTGACAACATAAAGCTGGGTGGAGGTAAAGCTTGAAATGACAGTTTGCAGCCTCCAGACATTGGACTCTACATCCTTTATCAAAGTTTTCAAGATTCTTTTAGACCAGGTGTTTTCAAATGGCAGCAGATGTCGCCAAACATTTTGATGATAGTGGATCAGAAGTTGGGAGGGCCCATTGGATAACTCATGCTGTTCCTGTGATCTGTCATACTGCCAAGGGTAAATGTTCAGGCCCCTAAGGAGAACTCATAGACCAATTGTTAGGCCTCATTTACACAATGTGAGATTAGCACACACTGAGAATTACAGTAGCAAGGATCTGCAAATTCATCTGCTTGTAATGACAGGTGTACTTGAAGAGCTCTTTGACTGTTTGCAGCTGTTCGCAAAGCTATACACTACCTACAGTTATGGACAGATGATCCTGGCTGGACACAGACAGCCTGCCTTGTCACAATCATCAGTCTCTAACCACAGGTTATCACTGGCTGTGCAACCAGTCACAGATAGCTGCAGCTGCCATTAGCTTGTCATTTAATGTATAAAACTATAATAAACCAGTGCTACACCCTCATACAAATAATACACAAAAATATATAATAGTTGTATGAGTACTGGATATATTGTATTATCCAGGGAGATAAAGCAGTTGTTTCCAGCTGGATAAAAATGGAAAATAGGTAACCGCACTCCTGATTGAAAGTATGTAAGACAAAATCCATTTATTGAAGATCCAAATAATCCACAGTGACAAACATCAGAGACAGAGGATGAATACAGTTGACGCGTTTCACTAAAACAACATTCGCTTAGTCATAACCCATGGGTTATGACTAAGCGAATTTTGTTTTCGTGAAACGCGTCAACTGTATTTATCCTCTGTCTCTGATGTTTGTCACTATGGATTATTTGGATCTTCAATAAATGGATTGTATCTTACATACTTTCAATCAGGAATGCGGTTACCTATTTTCCATTTTTATCCAGTAGCCGGGTTTGGGGACCTAACCTGCACCCTGTCTGATTGTTTGGACATTTGTACACCGGAGCGGTTTTCCTCTTTCTCTCCTGTTTGGCCCTGAGTTTTTTCCAGCTGCTTGGATAGATGGGAGAAGAACATATAGAGCGCAGGTTAAAGTAGATTGATTCTTTGCATTCTGTAGGCTGAGCATCCACAGCACTTTACACACACCTGTCATTGCAGCTACAGTAATCCACAGATTATTTCTGCTGAAATTTGCAAAGAGTGAATAAAGTCCAAGGTAGCATTGGGCCTGTGGAGGAGGATTATTGCAGTGTGTGCAGCTTAGAATGAGCAGTAAAGGCTAAGAGTGTGCACAAGTAGAAAATAAAGCACGCATGCTCAGTGAGGTATCACAAGGGAGGCCCGCACAAAGCAGGTTCTAGGTGCCAATTTCACATTGGCCCATGCAGACTCAGAATTGCAGCACCACATCAGTGGTCCAAAAGATGCCCCGTGGCCCCTACAGTGCCAATAAGCTGAAGATTGCCAGGTAGAATCCAAGGGGACATGCTCAATCCAGACAGTCTTTGATCTGTCCAGTTATCATACTTCCTGTCCCTGAAGAGCCTTCAGGGACAAGGTTCCACCAACAGGTTTACTGCAGCCCTGAACCTGTAAAGTGCTCTGCGGCTGACTCTCACAATACACCAGGTGTCTTGGAGAGCACCCACAGCAGAGCCCAGTGACCTAGAGTCACATTACTGGCAGGCCCTGCATCTTCAACATGACAGGGTTTGTGTACAGTCTCCAGGGCAATGCTGAGGGTCAGTCAATCTGGAAAACTGCATACATTAGCTCTCTGGCTCTGCAGTAAATGAAGGGTTCTGAATGGAGTACAAGGGAATAGAAGTAGAAGTTGTCTTGTAAAAAGAGCTTTGCTTCTCTCAGAGAAATAAAATGTCCTCATATCTCGTACCTCTTGTATCAGAATTCACAGTGTACCCCAATGAATATGTTATTTTTAATTCCACAGTAGGATGTTGGTAGGTATGGTAGGTATGCTGGACATGATACGGTAATCAAACTATGAGAACAATACTGAAAATACAGACATATCAAACTTTTCATTGAATCATCACTCTGAATATACTTTGCTATGGAGGCCTCCTATGTGGCCCTTTAAATCTAGTACTGAGCTAACAAAATAGCAAACAGATTAAGCACTGTTATCAGTTATATTGTTGTTCCCTCCAATACCAAAGCTCATTTCATCAAAATGTAAAAGCTTCATTAACACAGAAAAATGCCATTATTGTTTTCTGTTCATATAAAGTTTATAATTAAGTTCAAAAGAAACAAAAATGACTTTGCTTCTTTGTTTTGGCCGTCTTAACGCTCATGGCTTTAAATACAGAGTTATTTATTACTGTGTGCTTTTCCTTATTCACTTCAAGGACAAAGAAAGAATGCAAGGAAATGACTTGTAAAACTAAATTCTGACAAAACTCTGAATTAATCTCCTTCTTTATTCAGTGCAGTGCTGAAAAGTAACACCATTATAATTAGGCTATGCATTACATGCCACCATGTAACTCCAACAGTTCCAGAATGAGCAACCTAGTCATTATTTCCCAGTCCAAAGGGATGCGTTTTAAATTAGGACAGAGCTATTTACATAACACCAAACCATTTTGGGTGGAATGATTTATTGTTATACTTACTGTTTATATTTTTCATAGCCTGATAAAGTACAATCTGAGCAGTAATAGAAAGTTACAGTGAAAAGGATTGCCAGGGTATCCAAGAGATACGATGGCTTGATTATGACTGAAGTGAAAGGAAATACTAACTGTATTTATAAAATAAGTTACACAATATTGAAAATAAAAATGACTGTCCCTTATTTGGCACAGTTTACTTCTGGAACTCATACCAGTTCAGAATTTTTCAATGTTCTCTATCCCCAGAATGCAAGATATGTCATTTATTAACCTTGAAGACATATGCACAGGTAGGACTCCATCCTGACACTCGCTTTCAAGAATTTTATGTACCATGTTACATAATGTAATTTTTTATACTAATCATTAAATTGAGATTACATTTACTTCATTGAGTGGCCACCTGTGTTCGCCTCATTTAAAGTCCCAGGGCAACCTTCCCTTTCTGTATGTAAATGTTCTGTTTTTCCTGGATGCCCAATATAACCCCACTTCTCACAGCAATGGGAGAATGAACGAAATCTTTGACTCACAACAGCGCGAAGGTATTCTATATTTTGCACACAGATCCTCTATTGAAAATACGTTTTAAGAACTAGAGCACAAAATACTCACCAGATGGTATGTTTCCTTATGTACTATACAAGATGGATAACCAAATATCTGTGTTGTGCTGGCACTGCAAAGCCACAACACGCATGATGTTGTAATACTTCTGGTTCTACCTCAAGCTACACCAGTTTTGGAATGCTGTCTATGACATAGTAAGACAACGCTATGGTAGACCTGGGTGAAAACCCTGAAATGTGCTTCCTTCAACTGACAGATAGGCCCCCAGATTCATCCTCCCACTAAGCAACTTTGGTTCCCAAAAATAAATGGCATACTTCAAATGGAGGACCTAACCTCCATGCTGAAAAAAACACTCAGCCACATTTCAGAATCATCTGCATGTCCTGGAGGCACTTTAAAACTATATACTATTACCTACAATTGACTTGTCAACCCCTACCTGCATGATTGGATTTAGTTTACACCAAGTTTAGTTATGAATATGGCCTATAGGTTCTAATGTAAATAAAAACATGTCACTTGAAACTTCCGCATGCATAAATTATATTTCTGTGTTTCTGCATCAACTATAAAGAATTTAGAATATACATACATAAAAAATCAAATAATCTGGCACAGTATTTCACAATGTAATGTAATTTCACAATGTAATCAGTTTTACAAAGCATTTTTGTGTTATATTCTTCGGTTGACTGTGCACAAGTAATCAGATTTTTCCTATGTATGCCCTGTATACAACATTATTATAAGGACATTACCAACAGATGAAGTTTTTCTATGATTGGTCCAGTGCCACTCTAGTTCACTTTTAGGGCCTGCTCACACTAGCACATTCCTGCACTTTGCTGCAATCTCTTGTAGGCAAAATTAACACACTTGTCAAAATTCATTGTTTTTATTTGGTCATGACCCCTATCAAACTATATGGTAACACACTGATAAAATTTTACTGGACATAATTAGTGGAACGATCCACACTTTTCAATTAACTGGGATCCTCCATAGTCTGTCCAACATGCTTCCACAGTTAATGAAGATTAAAGCACATTGATCGGGTATAAACATATTCTTACTGTTCTATTTCTGTGATAATTCCATCTAGAGCTTAAGGCTGGCCATACATGTTCAATATTCTTGTACAATTTTCCTTTAGATTTACCTTAAACTATGTAGTGCAAGGGCCTGTCTAACTGGATACAATTGAAAGTTGTTGAGATTTGACCTCGTATTATATGGTTTTTGGTAAATCTAAAGGAAAATTGTACAAGGGGACTGAACATGTATGGCCAGTCTTATGGTCAGACATATGGAAATTTGAAAACATTTCTATTCGTTTTTAAATGTAAAAACAACCAAATTAATAAATGCAGCCTATCACTAAAGGTTTCTTTTAAAGGAAAAGTATATCCAAAGCTATTTTGGCTATAGTTCTTCTGTAGGTCACAGGAGTGCAGTTTGTTCTGACCCGTTTTTAGCCCACTGTTGGCTGATGTCACTCAGCTGGTCCAGGCTTTCAGTGAGCCGCCAAGAGCCTGAGCCAGTCCCTCTCACTGGCTCTGCAGCCCAGCGCTCCAGTGAGAGCTAGAGGGGCAGAACAAAGGGCTGCTTACTGACAATTACAGCTCTCTGCTCAGAGCAGTGGTGGAGAACTGATCGATCAGTGGTGTTTGATCGCTCAGTTCTCAGTGCAGAGCCAGCGGGGGACCGATGCAGCATTGAATCGATGCTCCACCTAGGGAAGTATAAATGTTTGTTTGTTTTTTTAAAGTTCATACTTCTCTTTTAAACATTTGGTGGTTAGTTGTCTTAGTTTCAGATTTACAGTGGTATTGAACCCAAAACAAAAAATGTAAATCTGTATATTGCATCTTACCAATTCTTAGTTTTGGTGGCTGCATTTGTTTTCTTTTAGGCTTTTTCCTTCGGCTTTCACCTGGTGATCTGGCAAGTAAAGCACCATCTGTATTAGAGTGCCCCCACTCTGGGTGAAGGGGCACAGGGGCACCTCTGGACAGCAGCATTGTCAGTCTGGGGGGGAGGGAAGTGTTAGATGTACTAGCAGATCTAGATACACTAGAACATTAAAGTTAAACTTACACTGGAGTTGAATATACACAAATCCTGAGGAAGGAGCTTGCCTGAGGAAGGAGCACGCATGCTCCGAACGCGAGCACCCCCTGCCACTATTGGATGTAAGCCTGGATACTGAACGCTGCCAGAACCACAGGAAGTGTTGGACTCTACCGGCACAGCCAGGACCACGGCCGTCACAGTGTACTTCCCGAACATCCCTGTAGTGTTGCAGATGAACCATCACCATTTGCTGATCAACGATTTCCTCTGTGTGAGTTACTACGTTGTTTTTATGTAATAAATAACCTTTTAATCTACACTGAGGTGGCGCTGCTTTTCTTCTCCTACCCCTATTACACTGGAGTTACAGAAACAGTTATAGCAACATTGTTTTGTTTTTTGTTTTTTGGATAAAGGTTTTACATGAATAAAAGCTGAAATTAAAAGAAAAACAGCACTGCTGTTTTTGGTAAATGGTTTGTCTCAACAAGTCTTAACTGATAGGAGGATATACAGGAGATACCAGGATAGCTGAAAGATAGAAATAACTAATAGAAGGAGAGCTTGTTCTGTTGAAAAACAACAGACTCACAGGCCAGATCACCATGTGAAAAAAAGGAAAGAAAACGAAAAAAGGAAAAGAACGCAACCATCACATCTAAGATTTAGTAAGCTGCAATATAATAAATATATGCTTTGCTACTTAGAACTGGATGGAATTGGTTGCAGTTTCTGGTGTGTTACCAGCAATATCCAAAGCACACACTGGAGTAAGTCATATGTTGTACAAACCATTAGGAAATAACCTTTTACTAATTGGCTATAACAAGTTAAAGTTTGCATTGGATAACTGCACTTTGCACATTATCATTACACTTTGAATTGCCCTATTAAAAAATGCTGCCCACCTCCCAATCATAACATGCAACATAAATACACAGAGCATCTGGCCTGCCAATGATCAGCACAGTGCTTCCTTTGAGCCAGTATTTATAGCTTTCATTAGAAAACTATAAGAGCAAAGGTAGTGAAAACTGTGACAGCCTTGGGCAAGCCAGGCAATGAATAGGCAGCCTATGTATTCTTAATCCACAACAAAGTCCCACACTCACCATAAAGCATTCAATGCTTTATTGAATCTTCAGGTTCTACATATACCCAATAAAGTCTACATAGTAATGGATATTTCACACATCTATGTGCTTACTCGAGGCAGTGGAGATTATATACTCTTTAAATATGACAGTTTACAGTGCCTATGTCTGGAACGTGTATTTTACATATATTTTAGGGGATTATATATCACTTAAACATATATAAGAAAGGAATGGGAACGTGAAAGTATAAAAAAACCTCTAAGATCTCTGAATACATTTAAACTCAGATCAAAGTTGTGAAGATTATGGGCAGAAGGTTTGAAACATATAAATGAGGTGTTTGCTAGAAGTTTCAAAATATTACATAGAGTATGTTCAATGAAACAGGTGCCGACTAGTATTCTGGGGGTGGTAACCAGAGGAGAATAACAGCATTATTTTTTTTTATGTACAAAAACTATTGATCATTAGAATTGTGTAATTAGCAAACCAAGACAGACCATAAGAACATATGAAAGCTTTGGCAAGATATGGAATGTTACTTCTACAACAGCCAGTTTAGGAAACAGACCCACACTGTATATGTACTCTATACAGACATTAAAATTGGGAGCTTGGTGGGCAATCTTCATCCCTGTCAAGTTCTCATTAAAAAGAATGTACAGAGCCCTATACATATTTCCTTTATTTTTTTTAGAGTAAGGACCTAAAATACAATAGAAAAAAAATAATATATATATATATATATATATATATATATATATATATATATATATTTACACACTGCCGGGCCAAAAAAAAAAAAGTCACCACCAAAAAAAAAAAGTTCATACACTCTAATATTTTGTTGGCTTTGATTACGGCACGCATTCGCTGTGGCATTGTTTCAATAAGCTTCTGCAATGTCACAAGATTTATTTCCGTCCAGTGTTGCATTAACTTTTCACCAAGATCTTGTATGGATGATGGCAAAGCCTTCTCCAGCACATCCCAAAGATTCTCAATAGGGTTAAGTTCTGGACCCTGTGGTGGCCAATCCACGTGTGAAAATGATGCATCATGCTCCCTGAACCACTCTTTCACAACCTGAGCATGATGAATCCTGGCATTGTCATCTTGGAATATGCCTGTGCCATCAGGGAAGAAAAAATCTATTGATGGAATAACCTCGTCATTCAGGTGGTAAGTTGACCTCATTCTTTGGGCACATGCAGTATTTATTCAGTAGGATAGTTACTGCAAGTTTAGTTTAGTTAGTTGCTTAGTTAATTCCAGGTGGCGACTTTATATTTATATATCTATATATACATCTATATGTACATACACACACACACACAGTATCTCAGAAAAGTGATTGCACCCCTCACATTTTTGTAAATATTTTGTTATAACTTTTCGTGTGACAACACTGAAGAAATTACACTTTGCTACAATGTAAAGTAGTGTGTACAGCTTGTATAACTGTGTAAATTTGCTGTCCCCTCAAAATAACTCAACACACAGCCATTGATGTCTAAACTGCTGGCATCAAAAGTGAGTACACCCCTAAGTGAAAATTCCAAATTGGGCCCAAAGTATCAATATTTTGTGAGGCCGCCATTATTTTCCAGCAATGCCTTAACTCTCTTGGGCATGGAGTTCACCAGAGCTTAACAGGTTGTCACTGGAGTCCTCTTTCACTCCTCCACGATGACATCACAGAGCTGGTGGATGTTAGAGACCTTGCGCTCCTCCACCTTCCTTTGAGGATGCCCCACAGATGATCAATAGGGTTTAGGTCTGAAAACATGCTTGACCAGTCCATCACCTTTACCCTCAGCTTCTTTAGCAAGGCAGTGGTCGTCTTGGAGGTATGTTTGAGGTCTTTCTCATGTTGGAATACTGTCCTGAGGCCCAGTCTCTGAAGAGAGGGGATCATGCCCTGCTTCAGTATGTCACAGTACATGTTGGCATTCATGGTTCTCTCAATGAACTGTAGCTCCCCAGTTCCGGCAGCATTAATGCAGCCCCAGACCATGATACTCCCACTACCATGCTTGACTGTAGGCAAGACACACTTGTCTTTGTACTCATCACCTGGTTGCCGCCACACAAGCTTGACACCATCTGAACCAAATAAGTTTATCTTGGTCTCATCAGACCACAGGGCATGGTTCCAGTAATCCATGTCCTTAGTCTGCTTGTCTTCAGCAAACTGCAGGCTTTCTTGTGCATCATCTTTAGAAGAGGCTTCCTTCTGGGATGACAGCCATGCAGACCAATTTGATGCTGTTCTGAGTGGAACCTGTCCTGTTAAACCGCTGTATGGTCATGGCCACCACGCTGCAGCTCAGTTTCAGAGTGTTGACAATCTTCTTAGCCTAGCCTAGGCCATCTTTATGTAGATCAATAATTCTTTTTTTCAGATCCTCAGAGAGTTCTTTGCCATGAGGTGCCATGCTGAACTTCCAGTGGCCAGTATGAGAGAGCGATAACACCACATTTGACACACCTGCTCCCCATTCACACCTGAGACCTTGTAACACTAATGAGTCACATGACACCGGGGAGGGAAAATGGCTAATTGGGCCTCAATTTGGAGTTTTCACTTAGGGGTGTACTCACTTTTGTTGCCAGCGGTTTAGACCTCAATAGCTGCATTTTGAGTTATTTTGAGGGGATAGCAAACTTACACTGTTATACAAGCTGTACACTCCCTACTTTACATTGTAGCAAAGTGTAATTTCTTCAGTGCTGTCACATGAAAAGATATAATAAAATATTTACAAAAATGTGTGTGTATATATGTTTATTTATTCAAATTAATTTGAAACAATTAATTTTCATAGGACGCCAGCAGGAGGATTATTAGACTGCTTTTTATATTTCTAGTTACTTCTTACTGCCTGATCTCAGTAGTGAAGGTGAAATATACATGCAAAAGTGAATGAGTCAAAAAAACAACATCTCCCTCTGCCTCTCTCTTGATCAGTCGGAAATTCAATTGGACAAAGAATGCTCAAAAATACGTTACTTGTGCCTTTCTTTACCAAAAAAAAAAAAAGCAATGTGTTCTGAGAGTCCTTTGTCAAGTATGTATTTATTGTTACATAGTTAATCTGGTTTAAAAAAGACAACCATCAATCCATCAAGTTCAACCAAATGTACATTTGTAAAATGAAGATTCGTTCAAGTTTTTGACTTACAAGTAAACTCCATTTCAAGGATTACAGTAAAGGACACAAGCTTCTTAATCATTACAACTGGGTTATATGCAGTAGATATGAGTCAATGATATTTGTTCTGAACCTAGGTTTCCATTCAGCCCCCTGTTCACCAGAAGCCGAGCATTATTTATATAATCTGTATTTTTTCTGCTTCTATTTACGACAGCTTTCCCTTGTCAATGGTTCACAAGGAAGCGGTGGGTACTGCCACCCGCTGTGCCGTTACCAACAACTGTCATCCATGACACATTGGCTTTCATGGCTGGGGACTACTAGCTACTTAAAGCAGAAGTAAACCCATCATGCTGAAAATGTTGTCACATTGGTTGTGCTCTAAGACCAAACTGTCAAACCATTCAATGGGTGATGTCATAATGGATCACATGTGCAGCATAATGGCAGTTGCAGATTAAACAGAGGCCAAGATGGACGCTTCCTTGGCTGAAAACGATAGGAGCGTTTACTTAGTCATTAAACAAGGATGGGGGGGACATATTTGGTCAATTATGCCACTACTATCTGCACTCCTTCCCTCAGTCAGCTTTATTCACATGTAAAACCTTTATGCCAAAAGGAAAAAAATTATTTGCTCTAACTGCTTATAAAATGTTAGCTGGAGTTCAGCTTAAATTTGTTAGTCAAGTCCATCTAAATCTGCTAAAATATAGGAAAAAATTCAAATCAAAACAGAGTGATTTATTCTTCATCAAACAACATCAACGATCAAACTGTGAGACATGGGACAACTGAAGGTAGACTCGTTTCACGACATGAAAAGTCGCTTACTCATAGCTCACCAGGAGCGGTCACACCTGTATTTGGATTCCAGAAAAGTTCATCTAAATCTGCTAGTCTAACACAAACCTCTATCCAGACTAACAATGCTGCTGTCCAAAGGTGTCTGTCCTTTAATACTTCATCCAGAAGGCAGACACCCTAAGACAAGAAGAGTGTTACTGGCAGGAATAAAATGTGAAATAAAGGGAAAAAAACAAAAACAATAAAACAAATGCAGCCATTACATTAAAGTCATTTTTTTAAATTAAAATAACAAACATATTATACTTACCTGCTCTGTGCAGTGGTATTGCACAGAATGGCCCGATCCTCCTCATCTGGTGTCCCCGGCGGCAATCTTGGCTCCTCCTCTTCTTACATCCACCATAGCCAGCTTGCTATGGGGAGAAACGTGGTCTGCGTGCTCCCGACTTGAGTGTCTATGGAGCTTCTCCCATTAGAGAGAGAACAAGTCCATCAGCTACGGACACTAATAAAAAAACTGAAGCTAGTTGGGAGTGTGAGGTGCTATATAGCAGGATGTCCCTGTAACATTCTCTTTTTGCCAGTGTCTAATTACCTGAAAGTAGCTGTATATAACCCAGTCATAATAATTAACCACTTCTGGACCGGAAGGTTTTACCCCCTTAACCTGCTCCCATCCGCGCTACAGCCTATATACGGCTGCAGCGCGGACTTGAATTTTTGGGAGGCCGTTTCAAAACGGCCTCCCAGTGACACGCCCCCCGCGCGCTTCCGCGAGCGCGCATCGGGGAGAATCTGTGTCGGCCGTGTCCAAGGGACACAGATCACAGATCGTGGTGAATGGCCAATCACAGCGGCCATTCACCACGTGATCAAGCCGTCCAATGAGAGATGATCTCATATGTAAACATATGAGATCATCTCTCATCGCCGGCGCTCCTTCCTCACACAGAGCCTGCAGTGTGAGGAAGAAGGGGGAGCCATCAGCCGCCGGGGACACACAGCGATGTAATCAGGGCACTGATCACCAGTGCCCTGATTACTAAAGGTAAAAAAACACACACAGTGCCCGCCATCAGTGCCCCCCATCAATGCCCACAATCAGTGCCCATAGTGCTGCTAGTCAGTGCCCATCAGTGCCTGCTCATCTAGGCACTGATGAGCACTGACTGGCAGCACTATGGACACTGAGTGTGGGCACTGATGGTGCTGCCCATCAGTGCTCATTAGTGCCGCCCATCAGTGCTCATCAGTGCCACCCGTCAGTGTCCATCAGTGCCATCCGCCAGTGCCCATCAGTGCCACCTATCAGTGCCCATCAGTGCCGCCCGTCAGTGCCGCCTCTCAGTGCCAGCAGTGCCACCTCTCAGTGCCACCTCTCAGTGCCCAGCAGTGCCGCCTATCAGTGCTCATCAGTGCCGCCTATCAGTGCCGCCTATCAATGCCGCCCATCAGTGCCGCCTATCAGTGCTCATCAGTGCGGCATATTAGTACCTCCTCATCAGCGCCCATAAGTGCCACCTCATCAGTGCCCATAAGTGCCACCTCATCAGTGCCCATAAGTGCCACCTCATCAGTGCCCATCAGTGCAGCCTATCAGTGCCCATCAGTGTCGCCTCATCAGCGCACATCAGTGAAGGAGAAAAATTTATTTTCAAAATTTAATCGCAGAAAATAAAAACTTTTTTTTTTTTTCAAAATTTTCTGTCTTTATTCTTTTTTTTTGTAAAAAATAAAAAACCCAGAGATGATTAAATACCACCAAAAGAAAGCTCTATTTGTGTGAAAAAAATGATAAAAATTTCATATGGGTACAGTGTAGCATGACCGCGCAATTGTCAGTCAAAGTGTGACAGCGCTGAAAGCTGAAAATTGGCCTGGATGGGAAGGGTGTTTAAGTGCACAGTAGGCAAGTGGTTAAAGGCCATTTTTTGAGATTCAGCACTGCGTTATTTTAACAGACAATTGCGCAGTCGTGCGACACTGTACCTTTTGGTGGTTATTGATCACTTGTGCAATCTTTTTTTTTTGCGCTGTAACCAAAAAAAGAAAAGCGACAATTCAGAAAAAAAAAAACTATATTTTTCACATTCTACTATATAACATTCCCAATAAATAAAAAATGTAAAAAGCTAATTTTTCATCATTTTAGGCCAATTTGTATTCTTCTACAAATTTTTGGTAAAAAAAAAATTACAATAAGCGTATTTTGATTGGTTTGCATAAAATGTATTGCTTTTACAGACCAGGGGAAAGATTTATGCCATTTTGATTTGATTTTTTTTTTTACTAGCAATGGCGGCGATCTGCAATTTTTAGCGGGACTGCGACATTGTGGCGGACAGATCGAACCCCTGACTGACATTTTTCAAACTTTTGGGGGGATCAGTGACATTACTGTAGCAGTGATAAAAATATGCACTGTTACTGTAATAATGACAATGGCAGGGAAAGGGGTTAACTCAGGGGCGATCAAAGGGTTAAGTGTGAGCCTAGGGGGTGTTTATTAACTGTGAGGGGGGATGGGCTTGTGGAATCAACACAGAGACCTGTTTACAACAGCAGATTGACGTACTCTCTCCATGGGGGAGCGATCGCGGGTGCCCGGGGGCAATCACGGCCGCCGGTCCTGTGGATCAGCTTCCCCGCTGCCTAATGGGGGAGTACACGCCCCTAGAAGCGCTCCCACGAACCAACGCACCTATACGCCTGTTTGTGTAGCCGAGCCAGCCTGCAGCAGTATATCTGCAGGGGGGCGGTCGGCAAGTGGTTAAAGAGGTGATGTACTATACAACTAGAAAACATCAATTACCTTAGAAGTTTATATGTGCTCTGTATTCTAACCAAGTCACTTCTGAGGCACTTTACATGCTAACCAGAACCACCAGTCCTGTGCAGACATAGGCCAGTATGGACCCAAGGAAGGTGTTCTAAATTATTTTCCTTAAAGCGTAACTCCACTTTTGTTGAGGAAAAAACATTCCCCTCTGGGTAATCTCTGTACATTGCAGGGATTTTAATCATTTTTGTTGCAATTTCCTACCTTTTGTTATTCTAAAGAAATCCCTGTGGTTTTATAATTATCATTAGAGCTGCAGGGCTCTAATGAGGAAATCTGCTGGGCCTGCATCCCTTAAGACGTGTTCTTATTGGGAATAGCTCACCAAAAATTAAATCTGACTTGTATCTTAGTGCAGACTTCTGGGAAAATTGGTGAGTCAATCACACAAGCAGGAAATGAGGTTTCGGTGTACAGAACAGCACCAGGTAGCCATATTGCATTGCATTTTCAGAACATTACAACAGCTGCAGATTGAAAAGGAAAGGTCATTTTTAAAAACATTCAAATGCAATATGATTTGTTTCGCAATTGTATATGCTATATTGTTTTTTTTTTGTTTATTTACTATTTTTTTCCCCACGAAAGTGGAGTTACCCTTTAACTTGCAAAACTGCCATTTAGAACATTATCCAGAAGTTTATCGCATGAGTATGCCATGCATCCTGAGCAAGTACATGTGCTGCAGCAGCAGCACCAAGTGCAGACAAAAAACTGTATTTTAAATTTTGTTCCCAGCCTGAAGTAAAAATGTCTAAATTGTTATTATTCTCTTTGAAGTTTTATAATTGCTCTTCACGTAGATTTTTTAGAGTTTTTTTTTTGGAAAGTTACATTGACACAGCTTGACAAACAGGTGAATGACATATATCTGAATGGCTTTAAATAAAACTCACATCCTTAAGATATTATCATTAATGGATAGTGAAGTACAGATATTTCATCAAAATGACAAACATGATGCATTTATTTTCCATTTCAATAATTTATGTCTCTCCCTAACTGTACAAGTGAGGCAAACATAACTGACATCTTCTGACAAGTAACAGAAAAATACATAAACAGAAAAAAATGCGGTTACACTTTATTAACGGGTTAGCCCACCTAGAAGTACGTTTATCAGGCTGGGTCACCCACTTATTTCTTATAGCTCTTGGAGATCCCAGAGATCTTCATGTAATGGTTCCTTTGTTCCAAAATAGGGAGATCTTCCCCCTCTGCGACTGAGAGGAAACCTTCCCATTTGGAAAGCAGATTTCATTAAAAAGATATTCTAAAATGTCATCATTGCTGTGTTTAATGCAGTCATAATTGTGGGGAAATCTGCCTAAAGGGGACATGGGCAGCAAATAAAGTCAAAAGCTGACTTCTGGTTCATCTGTCTCCCTCGCTGCCTACTATCAAAAGATAGGAGTGGCGTCCCACACACATAAAAGATCACCCAATAACTGGAGACCCCAGCTTCTGAAGACGCCCAGAGGCAGGGGCAAAACACCTAAGGTGGGGGTTTTGACCAGTGATGTGACACGTGTTCTGAGGGGGACACACCAACATAGTGTCCATGAAACATACTGATCCATGCTTGTGTAACTTTGCAAACTAGTGAGTGCAACCTGTTTTGTTTTTAATCGTGGTTATCTCACCAAAAATGAAATCTGACTTGTATCTTAGTGCAGACTTCTGGGAAAATTGGTGAGCCAATCACACAAGCAGGGAATTAGGTTTTGGTGTACAGAACAGCACCAGGTAGCCATATTGCATTGCATTTTTATAAAAAAAATTTGAAAAATATTGTTATTTTTTCAAAATTTACTCAGTATCTTCTACACCTTTTTTTTGCCAGCTTGGAAGTACTGCAAATTTTTTAGCGATGCACATAATTAATGCAGCCAGGCTGCATAATTCCTATACACAGGAGTTCAAAACAAATTCCTTGTATTACAGAATGGTTTACCAAACTCATTCACATAGCGGAGATGGGAGAATTTGTTCATATATGACAGGATAGAATTATCAAATTATTTACCACTTGTTTGATGCATTTCAAAACAAACCCTACATGTTATGCCCTCGTGGCAGATCCCAACTAAGCGGGATATTTTACGGCGTGGTCTTACGAAAACGACTGCATTTATAATGCGCAAAACTATCTCCATCAAAATGGGGTTAGGAAGTAGGAGGGGGGAATGGGCAGTACTTCATATTACCTATGTCTATACTGGTTTTCTCTAATGCTCCAACTTCTTATCCTTGAGTTTATATTTCCATCCAGCCATTATCTCCCCTTTTTCATTCTTACCTTTCACCCCCCCCCCCAATTCATACTTACATAGATACATAGTTTGTCAGGTTAAAAAAAAAACACAAGTCCATCTAGTTCAACCAATAAAAATAAATAAATAAATCATACAATCCCATATACACAATCTTATACCCACAGATGGTCCGGAGGAAGACAAAAAAACCCCAGCAAAGCATGATCCAATTTGCTACAGCAGGGGAAAAAATTCCTTCCTTATCCCCGGAAGAGGCAATCGGATTTTCCCTGGATCAACATTACCGATAAATGTTAGTATCCAGTTATAATATGTACATTTAGGAAAGACTGCAGGCCTTTTTTAATGCAATCTACTGAGCTGGTTAGATGCACCTCTGGAGGAGGTCTATTCTACATTTTCACAGCTCTAACTGTGAAGAAACCTTACTGTATTTGGAGATAAAATCTATTTTCCTCTAGACCCCCTTGTCCTCTGTGATGACCTTAAAGTGAATAACTCAACTCAGTTCACTATATGGAACCCTTATGTATTTTTACATGTTGACCATATCCCCCCTTAATCTACTCTTCTCAAGAGAAAATAAATTCAGTTCATCTTATCTATCCTCATAGCTGAGCTTCTCCATGCCTCTTATCAGTTTGGTTGCCCTTTTCTGCACTTTCTCCAGTTCCCAAATCCCCTTTTTGAGAACTGGTGGCCAAAACTGAACTGTATATTCTAGATGAGGTCTTACTAATGATTTGTATTCATCCCTTTCCCCTTCTTTTCCCTTTTTTTTTGTTTTTTAATTCTAACTTTCACTTTTTTTCTTCATTTACTTGCTTACCGTATTCTATGAAACAGTTTATTTTAGACAGCGCCTTTCTCCTTTAAATGATTCTCCACCCTAGGGCTTATGAAGTCCACCAAACATGATTCCGAGTTGTGTGACAGCAAGGGATTTCAGAATAGGGCTACCCTGTACAACATCTGCATAACTCCCCACTCCTATTAGTGTTTATAGTGTTTACTTAACTTTACTATTGGAATACAAACTCCCTTAAAACATACTTCGCTTGGTTGCAATGTGAATATAGTGAGCTTTTATGTACCTGGACACATGTACTGTACATCCAACTGTTTATGATATAGAAATTGTATCTGTGAAGTCCCAATAAAAACATTTATGGGTGAAAAAATTTCAGCACTCAGGGCTTAGTCTCAGGTGGATGACCAGGCGCTACCTCATATCACAGGTCACACTGTTACCACCGCTCTTTGGCCACAGGGACTTTGCTACAGAATGGTTGATACCTAAGTTGCTGTGTATGCTTCTCTAAACATGTTTACTCCCTTTCCACAGCCTACTCTGTACTCCACAGTGGAACACCCTCATTTATATCAATAGTGGAAACCAGGCACAAAGGGAATTGCAGCAAAAGCTCAGGCAAATATTTGCTCAGCAGATGGCCCCCAAAGCCCTCTAACTGCTTAGAGTGAGGTTACTTCCCCTTCACTGGAGCAGGACCCTCTTTTAACACTGTCTCTGCATCCGATTCTAGCTCTTTCGCAGACGTGCAACAAGCAGACTATCTGACCAAGGTAGATCTCTGCAAATATGTCCTAATTTTTCAGACAAATAATGGCCTCAATTCCACCACCACTATCCAGAGCCCAAAATCACCAGGTTTTATCTCCAACCTTCTATAGCTGGGTCAAATGCGGAACTACCTTCCTTAGAAGAGGTAGTTATGAAAAACTTTGAAGAAGACCCTGAGGCAGAGTTAGAATAGGCCATGGAAGATTTCTTACTCCCAGCCTTTCATACACGATACTATGGCCTCACACAATATGCTTGTCAATGTAGATTTGCTCACTTCTGCTATGCACAAAAGCCTTCAGTACAAAAAAAT
This sequence comes from Pelophylax lessonae, assembly GCF_965119305.1. Lineage (NCBI taxonomy): Eukaryota > Metazoa > Chordata > Amphibia > Anura > Ranidae > Pelophylax > Pelophylax lessonae. The sequence goes on along the minus strand of NC_138776.1, from coordinate 179,527,581 downwards.
GCCATCTGGGTTACCCAGCAAATTGCGGGTGCAATGTCAGGCTCGTGTAGACAGTTAGTACACATACCTGCATGTATCTGCGATATGGGCAGGCAGTTACTGGAGTCCAGGAAGCTTATTAGAATACGAGAGTGCTCACCAGCTCTCTTGCAGTCTATTGAGAACTATAGGCCGTCAGCCTCATACTGTGAATGAATGTCTAGGTGTTCATAAATTGTGACAGTGTGTGCAGGGAGAGGATTCCCTGCCCACTGTCACAGGGAGAAGTGGATAGGGGGTTTAGGTGGTGGATGCTTAACATGTTACATGGTACACCCTAAAACTGGGTGTAATATGTAACATGTTGAGAAAGGTGAACTTATCCTTTACCTTACCTAGAAGTTGAGGTCCTTAAAAGTCAGAGCAGGTGTGTGAAATAATGAGTGGAGAGTGAGACAAGTGTCTGGAAAACTACTGAAATTCTGAGCTCTGCTGAGAGAGGCTGAAATGGTCTGGCAATGTGCCATCCTTCCTGCGGGTAAAGTTTTTATTTGCTGAGCCACTGTGTTATGTTAGTGTGCGGAAGACAAGTGAATTTTATTTTGTTGTTTGGTGAAGTTAAACTGCTCTCTGTTTTGCTGCTGAAGGCATTGTCTGTTTGCCTTTTGAAGGAATAAAAAGACTGTTTAAAATGGTTTTGAGTGGAGCACTTACCACAGTTGCTAACACCCCTGAACTTTACAATATTATATATACAGTGGGTATAGAAAAGGATCCCCCACTTTAAAATAATAACATTTTGTTTCTTTGCAGCCTGAAATGAAGACAGACGCAGTTTTTTGTTTTATTCAGCTGTATTTACGCAGTGCAACTTATAATATCCAAGTGAAAGAAATAACACGAAAATGTCAGAATTTTTTTTATAAAATTCAAAAACAGAATCACTGAGTTGGAAAAAGGATCACCCCCCTCCTAAAAATGACTTGTAAACTCAATCAGGTGTAGCTAATCACCTTCTCAATGGCACACAAAGCCATTAGATTGTCAACTGTGTTCAGCTGTGGTCATTGTGATTAGCTCAGCATGAAAAGAGCTTTCCTGGAGCAATTTCAGTCCCTAGAAGTGCAAATGAAGCAAACAATCAACTATGGATGGCAAGGCACTGTCAAAAGATCTCCAGGATAAAGTTGTAGACAGGCACAACTCAGGAGATGGATACAAGAAAAAACATTTAAAAGCTTTATCAATGCCTAGAAGCACAGTGAATCATTATATTATATGATAAGCATAGTCTATTATTAGGAAGTGGGAGGTATTTGGTGCAACACAGACCCTCCTTTGATTAGGGCATCGCTCCAAACTGGATGAAAGAGCCAGGAAGAAACTGGACCGAGAGGCTACTAAGTGGCCTACATCAACTCTGAAGCAGTTGCAGGAATTTATGACAAAGAGTTGTCACTGTGTGCATGTGACAAAAATATCACAAATTATCCAAATGTGGCTTGTATGGGAGGGTTGCTAGAAAAAAGCCACGCCTCAAGAAAGGCCACATGCAGTCATGACTGAGCTTTGCCAAAATGCACCTAGCAGATTCTGAGATCACGTGAAAAAAGCTATTATGGTCAGATGAGACTAAAATTGAATTATTTGGCCTCAACACCAAACAATATGTCTGGTGGAAATCCAATAAGCTCACCATCAAAATAACACCAATTCTACAGTAAAACATGTAGGTGGTAATATCCTGTTTTGGGGGTGTTTCTCTGCAGCAGAGACTGGAGTACTTATCAGGATAGAAAGAAAATGGATTGGGAAAAATATTGAGGAAGATCTGCTACTCTCTGCCAGAAAATTGTCAGTTGAAAGGAGGTTTACCTTCAAATGTGACCATGACCCAAAGCACACCACCGCAAAAATGACCACACAGTGGTTGAATGAGAAAAAAGTGAATTTCCTTGCATGGCCTAGTCAAAATCCAGACTTAAACCCCATTGAAAATCTGTGGAATGACTTGAAGACTGCAATCCACACACAAATGGTCACCATCAAATTTTACTGAACATGAGCAGTTCCGCAAAAAGAGTGGGCAAATATTGCAAAGTCTAGATTTGCAAAGACATATCCCAACAGACTAAAGGCTGTAATTAAAGCAAAAGTTGGCGATCATTTTTCCAGCTCAGTGATTCTGTGTTTGATTTTTTTCTGATGTTGGTGTTATATCTTTCATTTGGTTTTTAAGTTACACTGCATAAATACAGCTGGATAAAACAAAAACTGGGCCTGTCTTCATTTCAGGCTGCAAAGCAACAAAATGTGATTATTTTAACCACTTAAGCCCCGGAGGATTTGGCTGCTAAAGGACCAGGGGTTTTTTTGCGATTTTTTACTGCGCGACTTTAACGGACAATTGCGCGGTCGTGCGACGCTGTACCTAAACGAATTTGACGTCCTTTTTTTCCCACAAACAGAGCTTTCTTTTGGTGGTATTTGATCACCTGTGCGATTTTTTGATCACGCGCTATAAACAAAAAAAGAGCGTAAATTTTGCAAAAATAACAATATTTTTCACATTTTTTTATATGAAATTCCCCCAAAAAAAAAGTAAAAATCAAAATTTTTTAACATTTTTCGGCCAATTTGTTTTATGCTACCTATGTTTGGTAAAAAAAATCGCAAAAAGCGTATTTTGATTGGTTTGCGCAAAAGTTATCGCGTTTACTAACAAAGGGAAAGATTTTTGTCATTTTTGGTGTTTTTTTTTTTAACGCGTAATGGCGGCGATCTGCGATTTTTTTTTCGGTACTGCGACATTGCGGCGGACAGATCGGACCCTTGACTGACATTTTTGACACTTTTGGGGGTACCAGTGACATTACTGCAGTAATCAGTGCTATACATATGCACTGTTACTGCAAAAATGACACTGGCAGGGAAGGGGTTAACTTTATTGGACAGGGAGGGGTTAAGTGTGTCCTAGGGGCGTGCTTTCTACTGTGCAGGGACATTCCTATTGGTGTAAAAGCAAAGATCAACCGTTCTACATAGTAGAACGGTCAGATCTTCACTTTTACACAGGGAGAACTGACAGGCAGCTTGTTTACACAAGCTGCTCTGTCTTTCTCCCTTCACAGGAGCGATCGCAGTGTGACTGGCGGACATCGAGTCCGCCGGTCACACGCACTGACTTGCCTGTGAATGAGCCGCGGCGGGCGCGCGCCTCGGCGGGCGCGCGCCCGCCCGCGATAGGCTCGCAAGTCAGTGACAGGCGAGTGACGTACCGATACGTCACTCTGCCTGGCCGGGGCTGACCGCCGCAGTATATAGTCGTGCGGCGGTCGGCAACCGGTTAAAGGGGGTGATTATTTTCTATACTCATTATATATATATATATATATATATACACACACACACACAGTATATGTATGTATATTCAGTCGAAGTGCAAACTTGCAACCTTTAAAACACAATTTAAACACAAGTGTACAAAAAAAAAGTTTTTCCTTTATGGACAGAAGCAATAGCAGTCATCTGTTTCATATCCTGAATTTTAGATTCTTCGTTTATTTTAAACTGGACAAGCTTCAAGCAATTCCTTTTCCTTATTTGCCTTTTTGTGAAGCAATAAAAGATCTTATCTCCAGAATAAATAAAATCCCTGGAGTCTTTTGGCATAGTTGGCCTTTAGACTGCCTCTGTTATTTGGGTCACATTCATTACAAGCAGCAACACATCCAAGAAGGTTCAGGAAATCCCCAATGTCATGTACATATTTGACAGCCCATCATACAGTATCACAGTTTTAGGAGCACTAGGTGTTGACATGAAACAGCCATACATAAAGTAAAATACATAAAACAAGCATGCACACCCTAAAAAAAGATACTGCTGAGTATATTGACATTACACAATGCTAAGTATATTATTAGTCAGTACAGTATCAGTTGTCAGCTATGTGTAGGCCTTTATAGATGTGAGCTGAATGGGGCTCTCACTCTCACTGCTGTGTAAGAGCCTGCTGCTGGGTGAAATGCAGATTACGGACAGAAGACTAAAAAGATACATGTGCTTTTTGTTTTAGGGAGCCAATTAGGGTGCACCTTATGAATCAGAAACTGACATAAATTTAGTTAGTGGCTTGAATAAGCAGATGTTTTGTTTGCTATATGCTATGGACTTGATATAAAAAGCCTTACTACACTACACTGTGTGTGTTTACTGTCTTCCTGCATAAAAATACAGGACAAACCTGCTTAGACTGTTCTTGGGTCAACAGACTAAAAGTGAACACCACTGGGTTTGGTTAACTACACATTTAACCCTCTATGCCTCAAAACAAATCACTGCTACCGGATATTTTTCATAAATATCAACGTTCACAATAACAATTAGGACTCTAATGTCTGTAATGCCCACTTTCACCACAGGCAGGAGTATCTAGAGATGTACAGCACAGCAGCGCTCTTCAGAGACAGGGAGTCTTTAAATTCTGTCTCAATGCGTTGGACATCATGCCAACTGATTTAAAAAAGTATTGTTTCGAAAATACAAAAGACGAAATGGTGCAAACAAAATATTTACAGAAAAAAAGTGTGTTACAAAAGGCCGAGACAATAATGCAACAGAAAATCGAAAACGTCGGCTTGAAGAAGTGGTTATTCCAGGGTGATGCCTGCAGCTAGAGGCATCACCCCGATACCATTTTTTAATGCAGGGGGTCGGCTTCCTGAAGGTAACAACTAATGCGGCTCATCACCAGTCGGCCATTATCACAATGAGCGGGAGGGGACATCTCCCCTCTCCTGCCACCTTCCGCCGTTCTGCCTGGGTCTCCCATCCCACCAGGAGACCCGAGCGACCAACCGCCACGTCCACCAGCTGGTTAGAGTCCCAAACAAAGCTGGATTTGCCTTCAATCAAGTCTCTGATGAAGTAACCCGGAAGCGACGTCACAACGTTACATCCAGTTTACTCGGCTGCCAACAACGCCAATTTTAAAAAAAATTACTGTGTTCCAAAAATGCAGATTTTGGCATTTTGAATACTTATTAGTGCAAAAGGAGGGATTTGGGGTCTTTTAGATCCCAGACCCCTCCATAAAGAACACCTGTCACTGCCTATTACTGTCACAAGGGATGTTTACAGTCCTTGTGACAGCAATAAAAGTGATCAGATTTATTTATTTTTTTAAAGGAATAGTAAAAAAAATTAAAAATAAAATAAGATAAATAGGAAAACAAATAAAAAATTTAAAATGCCCCTGTCCGCGTATCCTCACGCACCAAAAAAAAAAAAAAAAAATGCATATGTAAATCGCTCCTGCAAATATAAACGGTGTTCAAATCACACTTTAGGTATCGCCTTGATCGTCAAAGCAAGAGCAATAATTCTAGCAAAAGACTTCCTCTGTAACTCTAAACTGGTAAATGTTAAAACATTTTAAAACGTCACCTATGGAGATATTTAAGTACCATAGTTTGTCGCTATCCCATGAAAGTGCGCAATTTTAAACCTTAACATGTTAGGTATCTATTTACTTGGCATGACATCATCTTTCACAATATACAGAAAAATTGGGCTAACTTTACTGTTTAGCTTTTTAAAATTCAGTGAAGTGTATTTTTCCCCCAAAAAATTGCCTTTGAAAGACCACTGTGCAAATACCGTGTGACAAAGTATTGCAACAACCGCCATTGTATTTTCCAGAGTCTTTGCTAAAAAAATTATATATAATGTTTGGGGATTTTAAGTAATTTTCCAGCAAAAAATACTGATTTTAACTTGTAAACAACATGTGTCAGAAATGAAAACACATATGGGCCATATACACTATAAGATTTTCTGAAGACTTTTTCCTTTAGATTTACCAAAACCATATAATATGAGGTCAAACCTAAACACTTTCAATTTGTATGCAATCTGACAGGCCCTTGCACTACATAGAAAAGGTAAATCTGAAGGAAAAAGTCTTCAGAAAATCTTATAGTGTGTATGGCCCTTTAGGCCTCATGCACACAGGATGTTTAAAGAGGTTGTAAACCTCAGAGTTTTTTTTTTTTTTAAATGAACACCTGAAAGACAAACACATAATGAGCTAGTATGCATCGCATACTAGCTCATTATGAAATACTTACCTTAGAACAAAGCCTCGCAGCGCCGCCCGCTCACCTGTCTCATGGGTGACATGTTCGGTCACCCTTCTTCTGGGTTTGCGGCATCCGGCCATCTGATTGGCTGGCGCCGCGATGACGTCACTGCCGCGCAAGCCAACGGTCGGGGCACGGGGCTCTGAAGGAACGGCACGAGCGGCCGTTCCTTCCGAGCGCATGCGCCAGTGATGTCACTGGCTGCATGCAAAGTAAATATCTCCTAAACGGTACATGTTTGGAGATATTTACAGTACCTATAGGTAAGTCTTATCATAGGTTTACCTATAGGTACAAGTTGCAGAGGAGGGTTTACTTCCTCTTTAACCACTTTACCCCCGCTCACTTTGCTGCTACTGCAGCAAAGTGGCTCGTTCCCGTCCAGCGACGTAGACGTACGTCGCTAGACTCCGCCCCTTGTGGGCAGCGCGCGCGCGGCGCCGGAGGCTCGCTCCCGCTGTTTTCAGTCACAGCGGGAGTCGGGCCAGGGGAGGAGCAGCGGCGATCGCCACTGCTCTTACCCGATCGTCGGGGATCGAGTCTGGAGATCCGCCCGCTGTGTGTGACAGTCAGGGTCAGATTGCAGGTTTCAGCATAGCTGAACCCTGGATCTGTCCTTGTGTCACTCTGTCACCTCCCCCCCCACACGTCAGTAAGCACCAGGCATACATTAACCCCTCCCTCTCCAATAAAATTAACCCCTTCCCTGCCAGTGTCATTTTTACAGTAACAGTGCATATATATAGCACTGATTACTGCAGTAATGTCACTGGTACCCCCAAAAGTGTCAAAAATGTCAGTCAAGGGTCCGATCTGTCCGCCGCAATGTCGCAGTCCCGCAAAAAAAAATCGCAGATCGCCGCCATTACGCGTTAAAAAAAAAAACACCAAAAATGACAGAAATCTTTCCCTTTGTTAGTAAACGCAATAACTTTTGCGCAAACCAATAAAAATACGCTTATTGTGATTTTTTTAACCAAAAATATGTAGCAAAAAACAAATTGGCCAAAAACTAAAAAAAATTTTGATTTTTACATTTTTTTGGGGGGGAATTTCATATAAAAAAATGTGAAAAATATTGTTATTTTTTCAAAATAAACACTCTTTTTTTGTTTATAGCGCAAAAAGTAAAAATCGCACAGGTGATCAAATAACACCAAAAGAAAGCTCTGTTTGTGGGAAAAAAAGGGCGTAAATTTAGTTTGGGTACGGCGTCGCACGACCGCGCAATTGTCAGTTAAAGTCGCACAGCGCCGAATCGCAAAAAGTGGCCTGGACGGAAGACAGCAAAATCCTCCGGTGGTAAAGTGGTTAACTCTCCTAGAAGCCAGCAGTGTTTTTGCTGAAAAAAAAAGTGACTAAGGACTTATGTACACTACAGCTTCCAAACTTGAGTTTAGGAGCTTTTGGCATCTTTATGCCAAAGCTCCCAAACTCAACTCCATAAAAGCCTGTGCGTTCATGTACACATAGGCTTTTACAAGAGTTTAGAAGCTGCTGCGGTCAGGGGAGTTTCAACCTCCCTCTCCTAACGCTGAAGAATCGTGTTCAGCATAGGAAAGTTTTGACTGCTGGCCACAAAACGCTACAAGATTGCGGTAAAATCACGGTGTGATTATGCCGTGTTTTGCGTTTTTCCTGCAGCTTGTGGTCAACCTAGTCTGTGTGTACATGAGTCCGAAAGCTTTAGGGAGCTTTTACAGGTGTCAAGCTCACGGGCAATAATTTATTCCATTGGCAAAAATAAATAATTTATTCTGGTCATTGAAATGAATAATGCTCAAATACTAACTTTTAGGTGCCTTTAGTAGCTTCATATGTTTTTCTGCTCAAACTCTGTTGCCCCTGGATGCACTGGGAGTGGGGTTTTTTTCCTGCCTCTAAAAGCTGCTAAAAGCCTATATGTGCGTAGACACATAGGCTAACATGGAGGGGCATTTAGAGATAGGAAAACAAAATGCCAGACGCCCCTAGAAGCAACTGTCATAACATCAATTGTGCATGATGCCTATGAGTCTGTTCAATGAGTTCAGAAAAGCCCAATCAATGAGCAAGATGGATCTGTGGTTCTCATAGTTCTTGGATAATGTTCCTTGTTTGATGCTCACCGCTAAGTTGGGAAACTGCCTTTTACATGAGAACAGTCTCCGCCTGATCCGGGGCATTGATGAGCATGCTCTGTGCAAAAGGTAGCCCCGCGTGCAGAGCGAGTAGGCCCCGCCCACGTGTGTGTTTTTGCAGAAGAGACATACAATAAAGAGCTTGCATGCGTGCAGTCCTTTAAAAATTCGTTTTTACAAATTTTTTGCAGTATCAATGTAGAATTCTCTTGCCTAATATGAGGCATGTTTAAAGATGGTAATGATGCTTATTTTATTAATGAACATGTATTTAATCTATAACCTAGCTTTAATACACTATGATAAGCTGTACAAAGTTAAATAAGTTATATTTCGGAGCAATACCAAATGTGATAAGGATTTTACAACACAACATTTAACATTCAAACTGCTATTGTTTTGTCCTGTTTAAAGTTTAGGTATATGTTCCTAATCAAGAGTTCTGAAGCAGGGTTTTTCCTTGTACCATAGGGTTAATGCAGGTTCTGAGTGTATTATCACCCCAGAATGAAAGCTATCTGACCTGTGGCCTAGTTACTGCTGTGCACTGTCCTGTTCTTCTGCACTCCTGAGGCCAGGGTGACTGCAGTGTCAGTTTACACTGAAGATTTGCAGTTGTCTCCTGACCCCATGAAATAAGTTACATGGTAATTGTGTGTTTACATTTGTGAGGATGACCTTTTCTGGAGCTTGTTATTGCCATAGCAACTCATTTGCACCATATGCAATGGGATTTCATTAGGCTGCCTCCTGGGTGTTTTAAGCTTCTGTCAGAAGTTCAAATCCATCTATAAACATTCCTTATATATCATTCCTTTATTGTTATATCTCACACATATCCTTTTGTATCCTTGGCCCCAAATATATCACATTAGTGAAAACAATGGAAATGTGTGTAAAGAAATAAATAGGTAAATAAAAGACAACGACAACCCAAGTAAACAAAAAGAGAGGGTAAATGTTGCATGCAATATGTGTGATTATATTTAAAAAAAAAAATTATATATATATATATATATATATATATATATATATAAAAACAGAAACACATTTTATATATACTTTATATATACAGTATCTCACAAAAGGGAATACGCCCCTCACATTTTTTTAATATTTTTTATATCTTTTCATGTGACAACACTGAAAAAATGACACTTTGCTATAATGTAATACATACATACACACACACACAGTTGTGCTCAAAAATTCGGATACCCTGGCAGAAATCATGAAATTGTGGCATTAATATTGAAAATATGTCTTTTATTTAAGGATAGTGATCATATGAAGCCAATTATTATCACATAGTTGTTTGGCTTCTTTTTAAATCACAATGATAACAGAAATCACCCAAATGGCCCTGGTTTCCTTAAACTGGAATGTTTGACCTTGGTACTGACACACAAAGTGACACACACAGGTTACAGTGGCAACTAAAGGTTAATTCCTCACATATGTGACTTTTTAAATTGCAATTAGTGTCTGTGTATAAATAATCAATGAGATTGTTAGCTCTCATGTGGCTGCACTGAGCAGGCTAGATACTGAGCCATGGGGAGCAGAAAAGAAGTGTCAAAAGACCTGCATAACAAGGTAATAGTACTTTATAAAGATGGAAAACAATAAAAAAAGATATCCAAAGCCTTAAATATGCCAGTCAGTACTGTTCAATCACTTAATAAAAAGTGGAAAATTCAGGGATCTTTTAATACCAAGCTAAGGTCAGGTAGACCAAGAAAAATTGCAGCCATAACTGCCAGAAGAATTGTTTGGGATACAAAGAAAAACCCATAGGTAACCCCAGGAGTAATACAGGCTGCTCTGGAAAAAGATGGTGTGGTTGTTTCAAGGAGCAGAATATGAACAAAAATCAGTTGTATGGTAAAGTTGACAAAAAGAAGCCTTTACTGCGTCCTGACATACATGATATAGTCTAAAAATGATTAAAGTTTGGCAGATGTTGTTGCTCTATCACCATTTATCCATAAACAGTATAGTGGCCCAAGGTTAAAAATTGCATATGTCTCAATTTTAAATAAATGGGCAGAATTTTTTTTTGTATTTTCTCTCTGAGGATAAAAAAACATACATCCAGTGATAGTATGACAATGCAAGTCTTGACCTCTACTTTCATTTCTCTCCTGCAGAACATAGCTTAATAAATGAACATTGACTGCAGTGTCAGCATTAACAGATGTTACAGTCTATATTCAGAACAAGATGGTGGGAAAGAAGCGAAGCTGAGTGATTGTTATAGTAATGAACTATTCTGTGCACCAGGCTTTTTCTTTACACTAGGTACAAGGTAGTGCCCAGTGGGTAGAGGAACCATGTCACTCCTCTTTTTTTGAATTTCAAAATTTTGAATATGTTGTATGAGCTTAAAAAAAAAAAATACGTAGGAAAAAAAAAAAACATTCATTTGTAAACCTAAAGAAAACAAGATAATACTGGAAAACATTGCTGCGTGCGTACTGTGGTGTTATTAGTTGTTTGCCTATTATTTTCTTTGCTACCCCTTCTTCATGCTCTTTCCCTCATCTAATCCCTGAAACTACTATATAGGATGGATGTTAACAGTTTCCCCAGATTTCCAAACCTAGCTTACAAAACTCTACACCACTATTAACCTGCCCCCTTTTTATTCAATTCTTTCTTTAAAAGGAAATAGTGGAGAGTCAGAGAGGTGTGACTTGGTCCTTCCTATTTCTCACCCTGAGGTATCCCACTTGTCAAATCATCAGGTGGGACAGAACCATCTGAGTTTTTTTTAACTAGTTTAGTCAGATCTAAGCATCAATAATTTCTATGTTTGAGGGTGGGTAAAATACTTTCAGCAATACCACATGGTGTTGAATATTTCTAGTTTGTCTTGTTTAGTAAGCAGCGATTTCTCCATTTCACATACCATATATACGAGTTACCTGACTGAGCCAGTCCGTTAGAGAGAGGATCCGAGTTGACCTCCAGTGTCTTCAAATTATTGCACCTGCTGTCTTTATCAAAAGTCTATACAAAGATTTTGAAAAAGATGAGTCATTTAGTGCCTGTGAGGGAAGAAGATATTCCTCAGGTGTAATTCCTAGACCTAGTGTGTAATAATGGTCCTCAGGTTGTGTATTTTAGGCCAGTAGGACTGAAGCATTCGGAATGACCAAAAGATATGGTACAGAGTACCAATCCCTGTAAGGTATCTCCAGCATGTTTGGGGCACTGAGAATATATCCTGTGTAGGATTACTGTGGTTTCACACCTCTAGGTATAAATCTTGTAATTTGTTATCTTATGTAGCTTTTTAACCCCTGTGTATACAGGCTTTGATTTATCAGCTTACACGCTGCTAAAGTTTTTTCTGACAAGTGGTTGTGGACATATTTTTTGGTATACTTGTCCACTCTATAACTTCTATAATCAGAAATATTGAATGCATAATTTAGCAGATAAATGAGCTATTATATACAGCTGGACATATTTTGGATAAAACATCTGAAAATCCTGGTATTTAGGACATTAGTAATATACCTTCATTTTAGCAATTGCACAACCCGTAATACAGCATTATTTTAAGTAGTACATCTGCTGACTTTCATTTTTGTCTCCAGATAACCAAATTTTATCATACCAGTATGTACTTATTAAAATTTAAAATAAGCAATGTGTATACACTTTATGTTTTCAAAACACCCTCCCGATACTGTATCCAGGAGCAGTAAAGAACAATCAAGAAAACTAGCACTTTACATATTATAGATGGATAAAAGACTCCTTAACAGCCAGCCTATCATTTTACAAAAGGGAAGAAAAAACAAATGATAAAACATATAGCATAACCTTGCAAAAAGAAACATTTTGCCCTCTAGCAAACCTCATTTGCATGTAGATGTGGACCACAGGCCTGTACTAATCAATGTTGCACTTGCAAGTGTGGACACAGCATAACAGAGCTCTTTTTAACCTCTGGCCCTACTTGTAATGGACCATTGTATTTAAATACACTCCAGATTTAATGCAGAATGAACCAGTATAAAGCGCCCTCTAATTATATTAGTCATTCTTTCATTAGAAACCGCAGAAAGTTCAAGGAACTCTCGTCCAATCTGTCTCTCTCACCTCACTTCTTGTGCTCCATTAATCATTACTCTTGAGTCCATTTCAACTCAATTATAGGCTGCCAGAGCTGTATTGCACTCTGAAGACTGGGGAAACCGTGGCATCTTCAAATTGCTGAACCTTAACCTTGGTGAATTTCATGAGCTGTCTTCACCACTGATCACATTATAGGGAAAAGAACAATAGAATCCCTATTTAAATATAAGTAAATACTTTAAGCTGGAGGTCAAGGTGCATAAAAACATGTTGTCAAACATATTTTCAAGTGCCTTAAATGTTATTATTTTAATGCAGAATAATAACTGTGGTAATGAAATCTTCAGACTTTTTGAAATAAAGTCTCAGTATTTCAAGTTCTAACCAATTTCCACAAAAGCCATAATGTGATATATAGGATAATGTTCAAAAGCAGTCATGTTAAATATTCTGCAAATAAACCATAAAGCCTTGCAGCTATATAACGGAATTCTGATATTGACCAGACACCTAAACACATATTGCATAAAAAAGGGTTTTCTTACTTCGACAGTTGAAGACCCCAGGTTCAGATTCTTCAAGGCAGCGCAATTTGAGTTCAGACACAAAGTAGTTAAATTGCTTTATCAGAAACTTGGTGCTTGTAATGTAGACTTCAATTACTTTGGAGTTATTGGAAGTTGTCTCCTATGTACTTCATAAAGGAGAAGCTTTTCTCTGCTGAATTGTACCACAGCGTTAACCTATGTTGTGTTGAGTGTTGTGGACACAAATGCTTTGAGCATGTATTTCAGATATGAGCATTAACTCAAAGGCCAAAAATGTTCTCCTAACATAGCCCACTCCTGTTGGCCAACATAGGAGTGATGAGAACAGGGATAGAGAAGAAAATTTCCCACAAATGGTAACATTATATATTATTTTCATGTCTATGGGGGTTTCCTCGGTTTACTCCCAGCTTTCTTCCAGAATCCAAAAACATATAGGTACATTTCCTTCAAATTAAACCTATTATGTGTGTGTGTATTGCTGAAAGGAGCAACCCAAATTCTTCCAGGGCTAGATCTGATGTGAATGGTTAGGGTTTTTTTTCCATAAAATCAGCACTATATACATGGGCAAAATAAATATTTATGACATTTTGAGGCTGATATAGTAAGGGCAAGCAGACTATTAACAGTGCAAGTGAATCTTCCTTTAGCTTAGTGAATGTGGTGAAAAAGAGTAGGTATTCATTTGCAAGGAAAATAAAAAACTATTTTTGCTTGCACGTGATTGGATGATGGAAGTAAATGAGAGCTTCACCTCATTTACTAAGCTAAGGGTAGATTCCCTGCAAAATGAACAGCCTAGCTGCCTTTAGTCAATCGACCCCAATGCATTTTAATATTGGCAGGTAAAAGAGAAGGCCCAGCAGAAAAGAGAAGGTCTTGGCCAAATTCATATGAGTCAATAAACTAAGGAGTCTGCTAAAGGGTTAATTGGTCACCAATGATCAAACATTTTCAATAAATGTTTTATTTTAATTGGCTTAGTTTCTACTTTTGTAACCTAAAAAGACAAAGACGTATTACTAACAATAACCACAAAATATACCAGCTACCACATAAACAACGGTAAGAGCTTTTATGCAATAAACATTTTAGACTAATCAATCAGAAAGAAAATAGAAAATTCTCAATCTATTTGGTGAAATAATGCTAAGGGATATAATCATTTGAGTTGAGGTATAAAATTGTATCTCCAGCAGTAACAGCACCAAACTGATGTGACATTATTTCATCTGGATGGAATGAGGGCTCATGTAAGTATTGGGGAGAGGGGGTGAGAGGCCACGATCAAGGCCTAAAATATTATTTTCTTAATTTTGGATTAAGTAGGATTAAGTAGGAAAGGGTTCGAAAGTTGTTAGATGCTGTTTGTGTTCTCAGTGAGGTTATCCTTCATCTAAACTGTACGTGGTGGAAAATCTCTCTAACAGAGATACAGACTGCAATGTGAACACATGTTATAACCCATCCCTATTCCACTAGAAATTTTAATTGCTGAATATGTCCTAGTTAGGAAGATTTCTCCATATTTCTTATACGGTTTAATAAATGTCAAACAAACAGGAAGTAAAGGAAAATGTTCCAAAAGCAGCCAGCAGTACATTAATAAAGGTTCTAATCTGTTCCCACTGCATTCAAAAAAAATTTAAAACATTTAGTTTGAGAATGCCATTAACCCTATTGCTGCTGGAGTTATAATTTTTGGGTTTGTTATGTTTTTGCACACATGAGAAAATTAAAATTTTATACCTGAAGACTTGTCTAAAACCCCAAACACAATAAATATTCTCTAGACACCGGAATCCTGTAGAATAAAATGGTGGTAGTTGCAATTTTGCAAGGCACACAGTAATCATACTATTGTTTATCAAATTTATATTTTCAGTAAAGAATAAACTCAAATTAATTTTAGTGCACAAAGCACAAAATAATACAAATTTTTGGTAAAATTTAAAAGAGGAGGTTGCCTTGAGTAAATATTTCAAGCCTCAAAATTGTATGCCCATAAAACATCCAAAATATGACACCCAAAATTGTCCACAGGCTGCCTTAAGGCCTTTACAACCCATCAGTTAACAGTGAATGATGGCCCATAAATATTTGCTCTCATTCCAGTGGGTGTAGCAATACCTAATATACATGGTTCAATCATCATTTTCATTCAAACGTGCACCTGGTGTGCATGCTTTGGTTCTTGTGTATATGGGGTCAAGGGGGTGTTTTTAATTTATTTTATTAAATTTTATTTTATTTATTTTCAATGTAACCTTATAAGCAATATAATAGTGCTGATAATCCCCCTCTTTAGGGAGACTTTAGGGGTATACTAGACCCCTAATATCATGTCTGCACTCTGTTGAAGTTCATTGAGCACAGACTGTGTTTGATCAGTTTGCACATCAGCTAGAAAGGCTGGTACTCAGGGCTGCATTACTAGTTTATACAAGTGATTGGCGGCTGAATTATTTACAGTATATTTAAAAGCCCACAGCTGGAAGAAAAACTGGAAACAAACTGTTATAGTGGGCAGGAGTTTATGTACATTCTGGAACTGCCTTTGATGTATTAGACTGTGAAGTTTGGCATCTGCAAAAAGGTTAAAGGATATATTTTAAAGTTCATCATCAAGCATTTTTCTACTTTAAATACACTTCTATGATTAGCAAATACCAAGGGCCAATCACAAACACCCAGTGGAGCCTTACTTGGTGATGTCATCATAGGTGGAACCCCCTCTCATTCAAGCAACACCACAGCCAACACCATGAGATTGACAATGGCTGGGTAATGTAGGCATGATTCACAGACTAATACATTTAAATATATTCACCTTTTTGGGTAACATAAGCAACTAATAAGTTAGTATACTAGTGACTAATCCATTTTGCATATATAATTTCTGCAAAAAACATTCTGTAATTAAATGCAAAATGAAAAAATATAATTCAGTCTGCAGCCTACCAAGATTATCTAAAACTAACAAAATAAAAATGTATATACGTATATTTTCTTTCATGCAACTATATCAACAGTATTTATCTGGTAGATTAGGTCCTGGTAGATCAGCCTACTGCCCCTCTTCTTAACAACCGAGATGAAATATCAACCACAACATTACATTAAGTCCAAGGATTAATAAATTGGCATTGGGATAATGGAGTGGGGATGAGAAACACTAAAAATGCAAAATTCCTTGAAATAACATGGCCTTAATCTGACTGTGAAGTGGTGCATGTATACAACCTACTACAGCAAAACTGATATTTAACTGGTTGCCGACTGCGCACAGTATATTTACTGCCCCGGCCAGGCAGAGTGACGTAGGTCTACGTTGCTCGCCTGTCACCGGGTTTTGAGCCAATAGCGGGCGAGCGCGCGCGCGCCTCGGCTCGTTCATGGAGGAGTGCGGTCGTGTGACCGGCGGACCCGATGTCACACTACGATCGTCGGTAGAGCGGGAGAAAGGCGGAGCAGCTTATGTAAACAAGCCGTCTGTCATTCTCCCCTGTGTAAAAATGGAGATCAGACGGTTCTACTATGTAGAACCGTTGATCTCTGTTTTTACACTAGTAGCCATGTCCAACTACAGTTAGAATCACGCCCCTAGGACACACTTAACCCCTCCCTGTCCAATACAGTTAACCCCTTCCCTACCAGTGTAATTTTTACAGTAACAGTGCAAATATATAGCACTGATTACTGCAGTAATGTCACTGGTACCCCCAAAAGTGTCAAAAATGTCAGTCAAGGGTTCGATCTGTCTGCCGCAATGTCGCAGTACCGCAAAAAAATCGCAGATCGCCGCCATTACTCGTTAAAAAAAAAAACACCAAAAATGACAAAAATCTTTCCCTTTGTTAGTAAACGCGATAACTTTTGCGCAAACCAATCAAAATACGCTTTTTGCGATTTTTTTTACCAAACATATGTAGCATAAAACAAATAGGCCGAAAATGTTAAAAAATTTTGATTTTTACATTTTTTTGGGGGGGAATTTCATATAAAAAAAAGTGAAAAATATTGTTATTTTTGCAAAATTTACGCTCTTTTTTTGTTTATAGCGCATGATCAAAAAATCGCACAGGTGATCAAATACCACCAAAAGAAAGCTCTGTTTGTTGGAAAAAAAGGACGTGAAATTCGTTTTAGGTACAACGTTGTACGACTGCGCAATTGTCCGTTAAAGTCACGCAGTAAAAAAATCGCAAAACCCCCCCTGGTCAGGAAGGGGGTAAAATCTTCCGGGGCTTAAGTGGTTAAAGAAAATAAAAGCTGTTTAAGTTGCAGTTAAATGAAAGCTCCAGGCTGCTTCTCTCTGTTTCTAAACAAATGGCTGGGATTTCCTTTATCAATACCAAATCCTTATCCTAGATGGGAGTTTGGTATGGATCTTAATGGGGAACTCTACACATAAAAACCGATATATGCTCACCCTAAATTTTCATATCAGATTTCAGGTCTGGCATAGATTTTAGGAGGGTACCCCAACCAAAAACCTAAAATCAATACCTTACCCGTGCCTAAGAATGAATTGTCAGGAACGGGGGGATGAGCATGCATTCTAACCCATGAATTTATACCAGGCTATGTGCCCTCAACATAGGAAGGGCATATTGTCCCAATGTTGAGGAGAACATAGGCCTCTTCTTCACATCCCTGACCTGGTGGTTGTGGGGGTCTGCGGGTAGGGGGGTCATTAGGACCTGAAAGTTCCCTTTTACACAAAAGGGGGCCCCTTATGAAAATAAGTTATAGGTACATAGCCTTACTCATTCACAAAAATGTAAAAAGTAAATAAACACACTTTGACAAGTCCTTTAGAAATGTCCCACAATATAAATCTATTGTTAATCATGTCATTCAGCGATGCAGAACCATTCAAAATGAACAATTATCACCAACCCATTGAAAACAATCCCACCGACCACAAACTTGATCCCCACTGCTTGTTCACTAACTGCTGAGTGACATCTCCCTTACCCACCACTATAGTAAAGAGGTTGGCAGGGTCTTTCAGGTGACATTATTGACCAAATATGCACGTGGCTACATTTAGTCAAAGTCATTGCAAAAAATATGGCCATGTTGCAATATTCAGCTACTGATATCAGTGTTATCCCTGACCCTTTGTTTACATAGCTGGAATTTATCAATGAATTAGGCTGGGTGATATCGCTGTTTGCTAAGGACACAGCGGGTGCCAGCAACCACCGACTCATTTATAGGAAGCAGTCTTATAATAGTAGTGAAAAATTTGACTATATATAACGTTTGACTCCCACCAAATAAGAAAAAAATCAGAACGGATAAACCTGTGTTTGGACCAAACTGAAAGCTCATTCCAAATAAGGAGCAGTAAAGTAGAGCCAGTCTCACGTTTTAGAGTCCTTACATTAGAGTATGTGCTTCTTTCGGCTCGCTGAAAACAGTATGACCACTTAATTTTCCCCACAATTATACAGCTGGAATCACTACAGCATCGCCTGTCATTTCTAATACAGAGAAGCTTTAATTATAACCTTGATTAGAGAACACATCACTACAAGTCTTTAACTAATAACAGAAAGCTGTATGTGTGCGTGCGCGTGTGTATATGTGTGTGCATGATGAGGAGGGGGTGACCCCTTCTTGCTTTGATTCTGTTAATGTGGATAGCTTTTTATCTGAACACTCGGAGGCATCTCCCCCTGATATGTTAATTGCAGAGTGCTTTAAGTACTTGAAGATTAACATAAAACCCTTTGCAAACAAGCTAATAGTTTATGATAATTTCTGTGCGGCCTTTGTGTGTCTATCATAGTACTGCCTCTAGCTGTAATTTTATAAAGAAGCTGTAAAATATCATTTAAACGTACTCATTTACACATAATTATTACCAGGATTGCATTATTCAATTTAGCTACTCTCTGCTAATAACAAGCCCCAAACTAAAATGTAATTAAAATATTTTCCTTTTAAGAAGCTATTCATTACAGTGTATAGCATGTGTTAGGATCTGGAGGAAGGTGCGCTGGGAAAGGGGATATTTCGTTGCTTTGATGCTAAATTTGACAAGTACTCATTCATGATTCACAATTACAGTGAAAATTCACATCTGAAACTCATTTGAAGAGACAAAATGTATGGTGTGTTTAGCTGTCAGCTAAGGGCCAAAAAATTTACAAAGCCATGTTTATCAAATTTATGTATAATTTCTAGTATGAAGATAAATGTAAAAACATGAAGCATAAAGAGCATAAAGAGTATATACTGTAGTATACTCTATAGTATATTCTAGTACATAGTATTTCTTTATATTGGTTGAACTAGATGGGCTTGTGTCTTTTGTTGGCCAGACTAATTATGTAACTTTATATTTAAACATGACAAAGCCAATTTAAGTGAGAGGCAATAAATGTTCACCGGTTTAGTGATGGCAGCTAACGCACAGCAAAAGTTGCAGCAACAATAAAAAAAAAAAAAAGTGCAGTAATGCAGCTAATGGAAAAACACATTTTGCACTGAAGGCAGAGCCACACACTATTACAATAAAGTCACATGGTAATACTTTATTTGAGGTAGTTGGTTTCCAAAACCACGTTTCGAAAACCACAGTCCCTGTCTTGGGCCATACCACTCTGAAGTGTTTCACTGTGTTTGGAATTTTTTTTCGTATAAGCCCAATTGGGGTGAAACACAACAGAGGGAGCATGGCCTATGGTGGGGACTGTGATTTTGCAAGCCAGGTACCTTGAATTAAATACTATGGCGTGATTTTAGAAAATGTGTGGCCTTCACTTTTTTCTACACGCGTTGAGCGGGATGAGCAGTGAGAACCAACACCTAATAGAATACGAGGATCAGAGGAGTAGTTCAGCAGAACCTAGAGTGGTGCAGTTTTTTGAAGAACTTCTACATCATCTTACACTGAGTTGACAGACGTTGAAAAGGTTTACTGGGTATTTAAATAAGACTTATCAAAGTTCACACTTAGCACAACTAATTAGGGCAAGTATCAGCATTACCAAAGCACCTCTACATGTCACTTTTGCTAAACAGCGTGGTCTGTTAAAAGAAGTTGAAAAATAACAAAATGACTGGCCAGATCAACAGGTGACTATAAAAAAAAATCAATAAAAAGAAAACTAATGGAGCCACCACATCTAAGAATCTAAGCTGTTTTTGGGATTAATACTGCTTTAAGACCACGGAAGATAGTTAAATAAGCACAAAAGAAGATTTACCCCTCTTCATGACCAGGCCATTTTCGCGATACGGCACTGCGTTATTTAACCACTTTAGCTTCGGAAGGATTTACCCCCTTAACCACTTGCCGACCGCCGCAAGTACATATACTGTGGCGGTCAGTCCCTCACAGGCAAAGTGACTTACCGGTACGTCACTAGCCTGTGAGGCTCTGGGGAGCGAGCGCGCGCCGCCAGAGGCGCGCTCCCGCGCGGTCACGGACCCCCCCGCGCGTGTGAGCGGCGGACCTGATGTCCGCCGCTCACTCACGATCGTCCATGACAGCGGGAGAAAGGCAGCCGGCTGATGTAAACAAGCCGCCTGTCATTCTCCCCTGTGTAGGAACAGTGATCATACGGTTCTACTATGTAGGACCGTTGATCATTGTTCCTACACCTCAAGCCACAGCCAATCACAGTTAGAATCACGCCCTTAGGGACACACACCACCCCTCCCTCTCAAAAAAAGTTAACCCCTTCACTACCAGTGTCATTTTACAGTAACAGTGCATATGTATAGCACTGATTACTGTAGTAATGTCACTGGTAACCCCAAAAGTGTCAAAAATGTCAGTCAAGGGTCCGATCTGTCCGCCCCAATGTCACAGTCCCGCAAAAAAAATCGCAGATCGCCGCCATTACGCGTTAAAAAAAAACAACAAAAATTACAAAAATCTTTCCCTTTGTTGGTAAATGCGATAACTTCTGCGCAAACCAATCAAAATACGCTTTTTTTTACCAAACATATGTAGCATAAAACAAATTGGCCGAAAATGGTAAAAAAATTAGATTTTTACATTTTTTTGGGGAATTTCATATAAAAAAATGTGAAAAATATTATTTTTGCAAAATTGACGCTCTTTTTTTGTTTATAGTGCATGATCAAAAAAAATCGCACAGGTGATCAAATATAACCAAAAGAAAGCTTTGTTTGTGGGGAAAAAAAGGACGCCAAATTAGTTTAGGTACAGCGTCGCACGACCGCGCAATTGTCCGTTAAAGTCACGCAGTGCCGAATCGCAAAATACCCCCTGGTCAGGAAGGGGGTAAAATCTTCCGGGGCTTAAGTGGTTAATGACCAGGCCAATTTTTTTTTATCAGTTTAGGCCAATTTGTATTCTGCTACATATTTTTGGTAAAAAAAATCCCAAAAAGCGTATTTTAATTGGTTTGCGCAAAAGTTATAGCGTTTACAAACTACGGGATAGATTTTTGGATTTTTTTTAAATTTTATTTTTTATTGGTAATGGCGGTGATCAGCGATTTTTAGCGGGGCTGAGACATTGCGGCAGACAGATTGGACCCCTAACTGACATTTTTGACACTTTTTGGGTACCAGTGACATTAATACAGTAATCAGTGCTAAATAATATGCACTGTTACTATATAAATGACACTAGCAGGGAAGGGGTTAATACTGGGGGTGATCAAAGGGTTAAATGTATGCCTATTTGTGCTTACTAACTGTGGGGGAGGGGGCTCTGTGACAGGCACAGATAATTTGGTGTTTCAGCTTAGCTAAAACACATGATCTCTCTCTGAGCCTGTGTGACAGAAGCGCCGTAGGCAGGCGGCTCTTCTGTAAGTTTCTGTAAAGATCGCGGGAGGCCGGCGGCGATCGTGCCCGCTCCTCCTGCGGTCAGGCTCCCACTGTGTCTAATCACAGCGGGAGCGCGGCTCCGGTGGCGCGTGCAAATAATCACGTAGATCTATGTGATTATGCGCAGCCCAGCCACCCTGCTGCAGCAAATCTGCGTGGGGACCGTCGGCAACTGGTTGAATGATAATTGCACGGTCAACAATATTTTTTACTTTTTACTGCTATACAGTGCCTTGTGAAAGTATTCGGCCCCCTTGAACTTTGCGAACTTTTGCCACATTTCAGGCTTCAAACATAAGATATAAAACTGTAATTTTTTGTGAAGAATTAACAACAAGTGGGACACAATCATGAAATGGAACGAAATTTATTGGATATTTCAAACTTTGTTAACAAATAAAAAACTGAAAAATTGGGCGTGCAAAAATATTCAGCCCCCTTAAGTTAATACTTTGTAGTGCCATCTTTTGTTGCTATTACAGCTGTAAGTCGCTTGGGGTATATCTCTATCAGCTTTGCACATCGAGAGACTGAAATTTTTGCCCATTCCTCCTTGCAAAACAGCTCGAGCTCAGTGAGGTTGGATGGAGAGCGTTTGTGAACAGCAGTTTTCAGTTGTTTCCACAGATTCTCGATTGTATTCAGGTCTGGACTTTGACTTGGTCATTCTAACAGCTGGATATGTTTATTTGTGAACCATTCCATTGTAGATTTTGCTTTATATTTTGGATCTTTGTATTGTTGGAAGACAAATCTCCATCCCAGTATCAGGTCTTTTGCAGACTCCATCAGGTTTTCTTCCAGAATGGTCCTGTATTTGGCTCCATCCATCTTCCCATCAATTTTAACCATCTTCCCTGTCCCTGCTGAAGAAAAGCAGGCCCAAACCATGATGCTGCTACCACCATGTTTGACAGTGGGTATGGGGTGTTCAGGGTGATGAGCTGTGTTGCTTTTACGCCAAACATAACGTTTTGCATTGTTGCCAAAAAGTTTGATTTTGGTTTCATCTGACCAGAGCACCTTCTTCCACATGTTTGGTGTGTCTCCCAGGTGGCAAACTTTAAATGACACTTTTTATGGATATCTATAAGAAATGGCTTTCTTCTTGTCACTTGCCAGATTTGTGCAGTATACGACTGATTGTTGTCCTATGGACAGAGTTTCCCACCTCAGCTGTAGATCTCTGCAGTTCATCCAGAGTGATCATGGGGCTCTTGGCTGCATCTCTGATCAGTCTTCTCCTTGTATGAGCTGAAAGTTTAGAGGGACGGCCAGGTCTTCGTAGATTTGCAGTGGTCTGATACTCCTTCCAATTCAATATTATCGCTTGCACAGTGCTCCTTGGGATGTTTAAAGCTTGGGAAATCTTTTTGTATCCAAATCCGGCTTTAAACTTCTCCACAACAGTATCTCGGACCTGCCTGGTATGTTCCTTGTTCTTCATGATGCTCTCTGCGCTTTAAACGGACCTCTGAGACTATCACAGTGCAGGTGCATTTATATGGAGACTTGATTACACACAGGTGGATTCTATTT
This sequence comes from Pelophylax lessonae, assembly GCF_965119305.1. Lineage (NCBI taxonomy): Eukaryota > Metazoa > Chordata > Amphibia > Anura > Ranidae > Pelophylax > Pelophylax lessonae. The sequence continues at coordinate 179,504,337 of NC_138776.1, read as the reverse complement.
ATCATCATTAGTCATTTAGGTCAACATTGGATCATTCAGAGATCCTCACTGAACTTCTGGAGAGAGTTTGCTGCACTGAAAGTAAAGGGGCTGAATAATTTTGCACGCCCAATTTTTCCGTTTTTTTAATTTGTTAGCAAAGTTTGAAATATCCAAAAAATTTCGTTCCACTTCATGATTGTGTCCCACTTGTTGTTGATTCTTCACAAAAAATTACAGTTTTATATCTGTATGTTTGAAGCCTGAAATGTGGCAAAAGGTCGAAAAGTTCAAGGGGGCCGAATACTTTCGCAAGGCACTGTAAAACATATCCAATAAAAAAAGAAGAAAATGTTTTAAAATGTCTTCGTAAATTTAGGCTGATATGTTTTCTGCTACATATTTTATTTTTGTTTTTGGGGGGGGGGGATCCCAATAAGCATATATTGATTGGTTTGCATAAAAGTTATAGCCTCTACAAACTATGGTATATACACTGGAATTTTTATTTATTTATTTTAATACTAGTATTGGTGGCAATCAGCGACTTATAGCGGGACTGCGATATTGCGGTGGACAATCAGACACTGACACTTTTGACACTTCGTGGGAGCCAATGACACTAACACAGTGATCAGTGCTAAACATATGCACTGTCACTGTACTAATGACACAGGGTGGGTTAAACATCTAGGGTGATAAAAGGGTTATCTGTGTGCCTAGTCAGTGTTTTTGTGTACTGCAATTGCTGCTTTTACTAAGGGAAATTATAGATTTTATTCTCCGCTTTGAAGGGACACAAAATTCATTACTTCCTCCCTGTCAAAATGGAGCTCTGCCTTGCTTACATAGGCAGAGCTCCATTCTGTGTCTTTACCCAACGATTGGCGGGTTCCAGCAAACATCCAGTGCCCGGCACCCGGAGATAGGCTTCTGCTGAGAGTAATGCCTGCCAGCAGCGAAAATACGTGCGCTCTAGGCAGAAGTGCAGAATCGCATGTATATATAAATATATATATATATATATATATATATATATATATATATATATATATATATGTGTGATTTTGCACAGGAGGGCCACCCTGTAACAGTATATCTGCTATAGGACGGTTCAGAAGTGGTTAACAGCTTATTTAGCCATAAGAAAATAATGCAGGGTCAATTTGCTCATTTACTTTGGTTAACATACAACAGTGGCTTCCAGCTTATAGCAACATAAAAAAGTGGGAGGTGTCACTTCCTTGCCCCCATGCCATTGGGCGTCTGCTCACCCTCAAGTGGCAGAGACTCCTTCTGTGGCATCTTGTCCAATGATCTCATAGGTGCAGGTCCCTCAAAGGGCCCACACCTATTCAAATGTGCCTGAGCAACTCTTTCGTCTGTGCCCAATGCCTTTCCTGTGCATTTATTACAGCCATATCTATCTAGTCCACTGTTCATCCGGTATGCTCTTGTGCTAAAGTCCACAAACCTGCTGCCTGTTCAGATCCACTGATCGCCCCATACGCTCCGTGCTCAGTATTCAGGCACCACCTAAGTCACGTATGAAGAGTTGGCAACATTACATTGTAGGATGTAGTGGGCAGAATGTGAGCACTTTTAGCAAAGTTGGTATTTGCATACTTCACATGCCTGAGCTTCAGGGTGCTTGGGTTGTACATGGGGGGATTTTTTAAAAGTGCATTATATATGCTGATACTACACAGGTCTACTAATGCATCCACAAAAAACATGCACTGCTTACATTTACATACAATGCTCTGCATGGTTTTCCTGAGCTGTGACACAGTAATACAACTTTGTTTATAAGGCGCTTAGATCTGTGTACCTTGGAGGCACTAAATGATATAGGATTGCTTACAGCTTTTCAGGAGGAACTAATTTGCTCTTTAAGTTTGCATTTCAGCAGATTTAAGGGTAATTAAAACTGAGCAGCCCTGCCTTGCAACTCTTCTACACGGCTGACGGCAGGAGACCATTTCAGCTTCTGTCTGGTGGGTGGTAAATTTTCACCTGCCTAATTAAGTGGTAACGAGCTGTTTGTCAGACTTTATCAGGCAGGTAAGGGCTCACAAGGGGCTCTTGCCCATCCAGGATTGGCGCTCACTGTACAATCATAAACAAGTCCAAGGGAGTTAAGATTGAAGATAACAAGTTTCACTGATGCAGACTTTATCACCATGCTTTTGGCTAGTGCCTTTTTATCAAAGCAATGTTTTATAGGTTTTTTTTTATAGGTATGCCAACAGAAGCACGGTGAAGGTAGTAAGATCTGTGAAAAAAAATGTAACTATGCCCCTTATGGTAGAAATGGAAGAAATTATTCTAAAATATGACAACTTTATGTAGAAAAATACAACATATTGCAAGATTTATGTGACGCATTTATGCTGCATTTTACAGAAAAAATTGTTGACCAGTTCCTGCCTGTATTTGGTAAAGGCAGCCACACTTCAGGCCAATCTGCATATAAGCAAACTAATGTTTTCATATATTGTTCTTTTTTTTTTTTAGGTTGATATAAGGAATATAGCACCTAGAAAAACCCAAGATGAACGCAGTAACAATATAGAAATATCTTGCAACTTGGACCCTGTTACCTTTTTAACCAGACTCTCAACATTCCAAGACAGCTCCACAAAGACACACATCAACACTACAGATAAAACAATACACCATACACATGACTATAATAATAATAATTTAACATTTTTGCTAAACAGATGGTGCTACCCTGCATTGTGCATTTAGTATAATGGGTATATAATAGCACAGAATGCTATTTTTCTTACAATCTTCTTTCATTGAACGTAAAATTCAGGCATTAAAAAGAATTCATTTGAAGATTCCTTATACATTGCTATCCTAGATTAGAGTTACAGAATAAGTGCAAAAACAGCTATCAACTCAAAAGCAAATGAGAATTTTACAACATGAAACCTACCTATACTTTTATAGCGGTCATTTAACACTACCTGTACTGTATCAATGGAGCAGAAGGGTTGTCACCCCCAGGTCAGAAAGGACTACAAAATTCTGCTCTACTCCTCATCACCACAACATAGAATGGAAATGTTTTGCAATTAACAGAACTCACAAAGGACTGCTAATATTGTTTAAAATTACAGTGCAGCATTGTCAGCTTACTGAAACAAGTTGGGAAATCCCTCAGGCTCCATTCACATCTAGGCATTGCTATTTTTACAGGTGTTTTTCGGGCGTTTTTGCAGCATTTGTGGGCAGGCATTTTGAGTTGACAAGTGACCAATAAAAAACAGTAAAATGCCTGTAATCTGCCAAAAAAAGAAGCTCATATACTTTTTTGAGCAACGGGTGTTTTGCTTAAGGTGACAGAACGCTTAGATGTGAACAGAGGCCATTGAAATGAATGGAATTTGTCTTATTGGGCGTTTTTAGAGCTGAGGCTTAGAGCAGAAAATGTCCCAAAAATGCCTAGATGTGAACGGAGCCTTAATGTCATGTCTGGAAGGATTAACAGATATTTTTGTTATTAAACATTCCTAAACTTTTAAATTTCCCGATGGTTTCAGGGAGACTGGAGATCCAGGCTTAGAAGAAAGGTATTATTCTCAACTATTGGGGTAAGACTGTAGCTTAACTACTTAAGCCCCGGAGGATTTTCCTGCTAAATCACCAGGGGGTATTTTGCGATTCGGCACTGCGTGACTTTAACAGACAATTGCGCGGTCGTGCGACGCTGTATCTAAACGAATTTGGCGTCCTTTTTTTCCCACAAACAGAGCTTTCTTTTGGTGGTATTTGATCACCCGTGCGATTTTTACTTTTTGCGCTATAAACAAAAAAAGAGCGTACATTTTGCAAAAATAACAATATTTTTTTACATTTTTTTATATGAAATTCCCCCCAAAAAAAATGTAAAAATCAAAATTTTTTAAAATTTTCGGCCAATTTGTTTTATGCTACCTATGTTTGGTAAAAAAAAATCGCAAAAAGCGTATTTTGATTGGTTTGCGCAAAAGTTATCGCGTTTACTAACAAAGGGAAAGATTTCTGTCATTTTTGGTGTTTTTTTTTTTTAACGTGTAATGGCGGCGATCTGCGATTTTTTTTGCGGTACTGCGACATTGGGGCGGACAGATCGGACCCTTGACTGACATTTTTGGGGTTACCAGTGACATTTCTACAGTAATCAGTGCTATATATATGCACTGTTACTGTAAAAATACACTGGTAGTGAAGGGGTTAACTTTATTTGGGAGGGAGGGGCTGTGTGTGTCCCTAGGGGCGTGCTTTCTACTGTGATTGGCTGTGGCTTGAGCTGTAAGGACACTGATCAACGGATCTACATAGTAGATCCATGTGATCAGTGTTTTTACAGCGAGGAGAATGACAGGTGGCTTGTTTACACAAGCTGCCTGACATTCTCCCTCTCCCCCGCCGATCGCCGAGTGACCGGCGGACATCGGGTCCGCTGGTCACACGCGCGGGGGGGTCCGTGACCGCGCGGGAGCGCGCCTCCGCGGACGCGCGCTCGCTCCCCAGAGCCTCACAGGCGAGCGACGTAGACCTACGTCACTCTGCCTGTGAGGGGCTGACTGCCGCAGTAAATATACTGTGAGCAGTCGGCAAGCGGTTAAAGTGTTACATTTTGCAAAAGCAGCAAAATGTAACACCATAAATATCATAGGGGAAAGCAGAAAGGGAGGTTTATGGGTCCAAGATGAGGGGAGCAATAACAAAATAAAAGGATTTACTGGGAACAGAATAGAGAATTTGAATAGTAACCAGCCTAAAGGGTAACTCCACTGTCCTGGAAAAATAATAGAGCACATACAATTGTTTATCAGGTCATTTTGTAGTTAAGTGCTATTAAAAATTAGCTTTCATTTTCAAACTGCAGCACTGTAATTTTCATTAATACAATATGGCAACTTGGAAGTGTTCTGTACCCAGTCCATGACAAAAATGTCATATCCTGTTTGGGTGAAGAACTCTGCACTAAGATACAAGTCAGATTTTGGGTATCATCTGCAACAGAAATGTTTTTTTCCTTAGGTACTCCCTATGAGTTAATCAGTTGTAAAGGGATGCAGACACTGCAACCTTTCTCATCAGAACACAAACAGTACACCAACTGATTAACTGAATTAGTCACTCCCATACAGAGTCAGTATCAGAAGAAACAAAGTGAAACGACAGCTTTTACTTCAGAGCAGAAACAGGTAGGAATCTGCTACAAAGTTATCTGTTAAAATCCTTACAATGTACACAGATTAAGGAAAAGAAATCAGGTGCGCTAAAATTCACTTGTGTCACAAATCAGGAAATAGGTATGATACTAAGATAAGTATCCACCGTATTCCTGTAGTGTGTGCCTGGGTTAATGTGCACTTGAATGGGTATACAGTGTATACTATACACCCTTGTGCATAAAAATAGATGTATCGTGGTGGATAGGTGGTGATAAATCAATATTGTGGTAAAAACATAAACAACAAGGTGCACAAAGAAATTATTCAAAGAAAGTGTCCATTAATTCAGTGGTTGCCACCTCTGTGTATTGTTCATAAACTTTAACCCTCCTCTTATGTTAGAATTCCGTTACTATCCATGATGTTAGGGTCAGTTTTGACCCGTGTTTTAAATCAGCCATAAAATACCCTCTGAATAATTATTTATCATCACATTTGTTTCTTACCTCTTGGTTACCTTGTTAGGCTTCTTTATCCTTGAAAAGATTGGTTTTAATATTTTTGGTGTGACCCCTAGACCTTTCTTTTGATAGCATACCTCTCATTGTCAAATTTAAAAAATGGTAAAATAAAGTCAGCAACTCTGAAATGAATTTGTCCTATGTTTCTTCACTTTATTTAGAGAAGCAGACAAGCAGGAAAAGAGATAGGCCCTCCCTAACTACAGCTCACAGGTTTGAGAGGGGATTGGCTGTCACTGTTACTAAGCAGAGAGAGTGTTTATGATTTCAGTTTTGGAACTTATTAGTGTCCTTAAATCCTATATTATCACTGGGTCAGAATTGACCCTAACACCATGAACGTCTTAATTTTCACCACAGTATTTTATAATTTAGTGAAAAGGATTATTTTTCTATTACATTGTTTAAATAGAGGTTCCTGACAAAGTAAAAAAATCTTGATGCAATAAACAAATTTATGTGATACTTATAGACATTCAAAACCTGAAAACGGGTCAGTTTTGACCCTAACACAAGAGGAGGGTTAAAAGAAAGGTGCATTAAGTCCCAGTTCTTCCCACACAGGCTGTGGTGAAATCCACACAGTAGGTTCCCCTAGGCCTGTGGGGTGCAGATAGGTTCCACCACCTAAATGGGGATTAGCCCCTTACCATAGGAAAAGAGGTCAAGGGCGGATAGTCAACCCAGTGATGTCTTGGGGATTCCAGGAAGTCAAGTGAAACACTCAGATATTAGGTGTAGCCTCTTACCAGATCGCTCCTATCTCCGTAGACGTCTGTTTAGAGGAAACGCGTCAGCAAGGAGCGCCGCATCGTCATCGCTAGTCGCCGAGGACCGCACTGCAGGCGGCAACGGCCTCCCTATCACCGGTTTTGCTTTCCTGTGATCACCATTAGACTACTAAATGTAAGTGCCTGTGTGGGAAGAACTGGGACTTTATGCACCTTTCTTTTAAAGTTTATGAACAATACACAGAGGTGGCAACCACTGAATTAATGGACACTTTCTTTGAATAATTTCTTTGTGCACCTTGTTGTTTATGTTTTTACCCCAATATTGATTTATCACCACCTATCCACCACGATACATCTATTTTTATGCATAAGGGTGTATAGTATACACTGTATACCCATTCAAGTGCACATTAACCCAGGCACACACTACAGGAATACGGTGGATACTTATCTTAGTATCATACCTATTTCCTGATTTGTGACACAAGTGAATTTTAGCGCACCTGATTTCTTTTCCTTATTCTTTATTACCATTTGGCTCTAAGGTAGCAGCTTATTCACATTAATTGATCCTGCGCACATATATTCTTTAATGTACACAGATTGCCCAGAGGAGATTGTCTTTATCTGAACAAAAGTGGAATTACTAAATAGCTTATAATGTTGAAATACATTTGGGAACTTATGGGCCTGTCGTATGCATCTGCCAGTTCTGGGAAGATGATAGTGATGATGAAATGTAACCAGCTCCCCTGTAGAGCATTTTCTTTCATTTGGATTCACATGTTAAAATCTGCATTTTTGGCTACCCCCCCCCCCCCCCCTGAACAATATATATTTTAGGAAAGTAGAGGCCTTGTAGAAAAATAATATAGTAGCATACAGTGCATCCGGAAAGTATTCACAGTGCTTCACTTTTTTCCACATTTTGGTATGTTACAGCCTTATTCCAGAATGGATAAAATGCATTTTTTTCCTCAAAATTCTACAAACAATACCCCATAATGACAACGTGAAATAAGTTTGTTTGAAATCTTTGCAAATTTATTTAAAAAAAACGAAAAAAATCACATAAGTATTCACAGCCTTTGCCATGACATTCACAATTGAGCTCAGATGCATCCTGTTTCCACTGATCCTCCTAGAGATGTTTCTACAACTTGATTGGAGTACACCTGTGGTAAATTCAGTTGATTGGATATGATTTAGAAAGCCACACACCTGTCTATATATTGTTCCAAAGTGAACAGTGCATGTCAGAGCACAAACCAAGCCATGAAGTCCAAGGAATTGTCTGTAGACCTCCGAGACAGGATTTTATAGAGGCAAAGATCTGGGGAAGGGTACAGAAAATTTTCTGCATTATTGAAGGTCCCAATGAGCACAGTGGTCTCAATCATCCGTAAATGGAAGAAGTTTTGAACCACCAGGACTCTTCCTAGAGTGGGCCACCCGGCCAAACTTAGAGTTTGGGGGAGAAGGTCCTTAGTCAGGGAGATGACCAAAAACCTGATGGTCACTCTGACAGAGCTCCATCGTTTCTCTGCGGAGACAAGAGAACCTTCCAGAAGAAGAACTACCTCTGCAGCACTGCACCAATTAGTATTCACAGCCTTTGACATGACACTCAAAATTGAGCTTAGGTGCATCCTATTTCCACCAATCATCCATTTTTCTACAGCTTGATTGGATTCTACCTGTTTAAATTCAGTTGATTGGACATGATTTGGAAAGGCACACACCTGTCTATATAAGCTCCCACAGTTAATAGTGCATGTAAGAGCACAAACCAAGCCATGAAGTCAAAAGGAATTGTCTGTAGACCTCCAAGACAACATTGTATAGAGGCATAGATCTGGGGAAGGGTAGAGAAACATTTCTGCAGCATTGAAGGTCCCTATGAGCACAGTGTCCTCCATCTAAATTGGGCCACCTGGCAAAACTGAGCAAATGGTAAACAAGGGCCTTAGTCAGGGAGGTGACCAAAAACCCAATGGTCACTCTGGCAGAGCTCCAGCGTTTCTCTGTGGAGACAGGAGAACCCTCCAGAAGAACAACCATCTCTGCAGCACTCCACTAATCAGGTCTGTTTTGTAGAGTGGCCAGATGGAAGCCACTCCTCAGTAAAAGGCACACGACAGCCCACCTGAGGTTGGCCAAAAGGCACCTGAAGGACTCTCAGACCATGAGAAGCTATATTCTCTAGTCTAATGAAACAAAGAGTGAACTCTTTTGCCTGAACAGCAAGCTTCATATCTGGAGGAAACCTGGCAAATATCATCCCTACAGTGAAGCATGGTGGTGGCAGTATTATGCTGTGGGGATGTTTTTCAGCGGCAAGACCTGGGAGACTTGTCAGAATTTAAGGAAAGGTGAATGCAGCAATGTACAGAGACATCCTTGAGGAAAACCTGCTCCAGAGCTCTCTGGACCTCAGTCTGGGGCGAAGGTTCATCTTTAAACAGGACAACGACCTTAAGCACACAATGAAGATAACAAAGGAGAAGCTACAGGACAATTCTGTGAATGTCCTTGAGTGGCCCAGTCAGAGCCCAGACTTGAAGCAGACTGAACTACTCTGGAGAGATCTGAAAATGGCTGTGCACCAACGCTCCCCATCCAACCTGATGGAGCTTGAGAGGTCCAGCAAAAAAAATGGGAGAAACTGCCCAAAAATAGGTATGCCATGCTTGTAGCATCAAACTCAAAAATACTTGAGGCTGTAACTGGTGCCAAAGGTGCTTCAACGAAATATTTAGCAAAGGCTGTGTATACTTATGTACATGGGATTTTTTTTGTTTTTTATTTTTAATGAATTTTAAAAGATTTCAAATAAACTTCTTTCACATTGTCATTATGGGTAATGTTTTTAGAAATTTCTGGAAAAAAAATAAAATTTAATCAATTTTGGAAAAAAGGCTGTAAGATAACAAAATGTGGAAAAAGTAAAAGCGTGGTGAATACTTTTCGGATGTACTGTAACTGTTTATCTAATCAACTATTTAGGAAATTATTAATTTTATTGCAAATAAAAACAATTTATTCCTCACTTTTTGCAAAGAATAAAATTTGAGGTAGTGTAGAGTAAATAGATACCAAATGTGTCAAGTCTCAAAACTGTGTGTGCTCCAAAGTGGGGAAAATTATGGTACCCCAAATTATCAATAGGTGACAGGTGACTTAACCACTTGCCCTCCAGAAGGTTTTGCCCCCTTCATGACTAGAGCATTTTTTGCTATTCAGCACTGTGCTACTTTACCTGCCGATTGCGCAATCATGCAACACTGTACAAAAATGAAATGATTATCATTTTTGTTCACATAAATATAGCTTTCTTTTGGTGGTATTTTATCACCACTGTTTTTTTTTTTTTTTTTTATTATAAATAAAAACCAAAATAGACCAAAAATTCTGAAAACATAACTCCAATATTTTCTACTTTCTGTTATAAAATATATCCAATAAATTCAAGTTTCTTCATGAAATGAGGTCAAAAGTTTCTTTATAAAATTAGGCCAAAAATCCCAATCAGTGTATATTAATTAGTTTGCGTGAAGGTTATAGCGTCTAAAAACTATGGTAGATATATTTAAGAGAGAATTTTATGAACATTTTATGTTTTTTTTAACATCTTTTTTCTTTTTACAATCCTGTCATCAGAGTAACCCAGTGTCACCATAGTGACATCACTCTGGGGGGGTGATCAGGGATTTTTTTTTTTACATGGGTATGGCTTATTTAATGATGATCACTATATAAGTAATAGTTTTAGCTGTCATAAATGAGTTTCCGATTCATGAGCAGCTTGCTTATGATTGTGATCTGTGATTGGCTACAGCTAATTACATGGTACAGGAAGCCATGTACCATGTGACGTGGTGGCTGCATTACTTTTCTTTTTTCAAGCTAAGAACATTTTCAGCAAATTCAGAGAATACCTTTTTATCTTGCCGGAAATGCAGTGTCCTTGTCACTTGTACCAGTTGACCCCCCTTTTTGTGATGGAATAAAGAGATATGGACAGGTCTATAGTCAATATCAGGGGAGCAGCCTAGGTTGATAATCATAGCTCTCTTCATAGATACCATGGAGGAATGAGGTTTCCAACCACTGATAGGAAGTGCATTATTTGCAGGATAGCCAGGTAGAGATGAAGCAAAAGAAGCTTCAAAAAAAGAAAACAAACTGCTCTCTGTTAACTGCTAATATCACAGTGTATAATTGTGTATTGTATAATTATGTATTAACACTTCCTGTCTCTGGGAGGAGCTTTAAAAACCCCCAGAAGGAGGAAGTGGAGAGAGAGAGAGATATTCATCCACATGTTCTGTCCATGCTGCTAACTCCAGGCCAGAAAAGACTATTATGAATATATTCCTTTGTTCCAATAGTTTGACTGCAACTGCCCATAACTTGTGTGTGTTTCTGAATCCTTGTGACAGACAAAGGGTTTCTGTCCTATTGTTATTATCCTACATGCAGAGTCCCTATTAGAAGGTGTGTGCTACTGTATGTGTGTATTGACCTTCCAGTATATTACTAGGTAAACCTGTTTATTGCAATAGAGTTTATAAGCATGTTAAAATTGTATTTTATTTAACCATGTCTCTGCTAGTGTGGGATTCTATAGTTTGTTTTAGCTAAAGGCTTCATAATCAGCATAGGCTAGAACCAGGTTAGGCATCCAATTGCCACTTCTGGTAGTTAGGGGGCTGGGTGCATATCAGATTAGAAACTACCAGGGTATAAAGCACAGAGTGGATAGACTGACTCTGGAATTCAGTGCCATGCTCAGTTTCTGCCAGTAAGAAGCTGCCTTCCAGACTGGTTGGACAATGGTTGAAGGATGTACCCATCACTGCAGATCTTGTCTTCAGGTCTCCGACACAAACACAGAAGCTACATTGCAATCATCCACTGAGGCCCTTGCAAATTAATTTTGCTTTATCATTCATCTGGAGGTATCTCTATTAATACTGTAACTATATATACCCGGGTATGTGTGTGCAATTCAACCAAGTCTCCTACTGGGCCCTTTGCTAATAATACCTGTTTGTACATTGGATATACAGTATATACTATTTTTCACCTTTACTATATAAAACGTGTGGTATTTCCATACTGGTGTGCATCTTTATGCTTATGGTTATTGTTATATGTTGGTTGCAGTATTTCCTGTGTTCCTAATTACTTTGATTAGAAATTATTGGTTAATTTCCTAGGAAGGATAACCCCTCTGTGCACAGAGGCCCTTTCCTGGGTGGAGGCACTGTCAACTTTATTATCAAACCCACTCTTTCACTTAGCGAAGGTTCTGGTTCTCCTATTTACCCATAGGTTTAGTGCCATATCCTATTTGGGGAAGGTCATTTACCATACCCCGCAAAAGAGGGCTACACTAGTAAGTTACAAGACATAACATTTTTGGTTTTAGATTTAGTTACCCTTTAGGTCTGCTATTTACCTATTCTGTTTTGCATTGCATTTCTCTGGAAGCAGCATGTCCTATTGAGACGGGTTTGTGTTAAAGGCAATGCATCCTTTTGCTGTGACATGAGCACTTAACACACACTTTCCCTGTTCTTAAAAAAATGGATGTATTGGCTAAATTAAACAAATTGAAAAATGTACGTGATAATCAGCACTTCCATGTTAGAGGCTTTTATTAATACCCTAATACCCCTAAACAGCCTGATCCTTGTCTAAGCACAACAGTAAACTATTGGATCTTGAGGGATCAAAACTTTTATGTTAAAAAAAAAAGGCAAATATGTTGTTCTCCAGAGCTTCATATAAGCACTGAAATCTCATTTTTCAAAGCCTACCAAATCACGTGCAAAGAAGATAAGAAAAACTGAATTTTTGCTTGCACATGATTGGATGATGGAAGTTAGCAGAGCTTCATCTTATTCTTTCAGCTCTTGTGAAAATTCACTTGAAAATCGCACCTTCCTTTTGCATACTAAACATTGCATTTGTCTTTAGTAAATCAGGCCCATTATGTCTGACCCTGTAAAAGTCCAACAATAGGTTATCAAGGTCACACCAGAAATGTCACTTTATCTGAAGAAAATGTAAAAATAAAATCAAAGTACATAAATATCACATTAAGCTATTTTTTTTATTTATTCTGTCCTCAACATGTTATCTGTAGAAAATAAACAAGATTATATACCTCAAAGCGCTTTCACACTGTAACAGATTCTTTATTTTATCTGTTTATAAATTACCAGCTAATCCCCCCTTCTCATGCCCAGGGATCCAGATCATTAGTAACGCTCTTATATCGGCTTAAGTCGTTGTCATTGGCTTTCATGCAGGAGGATGAAGCAGCGCTCAATTGGGTGTTTATCTTTCATTCCTATTTAGAGGTGTTTTACTGATCCTGACTCATCTGCTTCATCTCTCTTTGCACCAAAAGGCCTTTCAACTCACTTAACAACCCTTCCAGCCTGAGAGCTCCAAAGTCCCTACACAGACAAGCACAAAAAAGAAAAAGGGGGGAAAAAAGGGAAAAAATAAAAACATTTTAAGACAGAAAGTCAGCCAAGAACACCTCATTAAAAGAACAGCCTGATAAGCAGAAAACTGAGCTGAAACTTTCTGTACACTAAGAAAGCCTGGTTAGCAACTCATTCAGAGACATGTACAAAATAAAAGGGCATATTTTTGAATGTTAACTCTAAAGACCAGAAGATATGCAATGCATCTGCATTAGCACGAATAACAGCTATGTTAGCAGTCTATATAAGAAAATGCATAGTAGTCACAGAACAACTGGAACTACTGAAAGTGAGGGAACACAGCAATACCTCCCAACTTGAGATGAGACAATTTCTGGCACAAATGTGGGCAGACAAACCTCCACCATACCCCCCAGTTATACAAATCATGAAGAAGGAATATAGAAAAAAAGGTTATTCAGTAAATGTACAATGGTTTTTTTCAATAATACTTTTCCTTTATAATCTCCTTCCCAAATGGCAAATGCAATATTTTAAATTTTAGATGAAAGGTTTATTGTAGTACAATGCAGTACAACACTTTTGATAGTTATATAGTATTTTTTATATAGAAGTTTAAACAAACAAAAAAAGGTTGAAAAAGAGGAGGAAAGAGGGATTTGGTTTTAAAAGAAGGAAAGTTCCTCCAAACTTAGAACAGCTGGGTGTTCCACACATTGCACCCCTTGTGCATGCACAGCAGGAAAAATGGTGTCTGTATAGGTGCAGGGAATGCACAGCATGTACAGACACGTTTGGATACAAAATGTAAGATTGTGGCAAGGAATGATTTTTGATAACGTTACAAAATTTTAGGTTCAGGACCTATTTGTTACACACCTGTACCTAGGGCGGGGGGGTCATTTTTTTCTACACAGGTAAAGGTCCAATTTGCTGCCCCCCAACCCCTCCCTTACACAGTGCAAACCCCCATGCCCTCTGCTCTGTGCGTCCTGCAGTGGATGGTGTCAGTAGGACAGTGGACAGTGTAAGTATCGCAGTGGATGGTGTCAGTAGAGCAATGGTCTGTACCAGTAGGACAGTGGATGGTGTCAGTAAAGCAGTGGATGTGTCAGTAGGGCAGAGGTTGGGGGTCAGTGGGGCAGTGGACAGTGTAAGTATCGCAGTGGGCTTTGTGAGTGGGGCAGAAGAGCAGTGGATGATGTCAGTAAGGCAGTGGATGGTGTCATTAGTTTTTAATTTTGTTATTTTATTTTTTTACTCGTTTCTATAATTTTATTTTTTTAGAATTTTAATTTTTATTATTTTTTACAATTTTTTTAGCAGCCCTGTTGGGAGGCTTTGGTGAAATATCATGGGTCTAAACAGTCTCACTTTTGAGATAGAGAAAGGAGATTGAGGACTGTGCCTCAGCTGCACAAAATAAATAAACAAACCAAACACAATTTACTATGCTTTAGTTATAAATGAACACAGTGAGAGGAGCACATAGGGGAGCCTGGGCAGCAGAAGGAAGCGGAACCTGGACAAAAGGGGTGGCAGGGGCGATATATACTGGAATAGATCCTCTGTATTTTCCTCCTGCAGCTGCTGAATGCCGATGGAAAGGAAAGGAGGAGAATCAGGCTTTTAGTGGCTGCTGAAGGATCGGTTTCAGTAAATGTTGCTGCTGCTCCTGCCCTGATGTGAAAACAAATGTGACAGAGAGGCTGCATGGGCCCCCTGGAGCATGGGCAGGATTGCCATTGTGACCCCTGCGACCCCCTCAAGCTCCGCCAGTACCGCCCCCCCCCCCATCCTTGTGCCCAAACGTGGCTGTCTAAGCAACCGGATACTAGCGTCGGCCTTACTAAGTATTCTTAGCACTGCTTTTGGCCTAAAGCCTGTTCAAGAAAATACAACATATGCTAATAAAATATCAATGTTTTACACCAATTTTGTTATGAAGTTGAAAACGTGTTTCCTGGCACTTTGGCAGTATAGTAGAAACTGTGCACATTCTTCCTATGGGAGGCCTGAAAATGTGGCAACTTAAAGCTTGACTCCATTCTTACTGTCAATCTTGCACAGCTGTGTATGCTCCTCTCCTGTCCTAAAATGTATTATTCTGATTTAATTACAAACTGTGAGCATCTCACAGTGTGCATTAGACGCTGCAGTCACAGAGAAGTTATACAGAGCTTACTTAAATTCTTGGCTAGAGTATGTTCAGCATCAACTAGCTCTTTCCTCCACAGCCTTACAGTCCCTGGCCTACCCTTTTTAGTTATTGCATTTCAGTTCTTTCAGTCACAGAGGCTCAACATTACATGTTGGAGTTACCTAGCACAGTCTGCATGCAAATCCAGCCTGGTTAAGAACACCAATTCTCCCAGACTACCATCCACCCTTCAAGACATTTTGATATTTGCATATTTCTCTGCATACCAAGAGACAGCCCACTGCTTAAGTGATTCTCTCTGTCATTTAACCCCAACAGACTAATAACTACTAACCTCTATTCATAAATATTCTTGCTGACCTATGGAAACCATTGAAGTGGCATGCTAGGCAGAACTTGTTGTTGTTTTTTTTTTGTTTTCCCTCTGGGGAAATGTTCTTTTCACTTTCTGTCCTGGAGATGCAACAAGAAATGAGAGTACATCTTTCCAAAGTGTACGTAATTCCCATCTTAGAGAGTTCTCACATGAACAGATGTCCCCTTTGCAGGATTTTTTTCTCACCTCTTGCGGTGTTGGTATCTCTAAATGTTTGGACTTCTTTTCACTTTCTGTCTCAATGACAGTGGTCTTAAGAACAAATAAAGAAGTAAATCACCACAGTGGGGACACACACAAACAAAAACTTGACAAAGGGGGCAACTCTGTCCAAAACAAAAAAAAAAGTGACTTTACACTTTACCCACTTGCCAACCAGTCACGTTGACTGTACTGCGGCAAAGTGGCTCGTTCCTGTCCAGGAACATAGACCTACGTCGCTGGACTCCTCCCCTTGTGGGCGGTGCTCGCGCACCGCCGGAGGCTCGCTCCCGCTGTTTTCAGTCACAGCGGGAGTCGGGCCAGGGGAGGAGCAGCGGCGATCGCCGCTGCTCTTCCCCGATCGTCGGGGAATCGAGTCTGGAGATCCGCCCGCCTGTGTAAACAAAGCGGGCGGATCTCCTAAGTGACAAACAGTGACAGATTGCAGGATTCAGCATAGCTGAATCTGCGATCTGTCCCTGTGTCAATCAGTCACCTCCCCCCACACATGTCAGTAAGCACCAGGCATACATAACCCCTCCCTCTCCAATAAAATTAACCCCTTTCCTGCCAGTGTCATTTTTACAGTAACAGTGCATATGTATAGCACTGATTACTGTAGTAATGTCACTGGTACCCCCAAAAGTGTCAAAAATGTCAGTCAAGGGTCCGATCTGTCCGCCGCAATGTCGCCAGTCCCGCAAAAAAAAAATCGCAGATCGCCGCCATTACTCATTAAAAAAAAACACCAAAAATGACAGAAATCTTTCCCTTAGTTAGTAAACGCAATAACTTTTGCGCAAACCAATCAAAATACGCTTATTGTGATTTTTTTACCAAACATAGGTAGCAGAAAACAAATTGGTCAAAATTTTTAAAAAATTTTGATTTTTACATTTTTTCTGAGGGAATTTCATATAAAAAAATGTGAAAAATATTACGCTCTTTTTTTGTTTATAGCGCAAAAAGTAAAAATCGCACAGGTGATCAAATACCACCAAAAGAAAGCTCTGTTTGTGGGAAAAGAAAGGACGTAAATTTAGTTTCGGTACAGCGTCGCACAACCGCGCAATTGTCAGTTAAATTCGCACAGTGCCGAATCGCGAAAAGTGGCCTGGACATAAGTCAGCAAAATCCTCCGGTGGTAAAGTGGTTAAGTATCACTTACTATTTGTAAGTGGAAAATGTAAACACTAAAGTATCCCTTCATACCAGTGTTAATTTTGTCGACTAAATTAACACCATATTAGTCTACTAAAACACAACTAAAACAAAAACAATTCAGATGCCTAAAATACAACTAAAACTAAAATTACATTTTAGTCAAAAGACTATGACTAAAATTAAATCATAATTTGACGTCAAAATTAACACTGCACTACCACATAAGAATAAGTAGCAGGCATCTACTAAGCTGCAGAAAGAAAAAAAATATTAAGAAAAAGGCTTTTCCTATTTTTTTTTTTCTTAACCACTTCTGGAACAGAAGGTTTTACCCCCTTAATGACCAGGCCAATGAATGGACAATTGCGCAGTCGTGCACCACTGTACCCAAAAAAATGGATGTCCTTTTTCCAACAAATAGAGCTTTCTTTTGGTGATATTTGATCACCTCTGCGATTTTTATTTGTTGTGCTATAAACAAAAAAAGAGCGACAATTCTGAAAATAAAACAATATTTTTCACATTCTGCTATATAACATTCCCAATAAAAAAAAAAAATGTAAAAATCTAATTTTTTCATCATTTTAGGCCAATTTGTATTCTGTTACATACTTTTGATAAAAAAAATCCCAATAAGCGTATTTTGATTGGTTTGCGCAAAATTTATCGCGTCTACAATCTAGGGGAAAGATTTAGGTCATTTTTTTTTTTTACTAGTAATGGCGACGATCTGTGATTTATAGCGGGACTGCGATATTGCGGTGGACAGATCGGACCCCTAACGGACATTTTTGACACTTTTGGAGGGACCAGTGACATTACCACAGTAATCAGTGCTACAAATATGCACAGGGGCGATTTAAAGGATTAAGTGTGAGCCTAGGGGGTGTTTTCTAACTGTGAGGGGGAGGGACTTGTGGGATCAACACAGAGACCTGTGATCCTAAATAGGAGGATTACAGGCGCTCTGTGTTCATTCTAGAGAGAACAACAGTCTGCTGTGTTTACAACAACAGACCATCGTTCTCTCTCTCCACGGGGAGCGATCGAGGATACCCGGTGGCTATACGTCGGTTAGCGCAGCCAAGCCAGCCTGCCGCAGTATATCTGTAACGGGCAGTCGACAAGTGGTTAATATCTTAAGGCCCCTTTCACACATGCTGTCCGTTTGTCCGTTTTTCATCCATCAGTTGACGGATGAAAAACGGACATCAATTTATCTCTATGTAAAAACTGATGACAACGGATGATCATCAGTTAACATCCGTTTTCATCCGCTTCCGTCAATGTCCGTTTTTTTGAATGGATGAATACCCTATTTTTCATCCGTCAAAAAAAACGGATCGGACGAAAAACTGATGACAACGGATGAAAACGGATGAAAACGGATGACAACGGATGAAAAACGGATGACAACGGATGAAAAACAGACGACAACGGATGAAAAACGGATGACAACGGATGAAAAACAGATAACAACTGACGAAAAACGGATGAAAGACGGATAACAACTGACGAAAAACGGATGAAAAACGGATGAAAAACGGATAACTGACGAAAAATGGATGACAACTGATGAATAACGGATGGAAAACTGATACATTTTAACGTGACTGAACTGATGTGTGAAAGGGGCCTAATATTCAATGTTGGTCTAATGTACTGTAAACTAACAAACCTGTATGTTTGTTAATTTACCGCTTTATAGGCCCACTATAATAATACGTTTATATATGCTCTTTATAAGACTAAAGACCCCAGAACAGTATTCCAAGCCTCAGATATACAGTAAATCACTATTTACTATCCATTATACCATTTCGATCCATTGGCACTGCCTGCTCTGGGATTGTGGACACCAATCGTGGTATGTATTTCCACCCTAAACCTTTGGTTCATTTAAATTGATTATATTAGAAAACCTTTCGATATATCTTGTGTATATGTTACAGGCATCCCCTGGTGGGATCATAATCAGTAAACTGTACCTCCACATATTGGAATCGTCTAAAAGGCTTAATACTTTACCTACAAATCCCCCATAAGACACATGTCTGATGATCTTCGAGGAGTGCAATTCCACCTATGTGTGCCATGTTTGTCTTTATGAGAGGTTTATCTTTAGTGACAGAGCCTCATTTAATGGGGTTTTTTTCTGCTTTTCCCATATATGGATTATATTCATATATACAGTGCCTTGCAAAAGTATTTCGGCCCCCTTGAACTTTGCAACCTTTTGCCACATTTCAGGCTTCAAACATAAAGATATAAAACTGTAATTTTTTGTGAAGACTCAACAACAAGTGGGGCACAATCATGAAGTGGAACAAAAGTTATTGGATATTTCAAAATTTGTTAACAAAAGGTGGCGCTACAAAGTACTAACTTAAGGGGGCTGAATAATTTTGCACGCCCAATTTTTCCGTTTTTTATTTGTTAAAAAAGTTTGAAATATCCACTAAATTTCATTCCACTTCATGATTGTGTCCCACTTGTGGATTCTTCACAAAAAATTACAGTTTTATATCTTTATGTTTGAAGCCTGAAATGTGTCAAAAGGTCGCAAAGTCCAAGGGGCCGAATACTTTTGCAAGGCACTGTATTTGTAGTTGTAGCCCCTGTCTGTTCTCACACTCGCCCAGGGAGAGTGGTAATGGCGCCCCCCTTGCTTCTGGCCTATACACCATCTTGCTCACACACCCAGAGTAAGTGACCAAGTGTCTTTTTTTGCGGCTTAATTTAATTGTATATCTTTTTGCATATGTTCACTTGTTCCCATACTAATGACTATATATTTCTTAATTTTGAAAAATTTATTTTGTCTCACCCATGAAACTCCTGAAGAAGCGGGCAACTGCGAAACATGTTGAGTCTTTACCAGCTGTGCTCCTATTGGTATATACTACCACCTTATACTGACTGGACACAATGGACACAGTTGAGTCATTGTAATGGGTGTAACGTTTTATTGTACATTCTTATTTTGTATAAAAACTTTTGTTATGTTGTTATTTTTGTAATAGAATCATATTGATTTTGATATGGTCTGATATGTGTCTATTGGTACCAAGAAAATCCTTCAGCCTCTCTTCCCCCTTTCCTCTGTATTTGCAACCACCAATAATATGTTATTACATTTTTACTCCAAGAGTATATCACGAGTTTGGAAATTCTAGAGAAATGTATAAATAAAAAGTTACAATTTAACTAAACCCATTAGATTTCAGTTGACTAAAATGTACTGGAGATTTTAGTTGACTAAAATGTAGGAGATTTTAGTAGAAAAATGTAGCCTGCGTCCCCCCCCCCCCACCGACTCCTGGCATCAGGGAGGGCTGACATTTCACCTCAGGGTGCTGGTTCTTAGGCAAGGTGGGTGTGGACATTTGCAAAAAACATGGGCACCAGCAGTCACTTTTGGAATGCAAAAGTGAGTTTATTGCTCACAACAGAAGAAAAATGTGGGAGAGAGGGTTAGGGCACAGGACACCCTAGAACAGCAAAAAGATCAGCAGACTCCAAAATTAAACAGCACATGTAGACAGCAAGACAGAACCAGGGTCTTAGGCCTGAACCTAGTGTTCTGTATCTATGTAGCCACAGCTGTCTCCAATAGCAACAAAAATCACAATACCGTACGGAATTTTCTTGGATTATTTCCCCTCAACGCTTTCCCAGCTCTTCACAGTCCCCGGTTCATGAATAGTCTCCTCTGGTACTTTTCAGAGCTCCATCCTTCTCCGCATATCCCCAGGCAACAAGAGGTTCTTGTTCTTGGCAGATCCCCTCCTAGGCCCCAAGGCAGAGATCAGGCTCTCCCAGGCAGAGCCCCCAAACACATGACTAGGCCTCAGGCTTCAGGCCTACCCAGCAGCAACTGTTCTTCACACATTCCTCCCAGACCGCAGTCATCCAACTTCCTCCAAATATGTACTTCCTCCAAATATAGAAACTCCTACTGATTGGCTGATAAAAGTATGCAAATTCATAACCTTGACTCCCTGTAATTCATCATAATAATGCCAAAGGTAACAGTGCCACCAATTGACAGAAGAGAGAAACCACAGCTAAACCAGACTTAGGAGAAAACCCAAATGGTCACAAAGACTACAAATTAGCCAGGCTAGCTACCACCTAGCACAGCTAAATTTACTAGCAGCCCTGTTTAGGACAAGGGCGTTACCCTAAAATACAATTAAAACTAAAACAATTTAGATAACAAGAATATGATAAAATCTAAAATGGCATTTTAGTCAAAAGACCATGACTAAAACTAAATTGAAATTTGGTGTCAAAATTAACACTGCCTAATACTTTTCCTCACCACCAACACTTTACCCCCAAACTATTATGCAAAATCGTCCCACGATGAGCACCCATTGTACCAAATTGTTACAGCACTAGAATGTGGGTGTTGAAATGAAATGATTTGACACCTGTTGCCTAAAATCAGTACAAAAGTAGGTAAGTATAAGTAAGATCAATTTGATTATCAGGTAAAAGTTTGGTATGCTATTACTTAAGCAAAGCAATCTTTTGTAGAAATATTTTTTTTTTACTAAACTCAGGACCCTGCATTCCCTATATCTGGTCTCCCAAGGTACACAGAACATGGAAATGCAATTATTTTAGTATATATAAACTGCTAAATACCTTTTCTCATCAGCAGTATATAGCAAACAGGGGACTTTTTATCAGTTCCTGGTAAAGCTTGTAGGAGGAGTTTTCATCCTGCACTGAGTTGTCCTATTAGGATCCAGGACCCCTGACCCTCTGTCTGGACAGTGCTGATTGGCCCTGTGATGATCACATGCACCCTCCCAAGAAAAAAAAACAAAAAAAAACGCTCTAGCAATATACACAAAACTGAGCATGTGCATTCTGACTCCAAAGGCTGTGTCTTATCCAAGACATGTTCTGGAGTCAAAGGAAGAAGAGGAGGATCTGTGCTTACAAGATCAAACAGCCTTTTTACACAATGCAGAGGATTAACCCCTTAGGTTCCACAGTGGGTATAACAATCATGCTTTACTGCAAATACAGACTGATTTTACTGTTGTGGATTTAGTAACACTTTACCTGATTTTTCCCCAAAAACTGTGTTTTATGTTGTTCTGGAATCCACTGAAATTATCTAAAATTAAAACCACTTGAAGACAATGTTTTGACGGGCCACTACTTTCTTTGACAAAACATCTCCATTAAAAAAATGGCTAAAGGCATGTCTAAAAACTGTCCAAATTTCAGTGAATAAAAGAGGCAGAAGAAATCTTTTTTTAAGATTTTATAAATAGGTACCTATGACAACAAACTGTGGTGCTAACTTTCAATATACCTTACAGAATAATAAAACCTATTAATTGTAAAGAAATGCATGGAATACAGTATGTAAAACTCTTGCTGCTCATTTTTAAATGGAAAAAGCATACCTTCCAATGTGAACAAACCACAGGACTTGGGAATAGCAGTCATGGCAGTAAGTGGGGCTTTACAATCTCTCCAAAGATGGGGGTTGTATTTTTAAGTTGTCTTAGGTCAGCATTACCAGGACCAAATGGCTTATACCCGGGAGTTCAGCTCAGTCAGGTGATAGGCAGACCGTTGTTCCTAATTTTTATGGACAGTTTACTGACTGGAATGGTACCAGCTGATTAGAGAAAAGCCAACGTGGTACCAATATTTAAAAAAGGGCCGACATACTGTATACCATCCAATGTGAACAAACCACAGGACTTGAGAATAGCAGTCATGGCAAAAAGTGGGGCTTTACAATCTCTCCAAATATGGGGGTTGTATTTTTAAGTTATCTTAGGTCAGCATTACCAGGACCAGATGGCTTATACCCGGGAGTTCAGCTCAGTCAGGTGATAGACAGACCGTTGTTTCTATTTTTTAAGGACAGATTACTTAAAAAAGGGCCGATATACTGTATATCCCTGGAAACTACAGGCCAGTCAGTCTAACATCAATAGTATGTAAACTGTTGGGGGAATTAAATAGGATTATATCCAAGAATTTGCTGATAAAAACAGTATTATTAGTAGTAATCAGCATGGATTCATGAAGGATTGTTCTTGCCAGACTAACATTCTATAGAATGAGCTGCCATCCAGATAAAGGTAGGCCTGTGGACGTGGTATATCTGGATTTTGCAAAGGCATTTGATACAGTTCCCCATAAACATGTGCTTTACAAACGGAGGTCTGTTGGCATGGACCATAGGGTATGTACCTGGATAGAAAACTTGTTACAGGGTCGTGTCCCAAAGAGTGGTGATAAATAGTGAGTACTCAGAATGGTCTGGTGTGGTAAGTGGGGTCCTCCAAGGATCTGCCCTGGAACCAATTCTGTTTAATCCTATATAATAAAGTGCTAGTGTCTATGCCTCCAGTCCCTGTGTCCGTGGGATTGCGCTACTGCACATGTGCCCCACGGACAGCCATTGGGGGGCGCGGTTACTCTGCTGCGTTCGTTATGGAGGAGTTTCTGAGGTGAAGGGGGCTGTGTTTGGTATGGGGGGGAGTTCTGGGGACTCTGCTGCGTTCGTTATAGAGGAGTTTCTGAGGTGAAGACAGTGGAAAAAGATGAAGAGGATTCGATAAGTAAAGTGTTAAGGGGCGGGGATTGGAGTTGCAGGGGGTGTCTGTCCGGAGGGGCGGGGCCCTGGGAAGGCGGGCCGTGCGCAGGCAGCGGGAGGAGGACTGGGGCACCTGACATGTCTCCTCTGGATATGTGGACTGCCTGAAGGGCATGTCTCTGCTGGTGAGGGCCAAGAGTGACGGTGAGGGGGAGGAGCAATACCGGCACCACACTGAGGGGGGCGCTACAGGGAGACTACACCGAGGATCAGTCACAGAGAGAATGGGGATCACCCTAAGAGAGCAGAGAGGGATCACCCAGAGAGAGAGTAGGGATCATCTAAAAGAGCAGAGAGACAGAGTTAAGAGGGATCACGCAGAGAGGGATCACCCAAAGAGAGAGAGAGGGATCACTCAGAGAGTAGGGATCAAACCAATAGGGACTAGGGATCATCTGAAAGAGCACAGTGAGATCAGAGAGACAGAGAGAGTTAAGAGGGATCACCCTGAGATAAAAACTGACTTTAGTAGCAAAGTACGCCTACAGAAAATCTGCGAGTGTGATTGCGAAACCTTACAAAAAAATGGAAAGTAAAGACACGTTTTGAACGGGAAATTTGCAAATAGAAATACTGCAGATGCAAAACACGCCTGAATGAAATCTGCGACTGTAGGTGCATTACTGTAAAACATAGACACGCTATTAAAGGGACATTTATAAGCAAACTGACTTTAGTAGCAAAGTACGCCTTACTGGAACAAGTCTGTTTTTACAAATGTTTGACCACATATGTTCTAGCGCCCATTAATTTAACGGGCTTAATGTCTAGTTTATTTATAAATGATATAGAGGTTGGTATTAACAGCTCAATCTCAGTGTTTGCTGACGATACAAAGCTAAGCAAGGCAATCCCACAGCAAGATGTGGAAACCTTACAAGAAGATCTAAATAAAAAAATGGGTGGGCAGCTACATGGCAAATGAGGCTTATTGTTGAAAAATGTAAAGTAATGCATTTTGATGCTAAAAATATGAATGCAAGTTACTTCTTAGGGGGAGAACAATTGGGGGAGTCCAGGATGGAAAAGATCTGGGGGTCCTAGTAGATGACAGGCTCAGCAATGGCAGTCAGCCAATGCCAAGCTGCCGCTTGTAAAGCCAGCAGAATATTAGCATGCATTTAAAGGGGGATATACTCAAGGCATAAAATGATAATTCTGCCACTCTACAAGACTCTGGTCCGGTCGCATCCTGAGTATGCTGTCCAGTTCTGGGCACCAGTCCTCAAGAAGGGTGTTCTGGAACTCCAGAGAGTCCAGAGAAGGGCAACAAAGCTAATAAATGGACTAGAGGACCTCAGCTATGAGGAAAGACTAAAAGCATTACATGTATTCTCTCTGGAGAAGAGATCCTTGAGAGGAGATGTGACAAATCTACAAATAACTTACTGATGACCCTATCATAGTGAAAAAACCTTTTAGTGGGAGGAAGTTTAAAAAGACACGCGGCCATTCATTGAAATTGGAAGAGAAGCAATTTAACCCTAAACTACATAGAGGGTTCTTTCCTATCAGAATGGTATTTATTATATATTATTATATAGGATTCATATAGTGCCAGCAGTTTGTGCAGCACTTTACAATGTGAGGGAAGACAATACAGTTACAATACAAGTCAATACAGGAGGAGCTAGAGGGCCCTGCTCATTAGAGCTTACAATCTAGAAGAGGATGTGGAATTCCCTTCCACAAGCAGTGGTATCAGCAGGGAGCGTCAATAGTTTAAAAAAACTATTAGATAGGCATCTTAACGATCGCAACATACAGGGATATGTGATTTACCATTGACATAAACACACACACACCACAGGTTAAACTAGATGGACTGGTGTCTCTATTAAATGTTACCTACCTATCTATGTAAATATGCACATCTCTGGACAGTCATAAGAAGAAAAAATGGCATACAAATACAGGCCTGGCTGTTGGTTACCTGTTAATTATGAAACCAGAGACACCATATACCATGGACAAATTACCATCTTTCCAAAGTATTTCATGCTAAGGAATAAAAAAAAATCGTAATGTTTTAAGAAAACAAAATACTTTTTAAAAAAGAAACACACAGGAATGGGCATTTCTAAGTTTGCTGTACCAACAAATAAATGGATTTCTAATAACCATCACTGGGGTATTATATATAATCATACAGAGAGTATGTAGCACCACCATGTTAAATACACATGAGTAGTTTGCACTTTCTGCAGGAGATGGTTGGCTGAAGCGCACTTCTAGACATAGGGGGAGATTTACTAAAACTGGAGAGTGCAAAATCTGGTGCAGCTCTACATTGTAACCAATCAGCTCCCAGGTCTTATGGTCAAAGCTTAACTGAAGAAGCGGAAGTTAGAAGCTGATTGGCCGCCATGCACAGCTGTACCAGATTTTGCATTCTCCAGTTTTAGTAAATGAGCCCCATAGTCTCTGCAAGGAAAGAGGCATCACTGTCATGTATTTCTTTAGTACAATTCAAGGTGGAAGTTCTAAAATGTTTATTAACTCACAACTGAGACACCTTGCATTAAACCGTTCTAATATTGCAAAGATATTGTTGCACAGAGAAGTTTAAAAAGAGTGTAAACATAAAAAGCCTTGTCATATATGAAAGTTGTTATTAATTTGGTTCTCTCCAGAACCATAAGAGTTCTGATATCTATATCCTGTCTTAATTCAAGGTGAAAATAAAGAAAAGAGGGCAACAGATTTATTAAAAGATATGAATACAATCATAAAGAGGTTTACTCACAAACATAAGTTAAAAACAAGTTCGTCAGGTGATATGTGTAGCCATCTCTCATCGGTTGTTTGAATCACCAAACCTGGGAGTGGGGGTCCTGGATGGGACCCCTCAGGCTGACGCATTTCGAAGGACAAGGTGAATGAGTGCCACAATCATTAAGCATAGCTATATACAGTGGGTACGGAAAGTATTCAGACCCCCTTAAATTTTTCACTCTTTTTTATATTGCAGCCATTTGCTAAAATCATTTAAGTTCATTCTTCTTCCTCATGAATGTACACATAGCACCCCATACTGACAGAAAAACACAGAATTGTTGACATTGTTGCACATTTATTAAAAAAGAAAAACTTAAATATCACATGGTCCTAAGTATTCAGACCCTTTGCTGTGACACTCATATATTTAACTCAGGTGCTTTCCATTTCTTCTGATCATCCTTGAGATGGTTCTACACCTTCATTTGAGTCCAGCTGTGTTTGATTATACTGATTGGACTTGATTAGGAAAGCCACACACCTGTCTATATAAGACCTTCCAGATCACAATGCATGTCAGAGCAAATGAGAATCATGAGGTCAAAGGAACTGCCTGAAGAGCTCAGAGACAGAATTGTGGCAAGGCACAGATCTGGCCAAGGTTACAAAAAGATTTCTGCTGCACTTAAGGTTCCTAAGAGCACAGTGGCCTCCATAATCCTCAAATGGAAGACGTTTGGGACGACCAGAACCCTTCCTAGAGCTGGCCGTCCGGCCAAACTGAGCTATCGGGGGAGAAGAGCCTTGGTGAGAGAGGTAAAGAAGAACCCAAAGATCACTGTGGCTGAGCTCCAGAGATGCAGTCAGGAGATGGGAGAAAGTTGTAGAAAGTCAACCATCACTGCAGCCCTCCACCAGTCTGGGCTTTATGGCAGAGTGGCCCGACGGAAGCCTCTCCTCAGTGTAAGACACATGAAAGCCCGCATGGAGTTTGCTAAAATACACCTGAAGGACTCCAAGATGGTGAGAAATAAGATTCTCTGGTCTGATGAGACCAAAATAGAACTTTTTGGCCTTAATTCTAAGTGGTATGTGTGGAGAAAATCAGGCACTGCTCATCTCCTGTCCAATACAGTCCCAACAGTGAAGCATGGTGGTGGCAGCATCATGCTGTGGGGGTGTTTTTCAGCTGCAGGGACAGGACGACTGGTTGCAATCGGGGGAAAGATGAATGCGGCCAAGTACAGGGATATCCTGGACAAAAACCTTCTCCAGAGTGCTCTGGACCTCAGACTGGGCCGAAGGTTTACCTTCCAACAAGACAATGACCCTAAGCACACAGCTAAAATAATGAAGGAGTGGCTTCACAACAACTCCGTGACTGTTCTTGAATGGCCCAGCCAGAGCCCTGACTTAAACCCAATTGAGCATCTCTGGAGAGACCTAAAAATGGCTGTCCACCAACGTTTACCATCCAACCTGACAGAACTGGAGAGGATCTGCAAGGAGGAATGGCAGAGGATCCCCAAATCCAGGTGTGAAAGACTTGTTGCATCTTTCCCAAAAAGACTCCTGGCTGTATTAGATCAAAAGGGGGCTTCTACTAAATACTGAGCAAAGGGTCTGAATACTTAGGACCATGTGATATTTCAGTTTTTCTTTTTTAATAAATCTGCAACAATGTCAACAATTCTGTGTTTTTCTGTCAGTATGGGGTGCTATGTGTACATTCATGAGGAAGAAGAATGAACTTAAATGATTTTAGCAAATGGCTGCAATATAACAAAGAGTGAAAAATTTAAGGGGGTCTGAATACTTTCCGTACCCACTGTACTTGTATAAAATTTTAACTAAATTTGCTGGACAGTGTAAGCCAAAAAACAGTCATGTAAATAGGACTTTACAGGTGCCAAAGACCTGTTTTGCAAAAATGGAAGGCCAAGGCTGGTGGCAACCAAACAAAATCATTAAATAAAATACAAGGACAATTTCTACCATGCACCATATGTAGGCCTAACATGCTCATCTGGTCAAACACTACCCCAATGCATTAAATTTAGTTTATTTACTTGTCTTATAATGTCACAGACACACTGGGGCATGTCCATGCTGCAGTAACACATTAAACCCTATAGGAGTCACTGCTCTTCTACAGTGTCGGCACACTCTATCTCCTCGTCTAAAGAAGTAACTGTATGTTCGCTCTGAAGCACATTGCCAATGATGTATACCAGTTTTAAGTCTTGTCCATCCCTAAAATAATTCCAATCAACCACCCAATTTTGTGCCTCTGCGCTAAACTCTTTCATACAGTTACTTTCTCCCATTGATTCTCTCCATGTTCCTAATCATAGCAATAGTCACACTCCATGTATTTAGTGGTAGTGGAATTTCCTTTATCTAGCAGTAACTGTCTGCTCACTCCCACACTGCCTCCCACTTGATGCCACTTCCACTCATTCTTCTACCAGGCGACTAAATAAAACTGTGTGCCAGCAGGAAGCGACACACTTCAAAGTTAGCCCTTTGACTAGCTGAATACATTTTGTTAAATGGTGAGGAAGACAAAGGGGAGCAGCACAACACTAGACCTAGAGACACAATGGTTCAAAAAGAAGGTTAGGCCCCATGAGACCATGGTTTCTAGTCTTGTGTGTTTTTGTGTATTTGTCAAATCATATAGGTGTGTGTGTATATATATATATATATATATATATATATATAGTATCTTCTGCATACCAATGTATATATATTTTTTTCACTAAGAAATGGGACAGAATTGCTAGCTCATTGCATTTATCAAAGCTTGCAATCTTAACATCCATTACAGCTCTGACAACGTAATTAATTCCAGTCAATCAATCATGGGACAAGAACGCACAGGTGACCTCAATATAACACATAATCCGCAGCCAACTAGTCACAACAGCACTGAGAGAATTCCCTCAGAAAGGGGGATGAAGCCAGCCGTGTGTGGCTGAGAGAAACCTAGCTTGCACAAACCCATCGTCTGTGATCTCTCGGGGAGATGAAAGACCTCTGACAGGCTGGATTACACAGAACAATTATGTGTGCTGAAATCACAGGGAATCGGCTTTCAGACATACCTAATCATTGCCAATTAGCTGCGTCTCTTTGACATGTTAGAGGAACCGTGCCAGAAACTGCATGTAAGGGCTTAGGACTTTCTTAACCCTTTAATTTGCACATATCAAGGGAACGAGAGGTGTTGCACTGTTTGGGCAAATCTTCCATAACAGACAAAAGGCCTAATGAATAAAGACTGTTGTGGAAATAGAAAGCATGGGAGCTGATTCATAGATTGAGAAATCCAGGAGTGTAGCCATACAGACGTAGATTTCTTACTCAGCCTTCGGCCCTGTATTATGCTTGGATGGAGGAACTTCCACTGATGGCTTTTGTATTCAAACAACCTCAGCTGCCTGAAAACCCCAACAGTAACAGTAACTGGTAGGCCAATTATTTCTATCTGGCTCAGTCAATTTTTAAAACAACTGTGGCCCAACCAGGTGATGTGGACAGGGCCGCTCATGGCTCGAATTTGCACCATTCAGCAAGAACTGGCTGAATTTGAGCAGTATATGGCCAGCTTAACTAGATGTTGGAAAAGCTATTCTGCCACCCAGTGAAACAATGAAAGAAATATTTTTACTTTTTTTTATGTTCTTTCTTTCCTTATAATTCAGACAATTATTAAAACATTATACACAATGGTGCATTCTAATTGCAGTCT
Organism: Pelophylax lessonae; assembly: GCF_965119305.1. Taxonomy (NCBI): domain Eukaryota; kingdom Metazoa; phylum Chordata; class Amphibia; order Anura; family Ranidae; genus Pelophylax; species Pelophylax lessonae. The sequence continues at coordinate 179,474,451 of NC_138776.1, read as the reverse complement.
GTATTGTTTTATTTAATAGGCCATGCAATGGCCAACAGCAGAGATATAACATCATGAGGTTCATGGCCAGCAGCAAAGATATAACATCATGGAGTTCATGGCCAGCAGCAGAGATATAACCTAAATGGGTTCATGGCCAGCAGCAGAGATACAGTCAGGTCCATAAATATTGGGACATCGACACAATTCTAATATTTTTGGCTTTATAGACCACCACAATGGATTTGAAATAAAACAAACAAGATGTGCTTTAACTGCAGACTTTTAGCTTTAATTTTAGGGTATTTACATCCAAATCAGGTGAAAGGTGTAGGAATTACAACAGTTTGTATATGTGCCTCCCACTTTTTAAGGGACCAAAAGTAATGGGACAATTGGTTGCTCAGCTGTTCCATGGCCAGGTGTGTGTGTTATTCCCTCATTATCCCATTTACAAGTAGCAGATAAAAGGTCCAGAGTTCATTTCAAGTGTGCTATTTGCATTTGGAATCTGTTGCTGTCAACTCTCAATATAAGATCGAAAAAGCGGTCACTATCAGTGAAGCAAGCCATCATTAGGCTGAAAAAACAAAACAAACACATTAGAGAGATAGCAAAAACATTAGGTGTGGCCAAATCAACTGCTTGGAACATCCTTAAAAAGAAAGAACACACTGGTGAGCTGAGCAACACCATAAGACCCAGAAGACCACAGAAAACAACTGTGGTGGATGACCGAAGAATTCTTTCCCTGGTGAAGAAAACATCTTTGACAACAGATGGTCAGATCAAGAACACTCTCCAGGAGGTAGGTGTATGTGTGTCAAAGTCAACAATCAAGAGAAGACTTCCCTGGAGTGAATACAGAGGGTTCACCACAAGATGTAAACCATTAATGAGCCTCAAAAACAGGAAGGCCAGATTCGAGTTTGCCAAACAACATCTAAAAAAGCCTTCACAGTTCTGGAACAACATCCTATGGACAGATGAGACCAAGATCAACTTGTACCAGAGTGATGGGAAGAGAAGAGTATGGAGAAGGAAAGCAACTGCTCATGATCCAAAGCATACCACCTCATCAGTGAAGCATGGTGGTGGTAGTGTCATAGCGTGGGCATGTATGGCTGCCAATGGAACTGGTTCTCTTGTATTTATTGATGATGTGACTGCTGATAAAAGAAGCAGGATGAATTCTGAAGTGTTTCGAGCAATATTATCTGCTCATATTCAGGCAAATGCTTCAGAACTCACTGGACTGCGCTTCACAGTGCAGATGGACAATGACCCGAAGCATACTGCGAAAGCAACCAAAGAGTTTTTTAAGTGAAAGAAGTGGGATGTTATGCAATGGCCAAGTCAATCACCTGACCTGAATCTGATTGAGCATGCATTTCACTTGCTGAAGACAAAACTGAAGGGAAAATGTCCCAAGAACAAGCAGGAACTGAAGACAGTTGCAGTAGAGGCCTGGCAGAGCATCACCAGGGATGAAACCCAGCGTCTGGTGATGTCTATTCGTTCCAGACTTCAGGCTGCAATTGACTGCAAAGGATTTGCAACCAAGTATTAAAAAGTGAAAGTTTGATTTATGATTGTTAATCTGTCCCATTACTTTTGGTCCCTTAAAAAGTGGGAGGCACATATACAAACTGTTGTAATTCTTACACCGTTCCCCTGATTTGGTTTGTTTCATTTTAAATCCATTGCGGTGGTGTATAGAGCCAAAAATATTAGAATATCTACTGAAATTATAAAAAAAAAAGAACTTGACAACCTAGACTATATATACAAGATCTCACAAAAGTGAGTACACCCCTCACATTTTTGTAAATATTTATTATATCTTTTCATGTGACAACACTGAAGAAATGACACTTTGCTACAATGTAAAGTAGTGAGTGTACAGCTTGTATAACAGTGTAAATTTGCTGTCCCCTCAAAATAACTCAACACAGAGCCATTCATGTCTAAACCGCTGGCAACAAATTGGGCCCAATTAGCCATTTTCCCTTCCCGGTGTCATGTGACTCAGTGTTCAAGGTCCCAGGTGTGAATGTGGAGCAGGTATGTTAAATTTGGTGTTATTGCTCTCACTCTCTCATACTGGTCACTGGAAGTTCAACATGGCACCTCATGGCAAAGAATTCTCTGAGGATCTGAAAAAAGAATTGTTGCTCTACATAAAGATGACCTAGGCTATTAGGAGATTGCCAAGACCCTGAAACTGAGCTGCAGCACAGTGGCCAAGACCATACAGCAGTTTAACAGGACAGGTTCCACTCAGAACAGGCCTTGCCATGGTCGACCAAAGAAGATGAGTGCACGTGCTCAGCGTCATTATCCAGAAGTTGCCTTTGGGAAATTGATGTATAAGTCCTGCCAGCATTGCTGCAGAGGTTGAAGGGGAGGAGTACAAAGACAAATGTGTCTTGCCTACAGTCAAGCATGGTGGTGGGAGTGTCATGGTCTGGGGCTGCATAAGTGCTGCCAGCACTGGGGAGCTACAATTCGTTGAGGGAAACATAAATGCCAACTTATACTGTGACATACTGAAGCAGAGCATGATCCCCTCCCTTTGGAGACTGAGCCGCAGGGCAGTATTCCAACATGATAATGACCCCAAACACACCTCCACGATGACCACTGTCTTGCTAAAGAAGCTGAGGGTAAAGGTGATGGACTGGCCAAGCATGTCTCCAGACCTAAACCCTATTGAGCATATGTGGGTCACCCTCAAAAGGAAACGTCTCTAACATCCACCTGCTCCGTCATGTCGTCATGGCGGAGTGGAAGGGGACTCCAGTGGCAGCCTGTGAAGCTCTGGTAAACTCCAAGCCCAAGAGGGTTAAGACAGTGCTGGAAAATAATGTCCACACAACATTTTGACACCTTGGGCCCAATGTGGACATTTTCACTTAGGGGTGTACTCACTTTTGTTGCCAGCAGTTTAGACATTAATGGCTGTGTGTTGAGGTATTTTCAGGGGACAGCAAATTTACACTGTTATACAAGATGTACACTCACTACTTTACATTGTAGCAAAGTGTAATGTCTTCAGTGTTGTCACATGAAACGATATAATAAAATATTTACAAAAATGTGAGGGGTGTACTCACTTTTGTAAGATACTATATATATATATATATATATATATATATATATATATATATATATATATACACACATACATACACACACACAGTATCTCAAGAAAGTAAGTACACCCCTGACATTTTTGTAAATATTTTATTATATCTTATATATAATATATATATATATATATATATATATATACACACTGAACAAAATTATAAATGCAACACTTTTATTTTTGTCTCCATTTTTCATGAGCTGAACTCCAAGATCTAAGAGTCTTTCTATGTACCCAAAAGGCATATTTCTCTCAAATATTGTTACAAATCTGTCTAAATTTGTGTTAATGAGCATTTCTCCTTTGCCGAGATAATCCATCCACCTCACAGGTGTGGCATATCAAGATGCTGATTAGGCAGCATGCTTATTGCACAGGTGTGCCTTAGCCTAGCCACAAAAAAAGGCCACTCTAAAATGTGCAGTTTTATCACACAGCACAATGCCACAGATGTCGAAAGTTTTGAGGGAGCGTGCAATTGGCATGCTGACTGCAGGGATGTCCACCAGGGCTGTTGCCCGTGAATTGAATGTTCATTTCTCTACCATAAGCCATCTCCAAAGGCGTATCAGAGAATTTGGCAGTACATCCAACCGGCCTCACAACCGCAGACCAGGTGTAATCACACCAGCCCAGGACCCCCACATCCAGCACCTTCCCCTTCAAGATCATCTGAGACCAGTCACCCTGACAGCTGCTGCAACAATCGGTTTGCATAACCAAAGAATCTCTGCGCAAACTGTCAGAAACTGTCTCAAGATAGCTCTTCTGCATGCTTGTTGTCCTCATCGGGGTCTTGACCCTACTGCAGTTCGTCGTAGTAACCGACTTGAGTGTACAAATGCTCACATTCGATGGCGTCTGGCACATTGGAGAGGTGTTCTCTTCACGAACGAATCCCAGTTTTCACTGTACACGGCAGATATCAGACAGTGTGTATGGCATTCTGTGGGTGAGTGGTTTGCTGATGTCAACATTGTGAATCGAGTGGCCCATGGTGGCGGTGGGGTTATGGTATGGGCAGGTGTATGTTATGGACAACGAACACAGGTGCATTTTATTGATGGCATTTTGAATGCACAGAGATACCGTGATGAGATCCTGAGGCCCATTGTTGTGCCATTCATCCATGACCATCACCTCATGTTGCAGCATGATAATGCACTGCCCCATGTTGCAAGGATCTGTACTCAATTCCTGGAAGCTGAAAACATCCCAGTTCTTGGATGGCCAGCATACTCACTGGACATGTCACCCATTGAGCATCTTTGGGATGCTCTGGATCGGCGTATACGACAGCGTGTTTCAGGTCCTTCCAATTTCCAGCAACTTTACACAGCCATTGAAGAGGAGTGGACCAACATTCCACAGGGCGCAATCAACAACCTGATCAACTCTATGCAAAGGAGATGCGCTGCACTGCGCGAGGCAAATGGTGGTCACACCAGATACTTTCTGGTTTTCGCCCCCCCCCCCCCCCTAATATAGTAAAACTGCAAATTTTACAGTGGCCTTAACTGTGGCCAGCCTAAGGTGCACCTATGCAATAATCATGCTGTCTAATCAGCATTTTGATATGCCACACCTGTGAGGTGGAAGGATTACCTTGGCGAAGGAGAAGGGCTCACTAACACAGATTTAGACAGATTTGTGAACAATATTTGAGAGAAATAGGCCTTTTGTGTACACCTCATGAAAAATGGGGGCAAAAACAAAAGTAGTGCGTTTATAATTTTGTTCAGTGTATATATACACATACACACACTATACAGTATATATATATATATATATATATATATATATATATATATATATATACACAGTGGGGATCGAAAGTTTGGGCACCCCAGGTAAAAATTTGTATTAATGTGCATAAAGAATCCAAGGAAAGATGGAAAAATCTCCAAAAGGCATCAAATTACAGATTAGACATTCTTATATGTCAACAAAAGTTAGATTTTATTTCCATCATTTACACTTTCAAAATTACAGAAAACAAAAAAATGGTGTCTGCAAAAGTTTGGGCACCCTGCAGAGTTAATATCTTGTACTGCCCCCTTTGGCAAGTATCACAGCTTGTAAACGCTTTTTGTAGCCAGCCAAGAGTCTTTCAATTCTTGTTTGAGGTATCTTTGCCCATTCTTCCTTACAAAAGTCTTCCAGTTCTTTGAGATTTCTGGGCTGTCTGTCACCCACTGCTCTTTTAAGGTCTATCCATAGATTTTCAATTATGTTGAGGTCAGGAGATTGTGAAGGCCATGGCAAAACCTTCAGTTTACGCCTCTTGATGTAATCCCCCGTGGATTTCGAGGTGTGTTTAGGATCATTATCCATTTATAGAAGCCATCCTCTCTTTAACTTCAGCTTTTTCACAGATGGCATCAAGTTACCATCCAAAATTTGCTGAAATTTTATTGAATCCATTTTTCCTTCTACTCGTGAGATGTTCCCTGTGCCACTGGCTGCAATACAACCCCAAAGCATGATTGATCCACCCCCATGCTTAACAGTTGGACAGAGGTTCTTATCATTAAATTCTGTGCCCCTTCTTCTCCAAACGTACCTTTGCTCATTCCGGCCAAAAAGTTCAATCTTAACCTCATCGGTCCACAGAACTTGTTTCCAAAATGCATCAGGCTTGTCTATATGTTCATTTGCAAAGTTCAAACGCTGATTTTTGTGGTGAGGACGTAGAAGAGGTTTTCTTCTGATGACTCTTCCATGAAGACCATATTTGTACAAGTATCTCTTTATAGTGGAATAGTGTACCACAACTCCAGTGTCTGCCAGATCTTTCTGGAGGGATTGTGCAGTCAAACGTGGGTTTTGAATAGTTTTTCTCACAATCCTGCGAGCTGTTCTGTCTGATATTTTTCTTGGTCTTCCAGATCTTACTTTAACTTCCACTGTTCCTGATGACTGCCATTTCTTAATTACATTCCGAACAGAGGATATTGACATCTGAAAACGCTTTGCTATCTTCTTATAGCCTTCTCAACTTTGAGAGCGTCAACTATTTTCAGTTTCAGTTTTCTAGACAACTGCTTAGAAGATCCCATGGTGCTGATTTTTGGGGCAAGGTCAGATGAGTCTGGGCATTTAAAACCTTTGAGATTGACTTCACCTGGTATTCCCAGACGATGATTAAGAACAATCCATGACACTGGCAAGTCTCAGCCTTGCAAAGGGGGCAGTGCATGCTATAAATTCTGCAGGGTGCCCAAACTTTTGCAGACACCATTTTTTTTGTTTTCTGTTATTTTGAAAGTGTAAATGATGGAAATAAAATCTAACTTTTGTTGACATATTATAAGAATGTCTAATCTGTAATTTGATGCCTTTTGGAGATTTTATTTGGCTTCTTTATGCACATTAATACAGATTTTTACCTGGGGTGCCCAAACTTTCGATCCCCACTATATATATATATATATATATATATATATATACATACACACACATATACTCAGAAGCACAAATATTGGAATGTTAGCGATTTAAACTTAATCCAAAGATACAGTGCTATCAGTGAGACATTCTTTCGAAGGTTAAACCAAGATCTGGCATTACAACCCCATGATAAATCCATGCTCTTTACTCTGACTATTCTATGACTACATTTTACCACCTAGTTGTGTCACTAGACCTGGAGTCAGAAAGCATTGTTGCACACTAGCACTTGAAGACAGGTTTGTAGGGTTTGTGCAGACGACTGGTTAGAGTTCAACACTGCAGCACTTAGCCCCAACAATGAACTGACCAAGGACATTTTAACACTTCTAAGTGGTATCTAAATAGCTGTATGGCCCATTGGAATAAATGTGTACGTGCACGAATGCATACACAGATGCGTGACCTGTGGGTAGCTCTTGACATGGAGAAAAATAGTGGCTGTAAAATCTTACATATACATAAGATGTGTTCTTGGAAGGATATTCTGAGGAACAGTGTCAAACAGTTTACATAAGTCCGAATATATTACACCACTAGTACTTTCAACATTTCAATTTACACCTTCTGATAAAAATGGTCATGCAAGTTGTACATAACCTATTTGTCATAAAGGCCATGTGCATTTCCTGTTATTTATTATGTGTTTAGGACCATGGGTGTATTGATCATAATGGTACTTTTGGGCAGCAGCATTAAGCTGGCCATACATGGAATGAAATTCAGTCAGTTCAGCAAGGACTGGCCGAATTTCGATCCATGTATGGGCAGGCTGATTATACCCCAATTGTATCCATTGATCTACCTGGATACAACCAGCCTGTCGGATTTTTCTACATGCGATTACTGCCAGCAGCTAGATTTGCATTCTAGCGGCTAATCATTTGTATTATATCGGCTAATCATTGTATTCTGCCAGCCAGGAAAGCTCCTGCACCCTGCCCCCACTGGCAGCAGAATACAATAGTGCTGCCGGAGGCATTAACAGTCATCAACACGGTCAGTGTTGATAGGGGAATCAAGCAATTTTCTTTCAAGTAATCTATGGGCTGCTTTACAGTAGGAAGCACCAGGCATAACGGTAGGGTAACAGGGGGGCAGGGGATGATGAGAGGATTCAGAAAGTCCTTTGTAGTTCAGAAAATGTGCATACACCTCTCCTGTTGTTTGGTGGACTGTACAGTAGCTAAGAATATGAAACAGCTGCCTCCAGCAGTGCATTTAGAGATTTGTTTTAAAAAAAGTAATCGCACAACACAAGGGAAAACGCTTTTTTGTCATTGTTCTTGTGTGACTACTATAGTAGTTCACCACCAGGCTTTCTGGCCTAAAGATAGAGAGCCACCGTCCTGGGCCAGGAGCTTTACCTTTATCTTGTTATGCATAACTGCCCTTTTTACCGTCTTAAGTTAATAACATAAAATTGCGAGCATTGGTTATCTCTTTCCACAGTTACCTTTTGGAGGTCTTATATTATCATGCTTCTTCCTGTTTGAATGTATATACGTTTAACATTTTTGAAATTTAATTTATTGGCATTAGAAGTCTGGTTTTCAGTTTCGGCCTTTTTTTTTTTTTTTATTACACTCCTTATACTCAATTAATAGAAGGAATGCCAGTATGTTCAAAAGAGATTTAGATTCTTTCCTTTGCTGTCTTATCATATCCAAAACTTTCCGATTCAATGTCCGTAACTTTCTTTAACAAGGTTTAGCCAATTTTTGTAAGAAAATTCAACTTACCACTTTACACAACATCATAGTCTAAAGCGTCCGTTTTTTGTTGCATGCTAGTCTCATATTGAAAGTGAAGAGGTTACTCAATTTACAAAAATTCTCGTATGACATAATACAACTTTGGAAGTACAGTAAACCCCCCTCCATTGCGGGGGTTACGTTCAGGACCCAGCCGCGAAAAGTGAAAATCCACGAAATAGAAAAACCCTATTAAAATGCATTGTAGGCATGTTTTTACTGTCACTGTACGTGTAAAAGCAATTTAAGGTCTTTAAACACACTTTTAAAACAATAGAAACTCATTTAAACACATAAAAGATACTGAGAGACATAGCAAGAGCTATGGAAAACACAAAAATATTTCATTTTTAATGATTTATATAGTAAAATAACATTACAAAAAAAACGCAATATACCGGGACTGCAAAAACTGAACCGCGATGGAGCGGGGGTTTACTGTAATGTATTGTGTTGAATTGTTTAATAATGTATTTTTTTGTTTCCAAGCATGCGCAGTCTTGATCTTACGATTTTTTTCGGACGAAAATGATAATAATTAAATGAAAAATGGACATTGTGTTCACATACAATAAACATTTTATGGCCTGCAACATCAGGTTTTGTCACCCGAAAAGTTGGAATCGGCTGTCGAAGCACAATACTAACGATCAGATAATTAGCCAATCATTTGTCATACTAAATTTTGCTTCTGATTTTCTTATCATGTGTATGGGCCTCTAGAGCCTGTTCCAACTAATGATACAGTGTGATCACACCACCTCAAAACCAAAGGAAAAAGAGTAACCATTAAATCCTACATAAAGGTTTTGACATTAGTGTTTTGTGTATAGTACATTATGATGATTTTTAAAAAAAAAAATCCTGTTAGTTGAATTTTTCTTTTGTTTCTTGAAAAATGTGTGTTATATTATAGTTAATGGTAACAAATTAAAATACACTAAAATTTCAAAAAGGCACTTTAAATGGTGCACTTTGAGTTACATGTTCATGATTTCACATGCATTTGCAGAGAGGAAACTGGGAAAAAGAGTAGTGTTTTACATTAAATGTAACCACCATCAGTTCAAAACAAATGAGTTTTCATGACAAAAAATGTCCTAAACTAACTATACCTATATTGATTAAACTACGCCACCTAGCTTGGGTTTGTCTGATCTTCAAAGTGAATGTTCAGACAACACTATTTTAGTTTTGCATAGGAAAGGTTAGAACAACTGTCGTGTTTTTTTTTTTTTTTTTGCTTCTTGTATTATCGTTATGTAGGTTCTCGCTCTCAATTTTTCCTGGTAACCATTGTCGCAAAGATAGAAAGTGATGGAAAAATGCTAAATTATAGAGCTCTTACCAGAATAGGAGGTAAGTTAACTCTTTTATTAGGGACAGCTGTTCTGGGGACAGGTGAGTCCCCTCACTTTGTGGAGATTTCCTCACAATTCCTGTTGCATCATTAGGACCAGACATAAAGAAGAAGTGTTTCAGCAGTTTTGTACTCTAGATCTTCCACCACAGGCAAATGTGCAGAATATGCAAGTGGGCAAAACAAGTTTCATGATAACCACAAATATTTATGGAGTCATAATGCAACAGATTTTTCTATCCTTCGACAGGGACATCCGAACCGACAATAATCAAAGAGCCAGACCAACAGTATAAATATTAAGGGGTCATTATTAAAGCAGAAACTGACTTTCACAAACATTTCCTGCTCGTATCCATTTACAACACATGCACTGAACGGTTCTCCACAAGAGAATGTTCAGGAAAGTCACTTTCTCTGCATTATAAATAGACCCAATACGCAAAGCAACCCTTTTTGACCCATAACTAGATGGTTATGCAAGCACCAAAGCAATTATTAAGAGACCATAGCCTAGTACACACTAGTAGTTTTTTTTTTTGTTCAACCAAGCAGGGCTGAACAGAAAAAAACCTGACAGCTCAGGAGGAGCCGCTGTACTAACTATCCAGCATTAGTACAGTGATCTCCCCTGCTGTGCTATCATGTTCTGACAGAGGGAAGGCCCCCCCCCCCCCCACCAAAACATTCCGGTCATGGATCTTAGCCATTGGCTGAAAGCGCTCATCAGGAAGTGATTCGCAGACCTTTTTTAGTCATGCCCCCTCGACAGAAGCTGGCTGAGCTTCTGTCAGACTGACTCCAGTAAACACGGGCCGAATGTCGGCCAGTTTCTATTGAACCAGCCGATGCTGCCCGACATTCAACTCGTGTGTACTAGGTTTAAGAAACGACAAAGCTGAGATTATACAAACCTTGTGACCTTGGTTCTCATAACAATATCTGCCTCTCAACAGTTTCACTCTAACAGCCTGTGTATAGCTGGTGTAACCTCAGCCCCCAAAAAATGAATTTATAAAACCTACTTATAATTTACTTTAGTGTATTTAAAGCTGAATGTATATATAATAGGAATTACTTTATTATGTTGAAATACAACTAGAACTAGAACTTTATTGCTAAAACTAGAGTGTTATGCTTATTCATGAAGGCAAATACTTGTAATAAACCATCAACAGTAAAAATGCAGTGTTTTCAGGTTTAAAGCAGATATTAAATAGAAAGTGAGTTGCCTAGAATGTCTGTGAATTGTGGTTTAAGGGATGAGATTTTGGGCAATCCACAATTCCCATGCTGTTTTTTATGTCCTTTTCAAGTAAAGCTATTCCTGTATAATAAATGTTCTTACACATGGAATTGAATATGAGCCTCGCCCATACCTATCAGTAACCATCTAATCGCGGGCCAAAATCAGCGGCCAGGCCATTTCATGTAGCCCTCGCATCTCTCCTACATCTGCGGCACCCCCTCATCTCTGCCCCCACCTGCTTATAATTATTAACTATGCCAGCTGAGAAGGAGGGTCTCAGATTGCTAGTATCATCCACAGATTCCACAAGAAACTTTACTGAAGGCTGCTCAGACAGAACAGTCTTTTTTACATAGCCAGAGCTCTGTCTGGTCTTCCTGCTCGCAAATCAGTGGGTGGCAGTGGACATCCATTGGCCGGCAACCGCTGATCGGCTTGTGCTGTGACTAATCACTGCAAAGCGGCGTGCCTCCTACCCGGAAGAGCAGAATCACATATATATACACACACACACACACACACACAGACACACACATATATATATATATATATATATATGTGATTCTGCCTAGCAGGCCCGCACTACGTAGCAGTAGTAAAGCTGCTTATCTCATATTTTCCAATGCATCAGATTTTTTTTGCAATTCTACACCCTGTAGGCTCCCTTTTTTAAAACCAAAATAAAGGTCAAAGAGATACAGTACCTTCTGTTGATTATTAAAAACAAAAAGCAATCTCACATGATGCTTTACATGAATTTATTTCTCCATGCAGACACTGCAAAAATATTATAAAAAGCAGAGGAGATGAACCATTTTAATTGCAGGTTGCAGAGTTGTGACTAACTCATTGCCATGTCACCAAAGAGACCTCAAACAAATTGTGTGAGTAGCAAGGAAAGCAAACCCATTTCCAGTTTGGCGGTGAAGTAGTTACACAGAGTTCGTCCAAAACAATTTATGAACCGATCCCATCCTCTCTTCGTTTCTCCCCCTGTTAGATCTGATTTAGTGGGAAATAATATAAAATGAAGGAAAATAAGATCTGGCTCTCCGGGGAATATCAGCACAGGCTGTTTAGAGAAATTACGATTTTCTGTTTTCACTCCAAAACAGTTATTTTCTTTATGGGAGGGGCTCTTAAAAGCTTTTTCAGTTCTTGAAGAAATATAAAAAAAAAAAAGAAACAGGCACTGGTGAAAATTAATTTAATTGCTCATATTTTTAGGGTGCAATGAGAGCAAAAGAGACAGGCCTATGAAGGAGGGGCTTTTTCATCCTTCATTCGCTCCTGTTTGTAGGATAAAGGCAATGCAGTACGCAAAAGGGCAGAGCGCGTATAAGTCTGCCTGACGCTTCCTATAACTCTATTATATTACCATCTGGCTCTTTTATATGTAGTATTCGGGAGTGAATATAAAAAATGATCTAGAGCTGAAATTATTTCCTTGATAACACTTGTTTTAAACACCGCGACACTAAATAGCTGAAAAGTCTCAAAAGTGAATGCATAACGCGTATAAAAGCCACAAGCAAACCAACATAAATTCTTAAGATTAAAGCCATAACTCCTGGGGAAAGGTGGGAAAACGCATGCTCCGATAAATCTGTTTATAATAGTATTTGGGTTCCAGCAACAGCTTTCATTGTTCTCAAGTGAGTAACATATAAAACAATGCATTTCAAGTGTTATTGCAATTCCTTACGGGGCTCTGCTCTATCTACATATTGGCTGTCAAATGTATCTCCAGCAGCAGCGCAAACAAAAAAACAAACACTGGCCCTGCGTTAACTCTTTTTAACTCTTACTGTCAGGGTGGCATTCTTCCTGTAATTTCCTGAGGGAATGTGGCAGAGACAACAACAAAAATGTTAAAGAGAATATTTTCCCCAATATCTGTTTTTTTGTTTATAATCCAGCTGAGCTTTAGTAAATTACTTACTAAATAAATTTGACCTAAACTCCCACAATCGTTTTTGCTTAAACAACATATCAAAATGGGGAATGGAGTCTGCTGATGGGCCTGTGTATTATGAGCTTCTACACTTCAATTTGCCGATGCCCAAAGCAGTGATATCCAGCACCATTTTAAGCAGGAGAAGTAAGCCAGAAACCCAAAGATTAAGATTAGCTGCCTTGTGTGATTAAAAAGAGGCTATAGAGACCTATTTTCAGCGGCCCTGTAAACCTGTGAGCTTGTGCCATAGTGCCTCGTACACACGCATCGATTATTGGCCGTGAATTTTCGGCCAACGTCCGATCAGCCGATTTCCGGCTTGCTAGTATGATGCTTTCGACAACCAACTCCGACTTTTCGGCCGAATAAAATCTGGTGTGCAGGCTATAAAATTTTTGTTGGCCGTCAACACAACGGCCGATTTTCCGTCAGTCAGTACAGATTTCGGGCAGACAAAAATCTGATGAGCAAGACTGGGCATGCTCAGAGAAGAAAAAACACACGGAAAGTAAACCAGCACATGACATCACTTCTGAAGTAGATTTTTGTTGGCCGAGAAAATTCGTGTGCAGTCTAGGCACATTCCAACCAGCAAAATACAACTCTGGACAAAAGTCGGACGATCGGTCGGCCGATAATCGTTGCGTGTGTACGAGGCATAACTCGCCAGAACTTGGAGCTACCCTGAGAGGTGTATCACTATCAGAGGATTAGCTGGATACCCCGGAACCTAAAGGTGCATTTAAAAAATACTTTGCACTGCTCCCTTCTAAAAGAGAACTTGAGCGTATGTGTATGTGCCTAGGGAAGGAAAAAACAATCTGCAAAGCTTTCACCAGTGCCTGGACTATTGTGAGACTCTTTTCACCTCTAATACTACTAAACTTATGCAAGCACAAGATATAGCTTGCAAGATATGGACAGACATAGACGATACTGCGGGCAGTTGCCATAACATAATTAGATTATAGGACAAAACTGAAGCAACTTTCCATATGATCTTAAAACATGTGGTCTGAGCAATTTTCAAAATTTTATTGGAAAATCCTGTTGATGGTTCAGTCAAGGTTGATAGAGTCTATAGACCACCTGTACCCAACAGTTCTGAATCTTCCAACCATTGCAACAGAATAAAAAATGAAATTATGTAAAAAGCACAGGAAAATGACAAAGTGGAGTTTGTGGAATTCTCTTGCTTGTGCATGATCTGGTCACAGAAAACCTTTGCCCAGCGCAGGGCCATGCAACCCCTCACTAGGTTATGACGCAAGACAAATACCCTTCCACTTATCCACCAGGAAAAATGGCAGGACCACCACCCTTCACTCTTCTAAGGATGTGACAGCTTTTACCAAAGCACTCCAACTGGAGCTGCTGGAGCATGAACCCTGGGCAGATCCTCCTGCTCTGAAGCTCCAAAAGCCATCTATAGTGGACTACTGGATTCCTTCCATGCCTACAGTTAAGCACCAGAGGGAGCCTTTTATCCCATCTCAACTTTCTTGAAGGTTACACTAGCGTCCTTGCTGATTCTTTCTTTTGTTATATGCTTACTCTTTAACACTGTTTTGACTTGCTGGCACATTGCCATTGGAATGTCTACAAGGGGTATAATGAATTGATCAATATCTCATTAAATTGACAACTTTCTGTAAAAAAAAAATGATTTCCATTTTCAGTCTGCATTTTCTGCAAAATGTGGTAATTTTTGGGTGTTTTCACTGTTCTGGTGCTCCAGAGCCTAACAAATCGTGATAGGTAGTCAGGAAATCAGATGTGTACTTTACGTGTAATTTATGCCCCTTGAAAGACCAAAGGTGCTCCCTGGATTTTCGGCCCCGTTATGCAGCTAGATTGTCAAAAAGTCTCACACATGTGGTATCCCCACACTTAGGATGTATAGCAGAATGTGTTTTGGGGTTTAATTATAGGTATGCCTATGCTGTGTGTGAGAAATAACTTACTAAAATTACAACTTTGTAAAAGAAAATTATTTAATATCTTAATTTTCCAAAATATTTTGACAAAAAAAATTACAACTTTAACTGCTTCAGCCCCGCCCACCGTACAATTACTGCGGCATTCAGCTGCTGCTGGGCAAAGCGATGTAGCCCTGCGTCGCTCGCTCAGGAGACTGTAGGGGGCGAGCGTGCGCAGCCTGCGGCGCACTCCCGACCCCGCTCATTAGCTGGGGAGCCAGCGCGTGTGACCGGCGGCTCCGATGGCCGCCGGCCACTCGCGATCTCCCGCAGCAGAGAGAGAAGGACAGGCGGCTGATGTAAACACAGCCGTCTGTCATTCTCCCTGAAGTGATCACAGAGGCTATGTGATCCTGCTATATAGGATTGCATTTCTCTGTGATTACTTCACAAGCCACGCCCCTCCACAGTTATAATCATGCCCCTAGGGATACATTTAACTCCTTGATCACCAGTACAGTTAACCCCTTCCCTGCCAGTGTCATTTATATAGTAACTTTTTTACAAACTTTTTTAAATTGTTAGCACTGATTACTGTAGTAATGTCACTGGTACCCCCAAAAGTGTCTAAAATGTCAGTTAGGGGTCCGATCTGTCCGCCGCAATGTCGCAGTCCCGCAAAAAAAAAAAAATCGCAGATCGCCGCCATTACTAGTAAAAAAAAAACAAATAAACAATAAAAATGACAAATCTTTCCTGTAGTTAGTAAACGCAATAACTTTTGCGCAAACCAATTAAAATACGCTTATTGCGATTTTTTTTACCAAAAATATGTAGCAGAAAACAAATTGGCTTACAATGTTAAGAAATTTAGATTTTAAAAATTTTTTTTGAGAATTTCATATAAAAAAATTTGAAAAATATTATTTTTTCAAAATTGTCGCTCTTTTTTTGTTTATAGCGCAAAAAATAAAAACCGCACAGGTGATCAAATACCACCAAAAAAAAAGCTTTGTTTGTGGGAAAAAAAGGACGTCAATTTTGTTTGGGTACAGTGTCGCGCGACCGCGCAATTGTCAGTTAAAAGTCACACAGTGCTGAATCGCACTGTTCATTGAGCCTGGTGCAGGATATGGAAAGTCCCTGTAATTCTTCCTAAAGGGGAATTAGAAAACCACCCTTTGTGAATGTAAAGCAAGTAGGTGTAGCGGCAAGTAGGAATAGATAGTAGAAAACAAAAGAGTCGAGACAGCAATACAGACTGTTTGTGCATCGCTCCAAAAGGCAGAGTGAAATTAAGGGCTGTCTCTGTTCTATGCTGGAGGAAAAGTCAGTAGATGTCCCCTCACCTCTAGGAGTAGGGGCGAACCTTTATTATGAAAAAGGCTTCTGCGCAGGTCCAGTGGGATTAGAGGTGAAGGGAAGTAAGGACTTTCTAGAGATGTGATGAATCGCATTTTCCATGGTGTCTACGCAGAATAGTAGGGATGAAGACGAGAGCTGTAGTCTTGCACAAGGAACGAGATTATCTAGGAGAAAGTTCACTGTTGCATTCTCCAGTCCAGTTCCTCATGGCCAAGGCAAATAACAGAGTGGCAAGAGCTAACTGCAAAGCTGGGCCCACCAGAACAAGGAGGATTCTCAAAACACCTATCAACTGAATCATTAAAGGAGGGAATCTCTTCATAAGAACAGTACATTAAAGGAGTTGTAAAATCAGAAGGTTTTTATCTTAATGCATTCTATGCATTAGGATAAAAAGCCTTCTGTGTGCAGCAGCCCCCCCAAATACTTACCTGAGCCCCTTCTCTATCCAGCAATGCCCACGAGTGTCTCGGCCATCAAACTTTTCCTCCTGATTGGCTGAGACCCAGCAGCAGCACCATTGGCTCCCACTGCTGTCAATCAAAGTCAGTCAGCCAATCGGGAGAGGGGGCGGGGCCGGGCCACAGCTCTGTGTCTGAATGGACACAGGGAGCTGTAAATTGGCTCGGGTGCCCCCATAGCAAGCTGCTTGCTGTGGGGACAATTAACAGGAGGGAGGGGCCAGGAGCACAGAAAAGGGCACCTGAGAAGAGGAGGATCTGGGCTCCTCTGTACAAAACCAACTGCACAGAGGAGGTAAGTATAACATGTTTGTGACTTTTTTTTGAAAAAAAAAAAAATGAGACTTCAAAAAAATGAGACTAAATCACTTTAACTGTTTAGTGCAAAAATAGCCGGGGCCCACCATGGGAACAGCCCATTTCTTTTAAATTCCTCTTCCATAGGGCACATAGCAGCAAGCATATCCGAAGGAGTTAATAACCTCCCAGACTTTGGACAATTATCATATTGAACCCATTCAGCTTAAACAAGAATAGGGAAAGGCTTTCTATATATTGACATTTTTTTGTGCCTAATGGGATAGGTGGAGACTCTGCGTTACTAGATGTATGTACCCATAGACTATGGCGAATGCACTGTCTCAATCAATAATTTCACTATAGCCATCATATAACAAAAAGCTGAGGGATAAGTTCACAACATTTTGGTGGTGAAAAATCTTCAGCAGCATCCGCTAAGATGTCTGAGTCCCACTTTTCTTTTGCAAATGTATGTACGCCAGGCAATTCAAGTTGTAACACATGAATATAGTCAGGGGGAAGAGAGGCAGGCGGCTGCTGTTTATAGCTATTGGCACCCGCTGTTTCCAGTAGTAGTGATAGACTGTGGAATAGATCAGACATAAGCCCCGTACACACGTGCAGATTGTCGGCCGAAAAGATTCGGCTGACGACTGATCGGCCGATTTTCGGCTTGTTAGTATGATGCTTCCGACAGCCGACAGCGCACTTTCGGCCGAACAGAATCTGTCGTGCAAGTTTTAAAATTTTTGTATGCCGACACCAGAACGGCCGATTGTTCGCCAGTCAGTACAGATTTCGGCCGACAGACAGCAGATTTGCAAGACTGGGCATGCTCAGAAAAGAAAAAACACAGGTAAAGTTAAACATCACATGACATCACTTCTGCAGTCGGCTGTTGTTGGCGGACAAAATTTGTGTGCAGTCTTTTGCACTTTTCAGCGGACACGACAGCCCGGGGACAAAAGACGGCCGATCGTTCAGCTGACAATCTGCACGTGTGTACTGGGCTATAGTGACAGAGAATTCTGTTTTAGTCAGACATGCTGCATGGTACACATCTTAGAAGCAGCCTGATTCAGGGGGCTGGAGAGGTGTCAATATAAGCCCTTTCTCCATAAACTCTGAGTTTCCTTAGGATCTGCAGCAGAGTTCTCACTATTTGTCCCATATACTTCCAAACACTTGTAATCTGCCATTGCTGAATAATAATCTTCTCCAGTGGAGGAATTTACTATTCGGTATGAAGGAATCGTACTAACCCAGTCAATAACCAACTTCCTGTGGCTGTTTCTCTGCGGTATTAGGCAACAGGTAAAACAGCAAACGATCAGCTTGCGGCGTCAATGGACAATGGTGGAAGCAAGTTCAGAGTTAGGAGTCTTACAGATACTATGGGGTTTATTTAATAAAGCTGGAGAGTGCAAAATCATGCTCCTTTTGGCATAGAAACCAATCAACTTCTAATCTTAGCTTTTTCATTAAAGCTTTGGCAATAAAACCTGGAACCTGATTGGTTTCTATGCAGAAGTGAGCCTGATTTTGCACTCTCCAACTTTAGTAAATAAACCCCTATGTTACTAGCCAGAGAGGAACTAGGGAGAAAAAAAAAGTGTAGAATACCCCAAAGTCTGTGCCTTCAAAACTGCTTGTATGGTTAGCACTGTGATGTGTCTTGTAACATAAACAGATATTATGTAGAGTGTACTACAGTGACCTTGTCCACGTCAATGGTCCCGTTCAGGGTCCAGGCTTGGCCTGTCAATGTGGACATGCCCCTGGAAGGGTTCTTCAGGATCTGGATGCCACAGGAATGAACCATGGCCCTGGACCTGTATTGCACCCTGCAGCTAACTATATGCATTGCACCACATACCAAGGTGATCACTTAACGCAGGATCCAGTGCCAGAAGAACATATTACAGGCCAACTACACCAAGGGTAACTGATCTGGAAAATCAGTGAGCCATTAAGCAATAAGCAGTCAGATCTCAATAGAAGTGTCAGTTGAAGTAGGAAAAGAAATCTAGTGAAAAATTTCTCTACAACAGAAGGACTCCACCCCCTAAAGACACTAGCAGAACAAATGGAGCCTCACAGAGTAAGCTGATATGTATGGATAAACTGGGTGGCAGTCCCAGAAATCTTTTGTCAGTGTCCAATCATCTTAAGGGGACAGCATGTAACCCATTGTCTAATAATCTCCTTATGATGTACCATGGATAAAATGTATTATACCATGATGAAAAATGTATTATATAGAAAAAAAAATCAAAATAGAGAAAGTTAACTTTTACACTGCAACCTAAAGAGCTTTAGTATACTTGAGAAACTGGCAGCCAATATTAATCTGAGGTTGTCTACCCGTTAAGCCATAGTCAGGTTATTTATAGGCTTATGTTCTATAAGAGGCACATCTAGAACAATATTTAAGATCAAAGGCTTTAATAATGTTTGCAATAATTCTCTGTTATTGTTTAGTAATATAGTATCTTATAGTATATATATGTATATGCTTTGCTTGGTTTTCCCCCAGTTTATCAGGCCTAGAATAGAAACCTGGAAATTTGCAAAGTGCCTAGCAACATCTCAGGAGTCAGGAAAACTGTTTAGTATCAGTCAGCCATGTTATAAGAAAAATATGTACAACCTATATCTTCTACAATGATACTATGTTTTCAGAAGCAGCAGTATATAAGTTTACCTTGTCTTGACAATGTTTAGTCATGTGAACAAGCAAGGGCTGCCCCATACCCCCACTTTGTCCCTGTCTGTTATAGTTACATTCACTTTAATGCAGAGCTACTGAGAACCAAGTCTACTTGTCCAAAGTATTCCCTGGTCATTGTTTCATTCATTAAAAGGGGTGTCCGACATTTTCTGCAGCACATTTTATGTGGAGCAGACAACATGTTCTTGGTAATAGGAAACTTGATTGTTTACCTTACCTCCCAACTTTTTGAGATGGGAAACGAAAGACACCTATGAGAAAATGTATGTAGGCCACGCCCCCTTAAAGAAGAATTACACACAAAAAAAATTGTATTTATACCCCCAAGTGCTTTTTTGTACCACTACTATTGCTTTACACTGGCTTTTGAAATTTACAAATGCAGCAATTTAGAAACTGGATGAAAGTATTAACACTGTGAAACACTTATTGAAAGATAAAAAGTGCATTTTATATACACTATATAGATCAGACTAAAATGAGGGACAAAGGAGGAGGAAAGAGGGACATTGTTCCAAATCAAGGACAGTCCCTTGAAATCAGGGACAGTTGGGTGCTATGCGTTACTGGTCTGTGTACTTGGCTGTGACCTGCTCCATCTGTGGAGTGGTTGCTTGTTAGGCACTTAGCTGGTGTGTGTGTGTCCTGTTAAGAATTTTGTTCCCTGCTTTTTTCCTCCACTGTTCCCTGGGGCCTGGTATTCACCTGTTGGTCTTGCTGTTGTTTGGTCTGTTCTCCCTGGATGTTGCTTTTGCTTCTCTGGTTGCTTTCTTTCTGCAGTGATTTTTGGAAAGAACACTTACCTTACTTATTTTTTAAGGTGAGCTGTTCACATGCAGGCATGTGGCATGGTGCATATCTCCTGAGTGGTAGTCCATATTTCTTAAAGCGGAGTTCCACCCATTTTTAATAGGTTGGAATACATAGATCTATGTAATCCCCTTTAAAACGGCTTTTACCAATGGAAACTTTTTTTTTTTTTGCTAGTAAATACCTTAATTTCGGCTTTATTCCTCCTCTCCTCACTTCCGGGTCCGATCGGCGATGACGTCATTCGGCGATCCGCAGTGTCTGCTGGGATGTATTCTATTCCAGAAATCTCGCAGTAGCTGTATCTGTACTGAGCCGTGCCTGCCCCGCCTCCGCCCCACCTCCGCCCCACCTCCGCCCCGCCTCCTCTCATTGAGTTGCATTGTATGAATGTATTAAGGCTGTTCTCTGTCCCGCCTCCACCCCAGAGAACAGAGAGTTCCAGAGAACAGCCTTAATACATTCATACAATGCAACTCAATGAGAGGAGGCGGGGCGGAGGCGGGGCAGGCACGGCTCAGTACAGATACAGCTACTGCGAGATTTCTGGAATAGAATACATCCCAGCAGACACTGCGGATCGCCGAATGACGTCATCGCCGATCGGACCCGGAAGTGAGGAGAGGAGGAATAAAGCCGAAATTAAGGTATTTACTAGCAAAAAAAAAAATAGTTTCCATTGGTAAAAGCCGTTTTAAAGGGGATTACATAGATCTAAAGTTCCAAAAATGGGTGGAACTCCACTTTAAGGCTCGGTTCACACTAGCCCGACTCCAAAGTTGCACAACTTTCAGTGCAACTTTGGAGTCTGACTTTGATGTGAATTTTTACAGTCTGTGGCATTGAAGATGTATCAAAGTAGGACCAAAGTAGTGCAGGAACCTTTTCTAAAGTCGGACAGACTTGTGTAGTATCAGTTAAGACAGCTCTCATAGGGAAACATTGAATTTCACAGGTCGGATCCTATGTCGCATCAGTGTGAACCAAGCCTTAAAAGGACATCAGAGTCTATAAAATAATATTGCTGTCACTCAGATGGTTGTCTAATTGGTTCTGTTTTCCTGTAATCTTCTCATTTCTTACTGCTCTCCTATATGGTCTTCACATATACTTTTGATTTGCTAGACTAGGGTTTCCCAACTCCGGCCCTCAGGTCACACTAACAGGCCAGGTTTGCAAGAAAACTGAAACACATCACAGGTGATATAATTTGCTGCTCAGTGATTGCAGTATTCTTGTCTGCATCTCCCCAAGGTAATACTTAAAAACTGGCCTGTTAGTGTGCCCTGAGGACCGAAGTTGAGAAACACTGTGAGACTTCCTAGATCTGACCATTTCCAGAGCATGGAACAAAGTAAGTATTACACATTATTCCTCCATCCCTAGACTAATTAAGTATTTAACCATTGCAGTGGGGAGTCCCCACTGCAAGGGTAGATTTTTCCAAAATTCTGGAGTTCAGTTTAGTTTCAGAGTACAAAAACATGCATACTGGTATCGTGTATTTAAAAAGACAATGAGGGCAAAATAATAAAATACAATTAAATCGATTGTAAACCCATTCCAATCAGTTTCTTTAAAATAAATAAGTGCAGCCTATAGTACTATTTGCTATGTTTTTATTGCTTTTTACCTGCCTGCTTTTGGTGTAATTCTTACGTTTCTTTTAAATGACATCACTGGCGCATGCGCTGTTAGCCCTTAGTTTCCGGCAGTGCTTCCCGGAAAAATGCTGTGCATATGCCGGGGCTGTGTCATTTCCTAATGTTGGCGTCGGCCCCGAAACCCCTCGATACTCCTTCCCAATTGAGAAGCTGAGCTTGGACCCCATGTGATTCGCTACATCACAGGGGTTGGGGAGAGGAGATTCTGGAGTAAAGCAGCAGCAGGATCGACTCCTATTCCCTGGACATGGTTTCCATAGTAACCAGAAATGAAAACGAGGCTTGGCTTCGGGGAATATAGCACATGCACGGATTATGGCCACAGATACATACTGATACTGAGGGTGGAAATATATTACTGTACAGATGCGGAAGACAGGAGTAGTAACATAAATCTCATACAAAACACTGAATATATGCAGTGATGTGCTAGCAGAATTGATTTAGCTGGTATCCCATAGGTATTAAAGCCAAACTATAGCCTGGCCTTTTTTCCTTTTTTATTGCAAGCTTTCTCATGTGTTAAAAAGGAGTACTGTACTTTCATTTCCCTGCCCGCTGTCATATCTCCAATGATCATGATCAGCCAAAGCCACTTCATATGTAGTAGGTGGGGGACTCTACTGAAGAGAGACCTCCCAAGGCAGCGAACGAAAAAACCTGATGGGCACACATTCTCTCCCTAGACTTCAGGGCAGGCCTGAGGACCCACCCCTTACATTTCTTGAGTGACAACATGACAAAAAAAGTGCAGTGACATACAAAGTGCGAAAAAAATAAGTGCCAATGTGCTATACAGTGAATAGACCTTGTGTCCTGGTTGCAAAAATTGCCCCACTCTTGGCCAAAAAGCCTAGCACATAAAACTTCATACAGAAAAAGCTTTAGTGTTGTCGCCAAGTGTCTTCTCACAGAGCAGTCCTAAAGCCATAGTGATACACAGAACACCCCTGGGACGCTACTCCACTTAACACCACAGGCTCTCTGCCTTTCGGGCAATGAAGAGGTATCAGGGCACACGGCACTTTAGGCTGTATGTCATTATAACAGATGTATAGGAGCTTTTCTAAATAGCTGGAGTAGCTGGAGAGCAGTCAGCCCTGATCCCTCCCTGTCACCCGATATGATCTCCCCTATAACTCACCGGCAGCAGCTTGTGCCCCTCATATCAGTGCAGACCTGCACAGCAACAGTATCCAGGTCTGACCTGAGGTGTAAAGAAGGGGGACATGAGCACTGCCAATACAGAGATGCTCCCAACTCTGATACTGACCAATTTAGCATAAATATGCCCAAGAGCCTGCCCACTGCTTGGGAGGGTAAACACAAGTTTACTGTGAAACCAACATCATTAGACTCCATGATGATATCACTGGGTCTACAAACAGGTATATATGTAAAGAGATTGTGAAATCTTGGCTTTTTTTTGTTAAAATAACAAGCATGCCAAACTTACCTGCTCTGTGCAATGGTTTTGCACAGAGCAGTCCCAATTTTCCTCTTCTCAGATCTTCCGTCAGTGCTCCTGGCTCTTCCCCCCACTGAGTGCCCCCATAGCAAGCCACTTGCTATGGGCATTTGTCTGTGCCCACTATGTGTACATACAAAGAGGGGCTCGGCCCCTCCCCCCCTCATTGGCTGTTATTGACAGTTATTGCCAATAGCTCCCGCTGTTGTATCTGAGCCAATGAGGAGGGAGAGAGCCAAAAAACCTCTGCTCTCAAGCACATCGCTGGATTGAGTTCGGGCTCAGGTATGTATTTAGGGAAGGCTGCATGCAGAAGGTTTTTTTACCTTATTGCATCAAATGCAGTAAGGTAAAAAACCTTCTGCCTTTACAACCACTTTAAAGTGATACCTTTTCATTCACATAACTATTTATTAAATGTTGATGGGGGAGGGGAGAAGGGGGGAATGTTTTACATTACTATATTAGACTTCATCTTTAACATTAAATAATTGATAATATCAGTGATTCCCCACTATGGTGACCACTTAAACCTTATTGGGGCAGGTGGTTGTAATATTCATCTTTTATAAACATGTCCATATATTCTCTTTCTATTTAAGATATTAGAAAGGTAAAAAAGGTAAAATGTAATATGTTACTTTCATTTAGTTTTATTGTGTTTCCTTACACCCTCATCCTGCTATTTTTTATAATGTGAACAACTCGACACAAACTGATGTCTGGATCTATATATAGAAGAACAATGCATCTGTACTGCAGCAGAACATTTTAACCATAAGGTGGAGCTACAAGTGAATTCTGTAAAATAGGTATTTGGCTGTAGGATATAAAGGAGGGGGATATCCAACTTGTATTACATAGTGACATTACATAGTGAAATCACAAGCATGGGTGTTTTATAAACCACATACACATACCAGTATCAATCATTAATAATAAGTAATATGTAATCAAACTTTCTCAACTTGATTAATCATGCGCTCCTGTGAATAACTCTGAAATGTATTTTCGTTTTCAGTTTTGTTTAACCACTTCCTGGGACGGCGCATCACGGATTGTGATAAAGGGCGAATGACATCATCCATGCCACGTCTGTGCTCATCTGTGCCACATCCATGTCACATCAGTGCTCATCTGTGCCACATCAATGCCACGTCAGGGGTCATCTGTGCCACATCAGTGCCACTACAGTGCTTATCAGTGCCTCACAAAGGTGTAATGGGTAGTCAGGAAATTACAGTGCTCCCTGAATGTTGGGCCTCTGTATGTGGCTAGGCTGTGAAAAATTCTCACATATGTGGTATCGCCATACTCAGGCGGAGTAGCAAATGTACAGTACTTTGGGGTGTCGTTTTTGCTATGTACATGCTACGTGTTAGAAATATCTTATAAATGGACAACTTTGGGTAAAATAAAAAAAAAAATGTGTTTCTTATTTCTTTCCACATTTTCCAAAAAATTGAAAAAAATAATGCTATGTTCAAAAGCTTTATTATGCCTCCTAGATTAGATGCTGTGGTGTTTGTTTCCAAAATGGGGTCATTTTTGGGTGTTTCCATTGTCCTGGTGTTTCAGGCCCTTCAAAAGTGTGAAAGGTTGTCAGGAAAATTCGATTTTTGTAAGATCTTACTGTAAAATCTTTTTCTCTGATGTCCGTCGACAGACGCAGCCTCATCTCCATGAGCTGAGTGGGTTTATGCTCTTCCTATCAGGAGCAGTCTAGGCAATACAATTTGAATAAACACACCCAGGGGGCTGTCCCTCCAGGCATAAACCCCCACTGCACTAGTCAGGACATCAGTTTAGTTTAAAAGCAGTGAAGACAAAAGAACCAATCCCAAACAGAGGGGCGGGTGCTGCGTCTGTCGACAGACATGAGAGAAAAATATTTTACGGTAAGATCTTACAAAAATGTAATGTTCTCTATCGTCCATCAACAGACGCAGCCTCATCTCCATGAGCTGAGTGTGATGTCCCAAAGCAGTGTAGGTATGAGGGGTGGGAAAAACGCAACCAGATAGTAACGTCAACTCCAACAGGCTAAACATAGCCAACCGGGCAACATGGAGCTCAACCAAACAACAGGAGTTTACTCAGAAAAAAGACCCCCAAGAGAAGTACAAACCAACATTCTCTTAAAAAACAGCAGCCTGCAAAACCTTGTGGCCAAAAGAGGCATCCGAAGATGCCAACAAATCCACCTTGTATAATTTGGTAAAGGTGTGTACAGATGACCAAATCGCTGCCTTACAAACTTGTACAACAGAGGCCTTATGGCGAAAAGCCCATGAGGCACTCAGTGCTCTAGTAGAAAGATGCCACTACCGACCGAATGGACTCCATTCAAAACTTCTGCACCCACACAAAGCGGTTGAGAGCCTTGAAGTCCAGGATTGGACGCACTTTGCCCTCCTTTTTGGGCACAGTGAACAGGTTTGAATAGAAACCTCGAGAGCAATCCTGTCGGGGGACCGGCACAATCACTTCTTGAGCCAGGAGATCTTGCACAGCCTCCCGCAGATCCTTCAAACACTTTGGAGACAGGTGAAGATTCGACTGAAAGAACCTGCCCCCTGTCTGGAACCAGAATTCAATCTTGTACCCAGTCCGGTCTCCAACAGCGGAAGTTCTGTGCAGGTCACAGCCGATATCGGCTGGGAAATGCCTGGGAAGTGACGTCACCCATAGAGTTACTATGGGGCTTCCATTGTTAGCTGCCTCCTCTGCACCCGCCTCCACAGAGGAGCCACCACTGACAACTCAGCGTGTAAAAGGACCAGAGCATCTTCAGAAAAGGTATGTATAGCGATTTCTTCTTTAGAGGGCTAGATAGGTTAGTCTTAAACTGTGGATGCCAGTTGATTTACAAATTTTAGTTTTACTTTAAGTGGTGTATTGCATGGTGTATCCAAAGAACAGAGCTTGTAACAAGGGGACTGTAGGTTAGAGTAGATACAGTACACTTTATTACAGTGTGTAGTTTGCTGTCCAGTGTAGGCAACATAGCCATTGCTAGGAGCAACCATACATGTATCATAGCTTAAGGCAGTGTGGAGAGGCGAGCCCTTGCCACTGTTTATTTTGGCAGTTTAGGCCATGTTTTGCAGAAAACAGGCATACTTTTGAGCCAGGTGAGCACTGGGCTTATGTTAGAGCTGGGAGTGGAGGTTACTGGCCCCCACCCTCCCGACGGGACAGTTATTGCAAAGGAGATGCAAGGAGCATGGTGCTTCATGCTGTCATTACTGGAACAGTGAGGAAAGCAAATGGCTGAAGCAGCTGGGAGCTGCAGGAGACACAGTTAAAGCTGACAGAGGTACAGCATGTTGTGCACAAACACTGGGGACTGAGTGTGTTTGACGGTCTGGAGGACCAAGGCAGGAGGCCTGAGAGAGAAGCTGCAAAGAGAGCCACAAGGCTGAATATCATTTGAGTATCACTTTGACAGTGAGAACCCCTGCATGGGAAGACATTTATGTGATGTTTTACTTTTGTTTTTTTATAAAAGTGGGCAATAAAAGCCCTAAAACTGACTTCTGGTGTGGAAGAGACTCATTGTTTGCTGCTACCAATGAGCTAAGATACCCTAAATCATTACAGCAGCCAACCAGCCAGGGAATGAGTGACTTGACATTGGGTGACAGTTACTCTGGTATTGAAGGGGTGTTGTGCTCGTCCCCTTCACAATAGCCTGTTCCCTACCTTTTGGGACCAAACCCGCAGCACAGAGTGCCTAGGGACCTAGCCTAGGAGTCGGGGAGAGATGTAGAGAGGCCCCTGAGAGAGAAAGCAAGTGAACACGTAGTTACAGGGTGAGGTTAATTTCCTGTATCCACTGGTAACTGTGGACATATCTGGGAGTGAGATGACAGGTATTGTTGGATTGGTGGATACCGATGCAGGTTCTGCAGCACCGGTTTCTAAATGCTGCACCCCTGGAAGTTAGTGTTTTCTAACTGTAGTGGTGTCTAGTGTGCTTAGTGTTAACAGTACAGTCAGTTAGCCATGGAATAATAGAGGGTTAACTGTGTGTTGTGGCTTGCTTATGGGTCCGTAGTTATGTCCTAATGCTGATTTTCGCATGGTAGCAAACCCAGGCAATTAGCAAGTGTAGTTCTAGTGTACCTCAGTACGACGCCTAAGCCCCACCCACAACTATACCTTGTGTGAAAGTGTACTTACCATTGATACTCAAAAGGAAAAGCTTTTGTTGAGTAATTTTACCAGTGTTATTCCAGATTCTGATCATCCCATACTGTATATAACATGCAGGGGATGTAACCATACTGTTAGAGCCAGACAAAGTGAACATATTTTTACTTTTGGATATTTTTCAGAAAGAAAGGTGTCAATTTTACATAAATCACATAGAAGTTATTTAACGTGATCCTCTTAGATGAGACAATAAAATATGATTGGACAAACACTGGGAAATGTGTGCTGCATGTGAGTGTAAATGTAAGTCATTTAACCAAGCACTACTGTTCTTCCATTCAAGTAAATTAGAACGCTTCCTATACTACTGAGTATACAGTATGTTTCTGCACAGTATGTGTGAAGATATTTACAGTCTGCTTCCCCCAAACATACATTTACCCCCTATTTCTGGAAAATCACTGTGCAGCAAAACATCAGATTCGAGGGCTACATTTACTTGTCCCATCTCTGAGCACCCATTTCCTCTAAAAACTCTTGTGACTTTTTATAGTGAGAAGCATACCGGGCTTGTTAGAGTTCCTCTTCAATTAAAATCTAATGAAAGATTCTGTTTAGGAAATTAACAAATATATGGATATGTGAATGCTTCTTGGCAATATTTCAAAAGATGATGAATTGTGTTTTGTTTGTCAGATTATCAGGATGTCCTTTCATAACTTGAACTATGACAAAGAACTGCATGTGGTAAAGTTCTCTGTAGGCTCCATCCACACATTATCCACCCTGTCCCAGGGCCACCACATGGCTACCTGGTGTTATTTCATGCATGACAGATGTTTCCATTGCCTACTCTGTGAAGGCCTTTAAAAAAAGCAGAGTTATGTAGTTACCATGATGACACAAAACAGGTATGACAGTTTGGAAAGGAGGGGGTGTCAGGAAAGATCTCAGTGTTGGAAGCAGTTCAATCAAAGTTAGCGTAACAATAATGCACCACTTCCTCATCCCTCATCACAAATGAAAAGAGATGGATGAAAATATGATAAATTAGCTTTCCTTGTGTTGATATAAATCCTGTCCAGCATTCCAACAACACAATGTAAAACAGACCTGCTGGCTGAGAGTTTGCAAAGTATCCAGAACATCCCTACAAAGGGAACACATGCAACTGAGGGAACTTAACACTGTGATTGCCAGTAACATGTTATCAAACAACTTGCAAACATTGTTTATCTGTGAACACGAAACTACAGTATAATTAGAAGTGTATCCATAGTTAAAATATTTTCTAATATACTGTTTTTTGTAAGCCAGTACCCCTCCCAGTGAGGATCTATCAAACTACTCACTTTCTCATCCCCCATCCAAATACAGTTAAATTAAAATCTAGTCCACATTGCTTTGTTATACTCTTTCAGTTACTGGGCCATCTTTTGTTCTGGCAAGCATAAGATGTATAAATTATGAACGGATGAAAGAGTAAACTTCAGCGCCCTAGGCAAGCTCATCAATCACATAGTGCATGTCAGAGAGAAATTGATGGAGACCCCATAGGTATCTTCTTGTTGTGTCTTCCTCTCATCATAGCAGCAGTTAATGGAATATAACCTGTTAACAGGTATATCCTTCCACACTGGCACCACCAACCAGCTGGCAAAGCTCATCACTTACAGACACTGTTCCTTGGAGTGTGTAGCAATGCATTTCCTTTGTTAAATCAGTCCCCTGTTTTCACAAAACACGATGAGCTAAGTTCAGATGTGGATAGTAGGTTCTGTAAGATGCCAGTTGGCACCTTTAACTGTATTGTCCCACAGGTGGACCTTTCAAAATAGCCCCACTTCTAAGGTTTAGGCACACCAACCTCTGCCCCACCACCACCATCACCATGTGAAACTACTTAGTCTATAGGTGGACTGTTGCCAGATCCGAGTCACATGAATGGCATTTCTAAGCACCAGTAAATACTAGCTTTTGAACAATCTGCTTTGGTCATAATAGCGGAAAAACATTTAGTGCAGTCTGGCAAACAGTAGAATGAATAATATCAATGAGATGTAAAGGTCATCTATAGTCTGTGCAAGTAAGAGGGGACCACAGATGACAGAGCTCTGGTTTATCTATTAAAGTGAACCTGTAATGTGTAAAGCAAGCTTTTATTTTAACAATAGTGGTGCTTTTTCGACGAAAAGGAAAACATTCCAATATATATACATTACATCACAGTGTCTTGCCATACACAGAGCACTTACATATAGATAGCCCATAAACAAAAACCTGCATTCTGGAGCCACTCTGAGCAGACAGGATTGTTAACCAAGGGTCCAAGGGGACCACACCTTTTCAACCATTAACCACGGCCTCCCAGGCTGCAACATCAGGCTGAACAGGCAAGGTCCATTTCATCAATATCTCCCTCTTAGCATAGTAAAGAAGATATGAGATGAGAAGCTTAGCATGATAGGGACGTTGTTCATCATCATGGATTCCCAATAGGGCCAAGGCAGGAGATGGCACCAGGGATGTCTGTAACCTAAAATGGATTTGTGTAAAGCAAGCCTACACTGTTGTAGAAAATATTTATATCCACCTCCACTCTGGGAAGATTTTATGCCCTTCATGACCAGGCCATTTTTTGCCATTTAGCACTGCGCTAATTTAACTAATAATTACGCGGTTATGCAATGCTTTACCCAAACACAATATAGTTATTGAACTGCTGCATACCTGGGGGGGGGGGGGCTCTCATGTTGCTAGAGATCTTCTTTTATCTATACAGGGAGAGGTTGGCTGTATAATGCAGTAGGGACAGATGTTAACAGCTCTGTTTCTAGAAGGCCTTATTTCTATTAAACAGTAATAACAAGTGAGAATGTATTTGGGATCCAGGGGCCAAAGTAAAGATTGCTGCATTCTAATATGACACTGGTTGTTTCAGAGGGCAGCTTTGGTACATACCTAAAACTACACAAATGTGTACAATACTTTTGCGTGGCCACACACAAAATGTTCTTCACCTGCTGAACTCTGTCAAAGTTCATCAAAGACAATCACACAGCCATCATGAATAATTTCCCAAATGTGTCTAATATGGATATTTTCCATGATTTTCAGCTCCACCTAATGGCCCTAATGCAGTATTTTTCTGAAAAACTGCAATCAGGAAGTTACTGCATTATGGCCACTAGATGGAGCCGACCAACATGGGAAATATACATATTGGATTATAGAGATTATTTGTGATGGTTGTGGGAATGTTGAGGCATTCGCACACCTATTTTTTTTTTTTTTAAATTACCCCCTAAGTGTTCAAATACAGAGATGTTTTTGTCTTTTGGAAATTGAAGTGAGATTTGGTCAAATGAATAGTTTATATATGTACTACAAAAATGCATTAGGTAGTTATTTAAGTATTATTGTCAGCAGGTATGGAAATTACTAGCAGTGGAAGTAGGCGAGATTAAAAAAATACAGAAATTCCTAAACTGCGAACCGGTTGACAGATGCAGAAAACAATATAGCAAATATTAGAAAACAATATAGCAGCACAACTATAAATCAAGCAATGAATATTATTTTATTTGACTGCATGCTATAATATTTATATTTGCAAACAACAACAACAAATCCTGTAACATGTCATAAAAGCCATTAGATATGTGGGACATTTTTCTGTATGTTATATTTAAGTATCCATGAATGAATAATAATTAGAAAATTATTATTAATATATAATAAATTATATATATATATATATATATATATATATATAAATAAATTAGAAATAATTAGGAATGATCATTATGTTTGTGGATATACTGTAGTTGAGCAGTCTCAACCAAACAGGGCTATTGACCAGGTCATATCCTTTTCAGCCAACCACTACTGTTGGCGAGAGTATGCTACGCTTTTCCTACTTTTCTAGAGTCACAAGACATCACATTATTAGAACAATCATTTATAATGACAATAGTTTAGTAGCTGGATCATATGCATGCTACTTAGCCTTACACAGACCAGAACTTTTTATTAGGAGAAATAACTTTTTGTTTATCATCTGGCCAATAAGTGTCATGAGTCAAATTTTGAGGCACTACAAATCTTCCTCCTATGGGCCTATTATGGAATGAGATCTAAAAAAAACTGTACTGTAAGTGTGCATAATGGTATCAAATAATAGATACTCTTATTTACATTTTTATCAAACACTGGCCTCTGTTATTTTATAGTCTTATGCACACAGAAGTCTAAGTTATAATTATGAAGTTTGGCAAAAGGCAGGGTCAGACATTGAGGGGTTCTTCCAATCTGGTTCTCAGCCCCAGAGTCATCCTCAGAAAACATAAGTTAAATACAATTGCAAATTTAAATCTATCATAAGCAAGCCAGCACTGTTATAATAATGAAAGCGGAGTCCCGGCCACAAAATCAACATAATCGATTTTGTGGCCATCCGCTTGCTTTTCTTCACCTGAAAAGGAAATGGATAGTTAGGATTTTTTTTTTTACTTACTTTGTTATTGTAGAAAGAAATACTCACCTTTCTTCCACTTCCTCCCTCGGCGGCCGCGGCCCGCGCCGGCACTTCCGGTTTGCAATGATTCCTGGGAGCTGAACGTCATCGCTCCCAGGAATCAATGCGACGGCACCGGCCCCGCTCGTCACTTCCGGTGCGACGCCACATTCCCTGCTAAACAGCTTCTGGGCATGCCCAGAAGCTGTGGATGAATGCGGCGCCATGCCGGAAGTGACAAGAGGGCCGGGGCAGGTGCATTCTGGGAGAAGAAGACACGGAAGAGGATGCAGAAGAGGATCGCGCTGGCTTCAGCTGCCCACAACAGAGATGGCAACTCTGGAGAAGAAATTTTATAAGTGAGTATTTCTTCTTGCAGGTAAGTGCGAACCAGGACAGATCAGAGGCTAGCCATTGTGGAATGTACTAGCCCTGACTGTTCCTGGGGTATGTTCATTGAAATTTTTTTATTTGTGGCCGGAACTCTGCTTTAAGGTTTGCATTTTCTCTGCCAATCCCTCCACTGACTTCCGCTCACCCAATGAATAAATGTCAAATTACTAACAGCTTACAAAGCCATCCACAACTCTCACCCCCACCTACATCACTAACCTAGTCTCAAAATATCAACCAAACCGCTCTCTTCTTTCCTCCCAAGATCTCCTACTCTCTAGCTCCCTTGTCACCTCCTCCCATGTTCACCTCCAGGACTTCTCCTGAGCTTCTTCCATCCTGTGGAACTCCCTACCCCAATCTGTCTGACGATCTCTTAATCTATCCATCTTTAGATGATCCCTGAAAACCCTCCTCTTTAAAGAAGACTATCCTGCTTCTAACTAATACTCTGCATTTTAACTTTCTCCATCAGCTCATCTCCCACAGTTATTAACTTTTGTATCACTTGACCCTCCCTCTTAGATTGTAAGCTCTAAGGAGCCTCTAAATCCTCTTGTACCAAGTTGTATTGTAACTGTAATGTCTGCCTTCATTTTGTAAAGCGCTTCCCAAACTGTTGGCGCTATATAAATCCTGTGTAATAATAATAATTTTTCAAACTCTTGTATTGTTCAAAGGTAACAGATTCACCTTACACAAAGTAAATTGAAAACAAAGATTGGTGAAATATTTCTTAATATAAGAGCTTCTATTTGAAAGCATATTTGTATTGTTATTAATGTGTCTGTGTTCAAAATATTATTGTATAAAGTTTTATGTATTATGATAATGCGAATGCTAAGTGTTATTAGTAATGTGTTTGTACAAGCATCAATGTCCTGTGCAGAAACTGACAGCAACTGGGACTTGGTTAGGAGATGCCTTCATGCTGGGCCCACATTGTGTCACCTACTGATTTCTTCCCTGCCTCTAAGCTCCTTGTGAAGCAGGCCATATGCCATTGCTTCAGCAGAGCCCACACGCCTTGGCACTGATGCTGTCTGTCCATCTCTTTCTCTCTCTCTCTAAGCATGAAAAGTTCCAGCACTGCAGAGAGCTGTCAACGTACCTATTAGCTTGATGTCTTCATTCGACCAGCCATCTGTGCCCGTCGAGGGACAGGAGAGACAGCCAGTGTCACATTGAGCTAGTGCCTTTTCCCTTGCAAGAAATGTCACCTGCTGGGTGTTTAGGAGGGAAGGACACAGACAGAATGACCTGTCCAATACCAGCAGATGTTAGCTACCAGTGCTACAAAATCAATGCCTACTCCTGGGACTAATTAAGAAGAAATAAAGAGCAAAGAGAGAAAACATTTGTGCCATATTACCCACTACCTCATTCACATTTTAGGATCTCATCTTTGGCATGCAGCCTCTGACCTATGAGAGGTGCTCAAAGTAAGACATCACTTTTGGAGACATGCACGCGGCTTGAGCAAAAATACTTTTCTGAAGCTCCCCACGCAATGGAACTGCATGAAAATGTATTGCAATGTAAATGTATCATTAGGTTGAGCGTTTGAAAATTAACATGGGATGGTGATGGAGATTTAATATGACTCTTTTAGGAGTAAGAAAGAGGATGAACAATTTTGAATGTGGCTCTGAGGTTCTGGGATCAAATGCAGTTGGGAGCCTTTAGGCATAGAATTTCATGTTTTATTCCCATTTTGCCACAAATATCAACAATTAAATTGGTCTTGAAATGTGTGCATGTTTCTGTGTGTGCATGTGTACATCTTGAGTAGCTGCTTTGGACTACAAGTTTTAGCTAGTCAGGGACTGATGTGAAAGGTTCTACATATATAACTTAAGATGAACAGTGTGCAACACGCCGGTGCAACATACAGAAAATAGTTAAAGTGTTACTAAACCCTCAACAGTCTGAATATGCAGTAAAGAATACTTGATATACTCACTGTGGAAAAAAGGCTGTTTGATTCGGTCTTCTCTGATCCTCCCCTTCTTTTACAGTCCCCAATCCATCTCCTAATAATACAGAGCCCTGGGGGCACTCTGCACATGCTCAGTTTGGTGTGCATTGCTAGGGAGTTTTTTTCTTTACTTTGAAGGGTACCCTAGCACAGGTTCAATCAGCAATGTCCAGACAGAGGGTCAGGAGTACTGCAATCTCATAGGACAATTAGGGGAGAAAAAAAAATCCTCCTACAAACTTTACCCAGTGCTCAGCTGGACACTGATAAAAGTCACAAGACTGCTGTGTACACTACTAATGAGAAAAAGGACTAAGACCCCGTTCACACTGGGGCGACCTATCAGGCGACCTGGTCACCTGACAGGTCGCCGTAGGTCACCTGCCATAGTGAAGCTGTGGACCCGTTCCAATGGGAGCGACACAAGTCGCTCCGACTTAGAAAAAGGGTCCGGAGCTTTTTGGGGCGACCTGGAGCGACCTGCATTGACTTCAATGTTATGAAGTCCGTGCCGGCCGCTCCGAGGTCGCGGTGCGAGCTGCGCACTGCGACCTGTGAGGTCGCCCCAGCAAGTCGGATCGCCCCAGTGTGAACGGGGTCTTAGCAGTTTATATTTACTAAAATTAGTGCTGTTTGGGGTACTGTGGGAGAGCAGATATAGTGAATGCAGGGTCATCAGTTTAGTAACACCTTAAAGTGTTACTAAACCCACGACAGTAAAATCAGTCTGTATATGCATCAAAGCCTGCTTGTTATACTCACTGTGGAACCTAAGGGGAATCGTGTGCATTGTGTAAAAAGACTGTTTGATCCTGTCGTCTCTGATCTTCCCCTTCTCCCACTGTCCCCAATCCATCTACTGATATCTTCCCATTTTCCCACAAATATGAACAATTAAATTGGTCTTCACATGCTCAGTTTGGTGTGTGTTACTAGAGTGTTTCTTTTTTTTTTTCTTGGGAGGGTGCATGTGATCAGCACATGGCCAATCAGCACTGTTCAGACAGAGGGTCAGGGGTCCTGTAGCCTCATAGGACAGTCAGAGTAGAATGAAAACTCCTCCTACAAGCTTTAACCAGACACTGATATAAGTCACACGATTGCTGTAACTGCTGATGAGAAAAGGTATTTAGCAGTTTATTTCCACTCAAATAATTGCTTTTCTATGTTCTGTGTACTATGGGAGACTTTAAGTAATAACTAGGTGTAGAACATAAAAAGGTTTTTGCATACAATCTAAATAAGTAGATGCATTCTAAACCCTGACTGCTATCCAACAGACAGTCCTAATTATAGTAGGATATTATTAAATTATGTACACATGGCTGCAACCTAAGAAATCGCATTGTTACACAGAAATGTGTGCACATGAGGCCAGGCCATTATTTATCTTTACACACTCCAAGTTCTCTTATTTAGAGATGACAGTAAAAACAAGTGTGAAGTGTAACATCTGCTGGAAGTGTCATTTGCAGCTGTAGTGACAGGCCCTCACCTGACCCAGTGAGAGCCTGCAGGGACATTAATCATATAACAGACAGAACTGTTAAAGAAACAAGGGCTCCCAATATCCTGTTACGGACCTTGTCCCCTTTTTGTCACATGACCTGTGGCAACACACAGCTTCCCATGAGATCCAAAGCATTGTCCGTAACATGTAACCAAGAAGTAAATAAGTGCTGTTCATTGCGTTACCGTTCAATGCTCTGACTTTACAGTTATTAGCTCTGATCTGGTACAGTATTTCAAAGGCTGTCACAATTTCCATCTATAAACCCAGTCTGCAGTTCAAAGATCTTTAACTAGTTAATTAATACAAATAAATAATATGTTAAAATGCTTTTTTTAAAAAAAAAAAAAAAAAAAAAAGAAAAGTATGTTTTTAAACAGTGTGAGCTGCACTGCAATGTGATCTGAATCTGAAGACTCACAGTTCATTGCAAAAAAAAACAATTCATTTTAGGGAGCATAACCACATAAGGACTCCTCACATATGCAGTTTTTGCTTCATTATTGGGATATGTGCACGCTGCATACGTAAGAAAAGGATTTCTGTGTTAGGTAAGAAGCATTTGATTGACTTTTGCGTTTGCGTAACTTGCACAATTTACGATTACAAATTTTCTTATGTATGTTGGTACGCATTGTTGTATGTATGTACGTTGTATACGTATGTATGTACATCGGTGTATGTTGGTAGCATTTCCATAACTTGCACAATTTACTAGTACAAATTTTCTTATGTATGTCGGTACGTAATGTTGTATGTATGTACGTTGTATAAGTATGTATTCACGTCGGTGTATGTTGGTAGCATTTCCATAACTTGCACAATTTACTAGTACAAATTTTCTTATGTATGTCGGTACGTAATGTTGTACGTATGTACATTGTATAAGTATGTATGTACAGTATGTCGGTGTATGTTGGAAGCATTTCCGTAACTTGCACAATTTACTAGTACAAATTTTCTTATGTATGTTGGTACGTAATGTTGTACGTATGTACGTTGTATAAGTATGTATGTACGTCGGTGTATGTTGGAAGCATTTCCGTAACTTCCACAATTTACTAGTACAAATTTTCTTATGTATGTTGGTACGTATTGTTGTATGTATGTACGTTGTATAAGTATGTATGTACGTCGGTGTATGTTGGTAGCATTTCCATTCATTGCACAATTTACTAGTACAAATTTTCTTATGTATGTCGGTACGTAATGTTGTACGTATGTACATTGTATAAGTATGTATGTACAGTATGCCGGTGTATGTTGGTAGCATTTCCGTAACTTGCACAATTTACTAGTACAAATTTTCTTATGTATGTTGGTACGTAATGTTGTATGTATGTACGTTGTATAAGTATGTATGTACGTCGGTGTATGTTGGTAGCATTTCCATAACTTGCACAATTTACTAGTACAAATTTTCTTATGTATGTCGGTACGTAATGTTGTACGTATGTACATTGTATAAGTATGTATGTACGTCGGTGTATGTTGGTAGCATTTCCATAACTTGCACAATTTACTAGTACAAATTTTCTTATGTATGTTGGTAAATAATGTTGTACGTATGTACGTTGTATACATATGTATGTACGTCGGTGTATGTTGGTAGCATTTCCGCAACTTGCACAATTTACTAGTAAAAATGTTCTTATGTATGTTGGTACGTGAAGCAAACCTATTCAGCACAATTCTTCAAAAGTAACATAGAATAAGAGAGGAGTTCACATGTCCTTAGACCAGTTTTGAAGGGACCAGCCACTAGTAAACCCCGATCTTTCTATCTCTATCAAACAGCACATATGCCTGTTGCACATTTCAGTTGGTTAATCTCATAAAATATGGCAAATGTTCTTCAGGTAAGGTGCATGGTGTGCGCCACAAGTTAACAAATCGAACTGTACAAGAAGCCTTCCTGGCTGGTCACCACTAGTCAGCATGGTCCAAAACAACCAATCTGATTTCCACAGGCATCATAGCAACAAGTCAGCTGTACAGCCTCCTACCCCGTACAAAAAAAAAACCCAAAGCATCCATTTAGGATGTGGAGCTGATTTGAATTTTTAGGCTATCCTATTATATAACAGCCATTAAAGCTTAAAGAGTAACTTCACTTTTGTTGAGAAAAAAAAAACAATCCCCACTGGGAGATCTCTGTACATTGCAAGTGCTGAGTGGGTTAAATGGGAGTGGTTTCATAATTAATAATCAGCTGTGGCACCTGCAGGGCACTACTGAGGAAAGCTGCTGGGTCTGCATTCCCTTTAGTTATGCTCCTATTGGGATTATCTCACAAAAAAATTACATTTTTGTTGCAGGGGATAACGGAAATCTAACTTGTATCTTAAGCAGACTTCTGGGAAAATCAGTGAGCCAATCACACAAGCAGGAAAATGATGTTTCTGGGGTGTGGCCAGTACACATTCTGTGTACAGAACAGCTCCAGGTAGCCATATTGCATTGCATTTCCAGAAAATTACAGCGGCTGCAGATTGAAAAGCAAAGGTCATATTGAATAACATTCAAAAACAATAGGATGTGTGTCACAATTGTACACACTATATTATTTTTCATTTATTTGCCAATTTGTTTCTCAGCGAAAGTGGCGTTACGCTTTAACTCCAACAACTATACCATGCTTTGTGTTTTTTTTTATTTCAGTCTGTCACCTATATTGGGGAGAAATACCCCCATTTCCTATTCCTGTAAGCCAGTACCGGAAATGGGGAGAACAATTATCAATTGGTGCAGAGAAACCAACAACAAAAAGTTCTACCCATTCCACATTCTACTAAAAATGTATTTTTGCACCTCCCTATTTGAAACGTTTCCTATCCCTTAACCAGTATACAGACAGCCATAAAAACCTGACAACGACCAACTCTGCTGCTATATCTATAAACAGAATCATTTTTGGGCTGGAGTTGAGCTTTAATTATAATTTCCTGTTTCAGATTTAAAGGCCTTACATTGCAATGCGTGCTATAAAAATGGGGTTTCAATTTAAAGCATATTAAACTAATAATACATTTTCACATTAATGTTTTATAGCATGAAGTTGTATAAACTTGGCTGCACACGTAGAAAGATAAGCGGTTCCATGCACATTTATTTACAAGGAGGCACACAGGCAAAAAGAGGTAAAAAGTAGAAAAAGAAGAATACACACCAGCTCAGATGTAATGTATACCATGGGGTCTATCTGAAATATTTAAGGGATATTCCAATTCCTAAAATAGGTAGCAGATATATCGTTCAGATTTTCATTATTAAAAAAAATCTAAGGGTGTGTAAGCACAATGAGGGTTTAGGAAATAAACTCACTAGTGGGGAAGCATACATTATGCTGTGAAACATGGCACGTTGGTGGTAAGCTTTGGCTGGTATAAATGGGTACATAATACAATCCTGTGGAGTCATCTTCATCTGTGTTAGTGCGGAGACCTTGGATTGAACAGAGATACTTACTTGGCTAAGCACAGTAACCTAGCAGTGCACACTATGATTTAGGAAAGGAAAACTTTGTTTTTGGCCCAGTAAGGCCATTAACTCGTTCCATGCCAAGGGTTGCAAAAAAAAAAAAAAAACTGTGCGCCTGTCGTCAAAAAAAAAAAAAAAAATGACAGGATGTGGGAAAGATCTTTCATTACATAGAGTATAAATAGTATGATTTATCAGGGCTGCCAATCTGAGTGATTGATTATTGCCTGCCAGACAGAAGAGTGACATATTAGAAAAGTTTTGTTAACAATGTCTATTGCTCGTCAGTCTGCCACCGAAGCTGGTGATTAATGTGTTGTCAGCCAGTAATCCCACACCCCAAGCTAATGAGGGAGGCATTTATCATCCTCATCGAGTGGCACATGTCAGCACGGAAGGAACTCAAGTACTGGAAACAATATCGTTTTCCTTATCCCGACTGACGGCTGTGACAAGTCTGGAAAAGCCACAAAGCTGCTTTGTGTGAGCACTAACTTAACAAAGAGAGAGAGGGAGTTAGAAAAAAAAAAGATAGAGAAAAGGAAAGAGGAAAAAAGGCACTTTCATTTGCTTTCTTCTCACTGGTAGGGCTTGGCAAAACTCTGGCATTTAGGGAACAAGTTCAGGGGGTATGTGTACTTTTCTTGTATGTTTACCTCTTCTGCTTTTTTTGTCTGCACTGAAGTGTTTAACTAGGCGAAAACATACCTCCTTCTGTTATGGGACCTACTGATGAGTTTAATGTACAGTCATACTGTACATGGCTCTTTGCTGAGATAGACAATGTTAACTTTATCACAGTCTTTTGCTAATTTGAAAACCTAAAAAAGTAATGTAATTACTCAACTTATTAAAAATCCTATACTTGTAAAAAATATTTTACAATCTTACTTTTTTTTACAATCTTCCTAGAGTTTAGACTCAAGAATTGCAAAGCAATTAGCAAAAACCAGGACAGAAAGATCAAAACTGTTATACTCAATAATGCCCAATAGCATAGACATTTTTTAACCTGTTACCGCCCACACAACACATATGTGCAGTAGCAAAAGGGTGGCCTTTAACTTTAACGCCCACACACACTTATGCACCGCTGAGTGGCTGATGTTTCTGTGTAAAACAAAAAAAGGCAAGGGAGAGACACAGCGCAGGGCATCTAGCTTAGTAAGCCTTCATAAACTTTATTCAAAACAATGAAAACTATTTACAAGGGAGAACTGTGTAACACATGAAATGAAAGGGAAGCAAGGCTGCAACACATTAAAAGCCCAAAAGGCAGGTTGGATGAGAGTCAGTACATAGCATCTGAACTGCTGTGGAGCAGGCCGGCAGGTGTCTGCCTGGCTTCCTCACTCCCCGAGATTCCGGTCATCTAGTAGTGGCCTCACACTCTGGTCTTGCTTGGACACAGGATGCGTTTGGTGGACTTCTCCTCTTCCTCCTCTCAGGCTGATGTTTCTGCACTGAGAGCGAGCTCACTGCATGCTCTAAGCACAGAGACCAAGCTATCAAAGACAGCACTCAGTCCAGACTGAAGTGGGGTACACACTAGTAGAAAATATGCCGAAAATTCCCGCCCAATGTGAAATCGTCAGATTTTCGGCTAGTGTATACACAACTTTCAGCAGCCGATCCCGACATTTTCAACGAAAAAAAACGGAGGGACAAACACCAAAATTTTCTTCGGCCGTCCTCAGCACGACCAATTTTCGTTTAATGTGTACACAGTACATCCGGGAAAAATCGGCTATAAAAGGCCGCGCATGATCGGAAGTTACTGACGACTTGGGAAGTTTATCAGAAAAAAAACAACTAAAATGGATAATTCATATCTATCTTCGTTGTACTTGACTTTGTATGTGTATAGCAATTCATTAGTTATATTACATATTTATTCAGTCTATTGAT
The DNA here is from genome assembly GCF_965119305.1 of Pelophylax lessonae. NCBI lineage: Eukaryota > Metazoa > Chordata > Amphibia > Anura > Ranidae > Pelophylax > Pelophylax lessonae. The sequence goes on along the minus strand of NC_138776.1, from coordinate 179,432,890 downwards.
TGCCAGTGGGAATGACTCCCTATCATGCGACCACTGTGACAGCCAATCACAGTGGTCACAAGATTGCCAATTGTTTCCACCCCTTGACATGGAGAACTTTTTCTTCGGCCGTCCTCAGCACGACCAGTGTTTGTTTAATGTGTACACAGTACGTCCGGGAAAAATTGGCTACGAAAGACCGCGCATGATCGGAAGTTACTGACGACCTGGAAGTTTATCAGAAAAAAATCAACTAAAATGGATAATTCGTATCTATCTTCGTTGTACTTGACTTTGTATGTGTATAGCAATTCATTAGTTATATAACATGTTTATTCAGTCTATAGATTGCCAGTGGGAATGACTCCCCATCATGCGACCACTGTGACAGCCAATCACAGTGGTCACATGATTGCCAATTGTTTCCGCCCCTTGAAAGACAGAACTTTTTAAAGACAAGCACAGCAGGCAAGAAGGGATTAAGAAACTCAATTTTCAGAGTCCAATCAGTGTCGCTGAGCATGGTTGGACAGTTTGTCCCTCCTCCTGTTCCAATGCAACTAAGCTACCTGAAAGGGGGTGGATTAATGTGTGACAGCTCTGGTATCTGGCAGCAGAGGCCACACTGGAGACTAGTGCAGCCATTTGCAAAAGATCACACAGCCTGCGGAGCTGTGTGTCTATCTTTGGCAAACACAGCCATGGCTTATGGGTCATGACCACAGATGAATGAACTTTCGGTGCTTCAGGACAGTGTCATACATGGCACTGGTTCCAATAGCGCTGATCGCTCATTCATTAAAGTGTATGATCTCACAGTGATAGGGGGCTGTGTGATCTATGAGCGGGGGCCGAGTACAATCAGCCACAGATAGGCACGCAGAGCCTCAGAGCTAAGTGATCTTTCACTACACTTGATTAAAGATCAGCTCTGCCAGGGCAGCACTAATTTTTCATTCATAGCAGCAAATGAACAGTCCTCAGAGAGGGGACAAGGGCTTAGTGCTGGATCAACCTCACCTGCCAGGAATGCCCATAATTTGGGCTTAAAGCGGAGTTCCGCTCAAAAGTGGAACTTACGCTCATCTGTCACCCCCCCCCCCTCCGGTGCCACATTTTGCACCTTTTAGGAGGAGGGGGGAGCAGGTACCTGTTTTTGACAGGTAACATGTACCCACTTCTGTCGGACCTCCCCGCAGCGAGGTACGTCAAAATTTCGGCCCCCTCCTCCTCCCTCTGCTTCTAGGCCAGTAAGATAGAGCAGCGTGCTTCGCACATGCACAGTAGGAACCCGGCCGTGAAGCCGCAAAGGCATCACTGCCAAGTTCCCTTACCAGCAATGGCGGCGGCAGCATCCGACAGCCAATGGAAACATAAAGTGAGGTGCGAAACACCGCTTTAAGAATGGAGTGGAGCTACAGCCAGAAAAAATGCAGCTTTTTAATTTCCAATGGAGGTCTCTGATCTGGACAGGACCAAGTGATATATACACTCAGTCCCCTTCCTGGATTAACTAAAAGTTAAAAAATTTTAATGTCGGCCTTTTTTAAAGCACAGTGATTAATTCATCTTCAGTGAATGTTTGGTGAATGCCGAGTTCATTGTTTTATAAATATATCCCTAAGTGTTTGTAGGGTTATAGGCTCCTGTCCAAATTTACTCATATACAGTATCTCACAAAAGTGAGTACACCCCTCACATTTTTGTAAATATTTTATTATATCTTTTCATGTGACAACACTGAAGAAATTACACTTTGCTACAATGTAAAGTAGTGAGTGTACAGCTTGTATAACAGTGTAAATCTGCTGTCCTCTCAAAATAACTCAACACACAGCCAATAATGTCTAAACCGCTGGCAATAAAAGTGAGTACACCCCTAAGTGAAAGTGTCCAAATTGGGCCAAATTAGCCATTTTCCCTCCCCGGAGTTATGTGACTCATTAGTGTTACAAGGTCTCAGGTGTGAATGGGGAGAGGGTGTGTTCAATTTGGTGTTATCGCTCACACTCTCTCATACTGGTCACTGGAAGTTCAACATGGCATCTCATGGTAAAAAACTCTCTGAGGATCTGAAAACAATGATTGTTGCTCTACATAAAGATGGCCTAGGCTATAAGAAGATTGCCAAGACCCTGAAACTGAGCTGCAGCACAGTGGCCAAGACCATACAGAGGTTTAACAGGACAGGCTCCACTCCGAGAAGTTGAGTGCACGTGCCCAGCGTCATATCCAGAGGTTGTCTTTGGGAAATGAATGAGTGCTGCCAGCATTGCTGCAGAGGTTGAAGGGGTGGGGGGTCAGCCTATCAGTCCTCAGATCCTACCCCCCACACTGCATCAAATTGGTCTGCATGGCTGTCATCCAAGAAGGAAACCTCTTCTAAAGATGATGCACAATAAAGCCCACAAACAGTTTGTTGAAGACAAGCAGACTAAGAGCATGGATTACTGGAACCATGTCCTATGGTCTGATGAGACCAAGATATACTTATTAGGTTCAGATGGTGTCAAGTGTGTGTGGCGGCAACCAGGTAAGGAGTACAAGACAAGTGTGAAGTGTGTCTTGCCTATAGTCAAGCACGGTGGTGGGAGTGTCATGGTCTGGGGCTGCATGAGTGCTGCGGGCACTGGGGAGCTACAGTTCATATACTGAAGCAGACCATGATCCCCTCCATTTGGAGACTGGGCTGCAGGGCAGTATTCCAACATGATAACGACCCCAAACATACCTCCAAGGCGACCCCTGCCTTGCTAAAGAAGCTGAGGGTATAGGTGATAGAATCGCCAAGCATGTCTCCAGACCTAAACCCTATTAAGCATCTATGGGGCATCCTCAAATGGAAGGTGAAGGAGCGCAAGGTCTCTAACTTCCACCAGCTCCGTGATGTCGTCATGGAGGAGTGGAAGAGGACTCCAGTGGCAACCAGTGAAACTCTGATGAACTCCATGCCCAAGAGGGTTAAGACAGTGCTGGAAAATAATGGTGACAACACAAAATATTGACACTTTGGGCCCAATTTGGACATTATCACTTAGGGGTGTATTCACTTTTGTTGCCAGTGGTTTAGACATTAATGACTGTGTGTTGAGTTATTTTGAAAGGAAAGCAAATTTACACTGTTATACAAGCTGTACAGTTACTACTTTACATTGCAGAAAAGTGTAATTTCTTCAGTGTTGTCACATGAAAAGATATAATAAAATATTTACACAAATGTGAGGGGTGTACTCACTTTTGTGAGATACTGTATGCATGTTTACATATGAGAGGACCTTAGATTGTATGCTCCTTGAAGGCAGGGACTGATGTGTATGAAAAGTATGTAAAGAGTTGCATACATTGATGTAGGTACAGTATCTGTAATGAATAATTATGATTTTATATGAACTCTATGAGATCCATTCCTTTCCATACTCCACATGAAACTTGCAACACTAGGAGTAAGACTACCCAGTATAACACTCATGCTTGCAGACTCCAGCCAAATTATCACAAAAAGATAAAGTGATCCAATCACCAAATACACCAACCCCAACTTACTGGGATCAGATATAGGCATAAGGATCTGTGCACCACCAAGTATGACCCTTGTGATTAAAAAAAAACTGACACTGCCATCACCAGAATAAAGGGATGAGAACTGACCAGAACGTAGAACTTCACTGAATAATAGTTTCATTATCCTGCTTACTGGCATAGTAAATTACATATTGACCTATATGGCATTTACAACTCTTAATAGGTAGAATATTAAAACCAAGGAAGACCAAGTATCTAATCAATTCCAAACAATAAAAAATAATAAAGCATATAAGAAAGCCTGTCTATACTGCAAGTCCAACCAAAAACAGAAAATAGGTCAAGGTCAGTTTTAACAAATTCAAGGTGCAGTGTTTTAGATCACTTACTATTTGCAGATTCTGTGTCAGGGTCTTTTATGAAAATAGATGCTTGTGCGGTCCAGGGGCGCATGGCAGTATTTCAGTGTTGTACACTCTGTTCCTGGACCACGGCTCTAAACTTTTTTTACCAATTAGCTTGGGAGTCAGAGCTGGGGGAGACTATAGAGGAGGACATTTGGTTCCCATGGTTGACCATGGTGTACAAATAAATCCTTAATATTTCCCTGGTGGTGGCAATTACATCGGTGGTGCCGATGAGATCTCTTCCTGACACGGTTAGCTAAAATCTACACCAATGCCTCACCCCCCCCCCTTTGTTTCAGGGGGCACAGGCAGGAGGAAAAGATGTTCCATATTTGGTGGACTTGCCCGAAGGTTCAACTGTTCTGGACCAGAATATTTAATTTCATATACTTGGTGACCGGGTTGAATGTCCCCAAAAATGTTAAGACGGCATCCTCTGACCTATCGAGTGAGTTACCTAAACATCTCAGAACCTTCGTCTTTATCTTTTTAGCAGCTAAAATCACCATAGGGCGAGCATGGAAAAATGGATTTTTGTAAAATCTTACCGTAAAATCCTTTTCTCTTAGCTCATCGACAGACGTAGTCCTCGGTGATACACCACCTCCGGGTTATGTTACCTCCGCAGGAGCAGGACTAGACAGGAAATTAAAAAGCTCTGGCCACACCCTAGGGGCAGTCCCAGAGGGTATATCCTCTCTCTCTCTGCCTCAGCAAATCAGTTATGTGAAAAAGCAGTGCTTAGAGAATTTAACCCAACCCAACTCCAAAACAGAGGGGCGGGGACTACGTCTGTCGATGAGCTAAGAGAAAAGGATTTTACGGTAAGATTTTACAAAAATCCATTTTTCTCTAGCGCTCATCGACAGACGTAGTCCTCGGTGATACACCACCTCCGGGACGTCCCAGAGCAGTATCACAACTGAGGGGTGGGAAAATGGAAATCAAATCCCAATCTAGAAGGCCCAACCGGTGCCAATTAGAGGTTTACAATGCTCATCCTTAATGATGAGACTCAACAAAAAAATTTTTCAAACAGAAAAAAACCCTCGAGGTAGACCACCGGTCTCCTCAATTGCGGCCTGCAAAACCTTGCGGCCAAATGAGGCATCCGCCGATGCCGTCACATCAATTTTATAGAATTTAGTAAAGGTATGTACCGACGACCAAGTGGCCGCCTTACATACCTGGACCACTGACGCCTGATGGCGAAAGGCCCAGGAAGTACTGAGCGCTCGAGTGGAGTGCGCCCTAACAGGGAACGGAGGACTCTGACCCTTAATAGAATAAGCCTGTACCACCGTTTGTCTAATCCATTTGGCAATGGTCGCGGCAGATGCAGGCAAACCCTTTCTGGGGCCATCCGTGATCACAAAAAGTGAATCCGTCTTACGGAATGATTCCGTAGCTTTCAGGTATACCCTGATTGCCCGAACCACATCCAAGGAATGCAACGCATGTTCCCGATGATGCTTGGGCTGAGGACACAAGGAAGGTAGTACAATATCTTCATTCAGATGAAAATCTGAAACCACCTTAGGAAGAAAAGATGGCTTAGGATGAAGTACTACCTTATCCCTATGAATCACTAGGTATGGGGACTGGCATGATAATGCAGCCAGTTCTGACACCCTGCGAGCAGAAGTAATAGCCACCAAGAAGACCACCTTCTGGGATAAAGTAAGCAAGGGAATCTCCCTGATGTTTTCAAAGGGAGGTTTCTGTAGAACCGACAAAACCAAATTAAGATCCCAGGGCGGTAAGGGCGCGCGGACTGGAGGAGCCAGGTGCCGCACTCCCTGGATGAAATTCCGCACCAAGGATTTGGTAGCTAAAGGTTTCTGAAAGAAGATTGCTAATGCTGAAACTTGACCCTTGATGGTGCTCAAGGCTAGCTTCTGCTCAACCCCTTGTTGCAAAAGGCCAATATTCGAGACACCGAATAGGTACGTGGAGGAAATCCTAAAGATTCGCACCACGCAATATAAGTCTTCCATGTGTGATAATAGACTTTGCTGGAAGTCGCTTTCCTTGCTTTAATAAGGGTAGGAATGACAGAAGTAGACAAACCTCTGTCCTTCAGTACTTGGGTCTCAATGGCCAGGCCATTAAAACCAGCGACTGTAAAGCACGAAGGTAAATAGGTCCTTGAGACTACAGACACTCCCTGAGACGAAGTTCCCACGGAACGTCTGCGACTAACCTGTCCAAGTCGGCCAGGCCGGCTTGAAGAGGCCAGCCTAGAATTTCTAGGACCACTGGCGCTGATTGGATCTGAACCAGGCGTCCCTAGAGGTATCTGGCCCCGACCATCCGAGAAAGTCTGGTCGTTTTCTGTTCCCACACATTTATCAGATACCTGATAGTTATCAGGCAAGGTGATCTTTTCTGGTTGAACCTCAGGGACCGAAGTCACCCGACTAGAGGCTACTTGGCCTATCTGGTCAATCAGATCCGATTCCTGTGAGGTATCGGGACTAATCTTAGGAAAAGGTAAAGGAAAAGATCTATACAGGGAACGGTAACTACCGCTTCCTGTACTTAAATGTTGGAAGGGAAGAATCGCACCGGTAGTAGTGGTTGATGCTCGATCTAATGTCCTGAATACCGGTGAAAACGTCCCCCCACCCTTAATCTGGGTGGGGGCGCACCTTCAGGCTGTGTACTCCTTTACTTCGGGTTTGGCTGGGTTGGTCCTCTGCTTGTCCGACCAGCCCTTCTTGAACCCTCCTGGAGGAGTCTTGCCTTTCCCGGAAGTACCAGCCGGGCGTCCTTTATGGGCGGTAAAGAAAGGTCCTCGCTTGTTGCGAGGTTCCTTAGCTTTTGCAGCCTGTGGCAAAAAAGTACTCTTGCCCCCGGTGGCATCCTTAATGATTTCATCTAGGTTGGCTCCAAATAGACGATTCCCCTGGAAAGGGAGATTGGTCAAAGTCTTTTTGGAACCTAGGTCAGCTGACCAGCATTTTAACCACAGCACACGTCTGAGGATCACTGCTAACTTAGATGCATGCCCTAACAAGGGAGTAGTGTCCAAGGCTGCGTCACAGATAAACCGTAGCCCTTGTATGATCTGTTCTATCAAATCAGATGTCTCCTGGGGAATATCTTTTCCCCTAAGATCTTGGCGTACCATCTTCGCCCATTCTGTAAGTGTCTGGGAAACTAGACCAATAACAATTACTGGTCTAAATGCTGACCCTATCAGAGAAAAGATAGTGCGGGACTCCGCTTCTATCTTTCGATCCACCGGATCCTTAAAAGACGAAGTGTCCTCCACTGGAATAACCGTGGCTTTATTCAGCCTGGAAATAGGCGGATCCACGACTGGTGGTACCGTCCATTTCTTAATGATGGATTCCTCAAACGGATAGCGTCTAGCAATACGCTTGGAAATAGTAAAGGTACGTTTAGAATGTTCCCATTCTCCTTTAATCTGATTTCCAAAACATTTAGGTACAGGAAAAGCCTTCGCCGTCTTGATGGGCTTATTAGTCCCAAAAGGCCTCTCTGTTTCAGTTGCCTCTGCCGGTAAAGCCTCAAGTTTTAAGGTTTCTTGCACTGCCACAACTAGTGCGTCCACCAATGCTTCTTCCTGAATTATAGCAGGAGAAGAAGCGTCCTCCTCACTGTCTGAGGGGGCTTTACCTGGGATAGCAGCCCTTGCAGAGGAACCTGCAACTGCAGTGACCATCTCTGAATCAGAGTCAGAGGTATCAGATAGTATAGGGGTAGGCGGGGGTCGCTTCCTTGACCCCCGTCCCTGACAGGCCGCCTCCACCCGAGCCACCATAGACTCCAAAATTGCTGTAAATGACTCTATACTCTGTACACCGGCGGGTCCCGAGGCCCCCTCGAGGGAAACAGGTGGGGGAATCTGTGTGGCAGGGTCCATAATAACTCCAGTTACTTCCTGGATGATATAATTCAAAGTAAAGAAAAACTTTTTTTTTTTTTTGACCCTCAGCGCCACAAAAAACCCCTTAGTGTTACCTGCTAGGGATCCCTATCGATCGAGAGAGAGAGAGATAGACCCCCAGGCTCACCACTTGATGTTCAGAGTTGAACTGCAACAGCTTACAGCGCTGTCTTAGACAAACAGGAAGTCTTTTGGCTGGCTGCCCAGGAAGAAAGGAGGCGGCTCCGCCCCTCTGTACGCCTTCCGGCGCCTCCCCCAAGCTCCACGAGGTGTAGAATCACCTAAAACATGGCCGCCCCCATGCTGGAGACACGAGGCTACGCCAAAATGGCGGCTCGTGCGATCCAGCAAAAAAAATGGCGGCGGCCTGTGCTGACTAGCGGTGTGCTGCAGGCACACAACACTCTCTCTGCATGGGGATATGGCGTGTCTGGCGGTACCGGCCCTGGCGGACCGCATGGCCGTTCGGGAGGCCTGCTATTAGCTGGAGATCTGACTTGGAAGGCAGTCTACATGTCCATGGCTTCTGACTGGTAGGTAGCTTATACTTAACCCATAAGATTCCCAGAATGCCACAGATTACATCTTTAAAACATGTATACAATAGATTGTTAGCTCCCAAACCAAGCCTCCTGGCTTTTGCACACATAAAATCACACTCAAAGTAGGAGGATTTGTGACATGTTATAGGATAGAAAGAAACTCTTTCTTACCATACAGAGAGGGGCCCGCGTTCACCACAAAACCCGTCAGGGAAAACAGGGGGAACATACTACTCACCATACCGGAACCAGGCGGGCACCAACTCCTGACAGTACCCCTCTCCACCGGGGCGGGAGGGCTGTCGACCGATACAGACGCCGTGACTCATGGTCTTTGGCGTTTCAGCGAGACGTTTAACTCGCGGGTTCAGTCCTTTAATGGGACTTTGTCGCGGCCGACTCAGCGCGGAGCTATGGCCTGCACGCACTCGTAGGCTGAACTGGGGTGACCACCGGATCTCAACATCCAGCCCGTCGCCCAGTTCAGCTTTCTTGCTTGAAGATCTCACAGGAACACTGGAGAAAAAAAGCTGTCCAAAAATCCTTTTAGAAAAAAATTTCTTGCCAGGACCTAAGATCCCAGCAAGGTATCTAGGTCCTTACTCCTAACTAGACAGAAAATAACTGATTTGCTGAGGCAGAGAGAGAGAGGATATACCCTCTGGGACTGCCCCTAGGGTGTGGCCAGAGCTTTTTAATTTCCTGTCTAGTCCTGCTCCTGCGGAGGTAACATAACCCGGAGGTGGTGTATCACCGAGGACTACGTCTGTCGATGAGCGCTAGAGAAATCCCCTTTGATTAAACTTGCGCTAGTAAAACGCAAAATCTCTTGGATCATGAGTAAGGAAACATTGGCTGATATCTTCCTGGAAAAACAACTTTGCTTTGAAAAAAATTTTGGAACCCCTGGATTAGATACTTCCAATCTCCTTAGTAGGTGGGGTGGCCTGGGGCCGCCAGTCTGGGACGTGGTGATCAGCTGTATATCTCTTCTCTTCCTTTAAACTACTCTTTTTTTCACTTCTATTAGTTCTCATACTAATTCCCCATGAATGCTTTAGCGTAGGCTTCAGGGTCTTTTCTGGTCTAGCCTAAGTATGGAAGCATGGTGTTCCTTTGCCTGGTGCTGAAAATGTTGTTTCTTTTTTTTTTTTTTTTTTTATAGAACCTGTTTTAATAGCTTTTTAAGATCAGTATACGCATAGTATATCTGCATTACCTTATGTGAGATTATGACCTCTAAATTACCTACCGCATATGGATGACCCCAACCACTGCACCTTGTGTTTCCTGCATACCATCATTCTAACCAACAGAGTGCAGTTGGTTGAGGACTGCCACTTTAATATTGCTTAGATGTTGCATGATTAGAATGAGGTGGCTTCATTATTTCTCAATGTATCCCCGTAGCTTGATATTAACTTTGTACCGTCTTGTTTGTCTAAACTTCTTCAATTAAAATTATTGGAAAAAAAGGGTGCAGTATTTATAGAATCCTATATAGTTCTAACCACATTTTAGAGGTCAATGTGAAAGGTTTCCCTGTAAAAATAAAGTGGGCCATATTTTAGGTCTCATGTACATGGCCATCACAACTAGAAGCAAGCCGCATTTGGTATAGGTTTGGTTCCTTTTAGATTCTTTGCTTCCAATTCACTGCTGAGTTGCTTTTGCATGGACCTGTAATAAGAAGCACAACACACATTCAAGCTTATACCTATGTGTGTATATAAGGGATTTTGCACTGGATAAACCTGACACTTGAGCACACACAATTTGCCATTATGTAGCTCTGTGTAAAAAGCTATGATCCAGGAGTGCCAAAAGCAAAACCCGGATACCGCATGAAAAAAAAACATCCATTACTGCAAGCCCAAAAGTGATGTTGGTGAGTTAAAGGACAATCATTTTGCACCAAAATAATGTTATTAATAAACACAATCTCTAGACTACCTATATTTGTGGGTGTGGTAATTTGGTGATTTTTTTACTTAGTTTAGCTCTTCTAGTTTATGTTTTATTATGATCTTTAGGTTAAAAATATATATCTGGCGCTAGATGTTTGGCGTGGTTACATGTAAAATGCATTCCAACTGACAATTATATAGTGTAAACAATCAGCTTCTCAGCTGTGTGTACATGAATTTATTTAATTCCTTGCCCAGCTGTCTACCCACTAGCCAACTTAATGAAATGTGATTTTTATAGGCTGGAAGTTTTATTACATGTAAAACTTCCTTTGTGGTTAGCATTTCTGCAACTGCAAGAAAAGGTTAAAGTTTATACAAAAGAGGTAAAAAATAACCAGTATGCGTCTTGTATTTAAAGAGTAATGCTTTTTTATTAGGGACACATGGGTCTCACTGCACACACATTAAATGTCATGTCACAAATGGAGCCTTGTAAATCATGCTTAGACTCATTTTTGACCTGACTCCTGAGGTTTCCCCAGATCCAAAATACTTCTTTATGAATTTGGCTTTTTAGGTGCCGTCATAAATCACTTTCAAAGCATATTATTTCTTCATTTTATTGCAGCAGAGAAAAGGATCCTTGTGGTGCATCATTTAGGAAGCCCTTTGGAAGTAGGGATAAAAGTGCCTTGTAATGTTAGATTCCCAGCAAGATAAAACCTGTTTAAGGGCCAAAATAGTGTCCATGACATAGGCTTGCTTTATTTATTACAGTAAGTAATCCTCAACTTTGGACTCCTTGCAAACCTCCCTGCTGTATTTTATGCATTTTTATTATATACAAACCTTTTCCAGATGACTTCAAGCTGGTCATATGACATTAGAGTCCTCCTCAGGTCTAGCAGTGGGCTGCCCTTAATGATGCAAAGAGGTTCTGATGATGTCATCATTACACTGTGAATGCAGTTCACTGTAGTGGCGACCTCTCAAGAGGCAGGTCACTGTCAACTGGAATTTGCAGGATGTGCCTTATTCAACCGGCAGAATAGGGACTTCCAGTGATGGGAAAAAAATGGCGTGCAGGGCAATCCCAAAGAGGAGGTAAATATTGCAGCCTGATCTGCTTTTTTTCTCTCCACCCCATTAACATCTAGCACTTTCCTCTCCAGTCATACTGTCCCTGGAACTTCCCTTCTATGAATTGGATTTCAGCTATATCAATCATAAAGGCTCAGCATTACATTAGCTAGGGTGGTCTGCCTGAAAATACAGTCTGCCTTGAAACACCCACTCCCCAGACTGACATCCCCCTATGAAGACATTTTGATATTTGATTAACTCCTGCTGCGGCAGTGTGTTGTGATGCTGTTCTGGAACCTGTCCACCATAGAGAAGTAATAAAACCAGAAAGGTGCTATTTAAAGTGATTGTAAAGGCACCTTTTTTATTTTTTTATTTATTTTACTTACCTGCTCTGTGCAATAGTTTTGCACAGAGCAGCCCCTATCCTCCTCTTCTCGGGTCCCCTGCTGGCCCTCCTGACCCCTCCCCTCTTGCTGAGTGCCCCCATAGCAAGACGCTTTCTATGGGGTAGGCTTGTGCGTGCTGTCCCCCGGGCTGGATCTTTGTGTCCATTAGACACACAGAGGTTGTCTCGTCTTGCCTCGCGCTCCCTCCCCACTGGCTGTGATTGACAGCAGCCAATGACTCCCACTGATGTGTCTAAGCCAGTGAGGGGAGAGAGAGCAAAGAGAACCTCTGCTCTTGTGCAAATCGCTGATTCAAAATCAGGCGCAGGTAAATATTTAGGGGGGCTTCTTCCAAGAGGTTTTTTTACCATGATGCATAGAATGCTTTAGAGCCGGTTCACACTGAGGCGACACGACTCTGTACTACTTCGGGGACGACTTGTGCATTACATTGCACCACGACTTCGGAGCGACTTGCAGGGACTTCACATAATGGAAGTCTATGCAAGTCGCTCCGAGGTCGCCCTGAAATAGTACAGGACCCTTTTTCTAAGTCGGAGCATCTTGTGTCGCTCCTATTAGAACAGGTCCTGTAGCGGTCAATGGACCGCGAGGGAGCGCGACTTGTCAGGCTGACAAGTCGCCTGACAAGTCGCGCTAATGTGAACCGGCTATAAAGGTAAAAAGACTTATGCCTTTAGAATTACTTTAGGGAAGGCAGGACAGAAGCAGGTTAAGCTTCAGCTTTATCTTGATTATAATTAATGTAATATTTATACTCATTAAAAGTCAAGCACAACAGTTATCTGACTATACAGGATTTTGCTTATTAGACCTCTTGCTTGATGCTCTTCAGGCAGTAGGTACAGTGATACCTCGGTTCACGAACGCTTCTGTTCACGAACAACTCGGTTCACGAACAGAAAAGTTCATAAAAATATGCTCCGGTTCACAAACTCCTCATCGGTTCAAGAACAGGAGCTGCGGACATTTTAATGCTATTTCCAGGCTGTCACATGGTCGTGACTTCCTGTAGGAAGATCGTGGAGAGAAGAAGAGACACAGAAAGAATTACTGAGTACTGTGAAGACACTTTTTGCTTTTTAGTGTGCTTTTTAGCACATACAGTACTGTACTACTGTACTGTACAATACTGTACTTACTGTATTGTATTTCACAGCCTCCCACCTGCCTTCCTCCATGCCAGAAGTCATCTCAAGCAAGGTTAGTGTTCTCCCTTATACATTACTATACTGTACTAATGTGTATTGTAATTTGTTTCATATTTTTGTGCTTCAAAATCCCCCAAAAAAAGGTCAGAACGGATTAACCGGATTTACATTGAACCCTATGAGAAAATGTGCCTCGGTTCACGACAAATTCGGTTCGCGACCAGAGTCAGTTCACGAATTAAGTTCGTGAACCGAGGTATCACTGTATGTCCTGTACCATATCAAGCAATGGCACCTCATACACAAGTACTCAGTCATACTTTTTGGAAGTTACCTAATGGAAACATATATACGTTTAAAGACTAAGTTAACTTTTTTTTCAATAAATTCCAGCTCCCCTGTGTACCAATAGTCCATTAACGTACCTCTGCAGCAGAGAAATACAAGCTTTCTATGATTTTTAGAACAGTTCATGACTTCCTGGTATGTGGATTTGGGACATGAAAACTGTTAAAGCATAACTCCACTTTTGTTGAGAAAAAAACATTCCCCTCTGGGTGATCTTTGTACATTGCAGAGATTTTAACAAACTTTGATTCAGATTCCTACCTTTTGTTATTCTGAAGAAATCATTGTTTGTTTCTCTGTGCTGAGTGGGTCAAATGGGAGTGGTTTCATAATTATCTATCAGCTGTGGCAGCTGGAGCGCACTAATGAGGAAATCTGCTGGGCCTGCATCCCTTTAGACGTGTTCCTATTGGAAGTATCTCACCAAAAATGACATTCTTGTTCCAGGGGATGCCAGAAATCTGACTTGTATCTTAGGCAGACTTCTGGGTAAATTGGTGAGCCAATCACACAAGCAGGAAATGATGTTTCCGGGGTTGTGGTCAGTACACATTCTGTGTACAGAACGGCTCCAGGTAGCCATATTGCATTTTCAGAAAATTACAGCAACTGCAGATTGAAAAGGAAAGGTCATTTTTGATAACATTCAATTACAATATAATTTGTATCGGAATTGTATACGCTATATTGTTTTTTGTTTATTTGCTATTTTTTTTCCCCACAAAAGTGGAGTTACCCTTTAAGTCACAGGAAGGATTTCACCAGCTGACCTCATTAGCCCACACACCCTTCACCCATCAACTATGTTTGCACAGTATCCCTCCAGGTGTGCATTTGCCTGACTTATCAACGTAGGCTGCCACGGTTGCTATGTTTGCACGGCATCCCCAGCGTCTCTCCAGATGGGCCGGGCCCTAATGCTAAACTCTCCAGGACCGCGGGTTGGACAACCCTGTTGTAGTGCAAGGGCCTGCCTGATTGGATACAGAGTAAATGGATAGATAGGCGAGTCATCCTATTCCATAGTTTTGGTAAATGTAATGGAAATTGTACAGAGATTGTACCATCATTTTTATTGGTGTTGTCTGGCTGGATCCTAAGCAATAACTCTCCAACCGGGATATACAGTGTTCTAGGGACAACTAAATCTCTCACAGCTCCAGAATGTTAATCAGGAGTTGGGATTGCTCTAGTGTCAAAGTACCCTGCACCAACAAGGTGTATATCCATAATTCCCCAGAGGCCAGAAAGTCTTCCTGATGGAGGGAGGCTGTGACAGACCTAGTGGATTCCAAGCCAAATTCATTTTGAGTTTGGAGACACGTAAAAAGTTTGCAATAAAGTCCCCAAAACATTGCTGCTGCAGGAACTGGGTAAACAGATCCTTCACACAGAAGACCTGCAAAGGCTGCATGGAGATCTGCTAATCTGCACGGTAAAACAGGCAGGTTGAAAGACCTGAATCAGAGAGGGGGCTGAAAGCTTGTAGCCCCTGGAAGTCACCTCATGTACCCAGGCATCTGAGATGTAGTCTGTCCAGGTATCCTAAAAGACTAACACCTGCCCCCCACTTAGGAAAGTGGAGGCACCCTTTGATAAAGAAAATAAATTATCAGTAGGTTTGGGGGACTTGGAAGTCCAAGATTTTTGGTTGAATTCAGTACCTAGTTTGGGAGTGACTTTTGATGTTGAGGCCTGCTAATAACTAAACCAAATCTTTTTGGTCTTGGGATGAGCGAGGAGGTCTTCTCAGGCTGAAGTCTAAATTTCTGCTGCTAAGTTAGAAGAGTACTCTTACCCCAAACTGACATCCCTAATGAGGGTGTCCAATGCAGCGCAGAAAAGACACTATCCCTCAAAGGGCATGCACAACAAACCCTTGTTGCATGCTCGCTCTGCAGCCCAACATTTCAACCACAAGTTATTCACTTGTTCTCTGAGAGGAGGCTCAAATGGAAGATAGCCATTAATCCATCTATCCAGTAGCTCAGTGCTCTCAGCACAAACTCTAAATGCTACATGACTCTCATACGCCTATTCCATTCCCCTAATGATTGACAGACTAATATCATAGCTATAACAGGTTACAATGCAGAGCCTGTCAGAGAAAACAGGGTTCTGGAAAGAAACTCCAGACTTTTATCTATGGGATCCTAAACCTCTTGCCAAACGCCCCACGAACATTTACTGCAGAGCGGTGGCTTCTGTGCTCAGAATCACATACAGGTATGTCATTCTGCACTTCCGAGTCTGAGGCACGCACGTGCGCTGCTGGCGACCTGTTCCTGTTGTGATTGGACACAGCAGAGTCCAATCAGTGGGTCCAGCAGACGCGATGTCCACTGGGACCTGCTGATCATTCGAGGCACAGGCAGAACCGTGATCTGCCTATGTAAACAAGGCAGATCACCATTCTGTGACGAGGGAAGGCATTGATCTTGTGTTTCTGCTAAGAAGAAACAAGGATATCTGCCTTCCCACAGTACAAGCATCCCCCCACACAGTTAGCAAGCACTCCCTAGGAACACATTTTGATTGCCCCTGATGTTAACCCCTTCCCAACCAGTGTCATTTGTACAGTGCATATTTTTAGCAGTGATCACTTTATTACCAACAAAAACAAAAGTGTCAAAAGTGTCAGTTAGTGTCCGATTTAGCCGCCACAATATCGCAGTTCGCTATAAGTTGCTGATCATCGCCATTACTAGTAAAAAAAAAAAATTCTATAAATATATCCCATCGTTTGCAGACTGTATAACATATATATATATATATATATATATATATACTGTATATTGGCCTAAATTGATGAAGAAATTCAATTTTTGACTTTTTTTATTGGATATGTTTTATAGCAGAAAGTAAAAAAATATATATATATATTTTGTTTCAAAATTGTCTGTATTTTTTTGTTTATAGCACAAAAAATAAAAACTGTATAGGTGATCATTTACCACCAAAAGAAAGCTCTATTTGTGGGGAAAAAAAGGACATCATTTTTTTTTGGGGTACAGCTTCGCACGACTGCGCAATTGTCAGTTAAATTAGCACAGTCCTGTTTAACAAAAAATGGCCTGGTCCTTAAGTGGTTAACAGGAGTGGTTTTTGTATGCAACAATTATGAGAACATTGAAAGTTCCCTCATGCCAAAAACAATTCAGCCATTTTTTGCTACAATGTTTTATTGAGAATATTTCTCACTGCCTAACAGCATGTGTATACTGTCAAATGTTCTTCATTTTGTAAGTTCCATTTACCCTAACCTAGAGTGTATCACAAATGAAATAAGAATACCCAGGATGTTCCTACATACAGTATCTCACAAAAGTGAGTACACCCCTCACATTTTTTTTAAATATTTTATTATGTGACAAGACTGAAGAAATGACACTTTGCTAAAATGTAAAGTAGTGAGTGTACTCCCACAGACAACCTTTGGATATGATGCTTAGCACGTGCACTCAACTTGTCCTGTTAAACCACGGTATGGTCTTGGCCACCGTACTTCAGCTCAGTTTCAGGGTCTTGGCAATCTTCTTATAGCCTAGGCCATTTTTATGTAGAGCAACAATTCTTTTTTTAAGATCCTCAGAGATTTCTTTGCCATGAGGTGCCATGTTGAACTTCGAAAGACCAGTATGAGAGAGTGAGAGTGATAACACCAAATTTAACACACCTGCTCCCATTTTACACCTGATACCTTGTAACACTAACTAGTCACATGACACTGGGGAGGGAAAATAGCTAATTTGGCCCAATTTGGACATTTTAACTTAGGGGTGTACTCACTTTTGTTTCCAGCGGTTTAGACATTAATGGCTGTGTGTTGAGTTATTTTGAGGGGGCAGCAAATTTACTCTATTATACAAGCTGTACACTCACTACTTTACAATGTAGCAAAGTGTAATTTCTTCAGTGTTGTCACATGAAAAGATATAATAAATATTTTACAAAAATGTTAGGGGTGTACTCACTTTTGTGAGATACTGTATATTGGGTTTATATACAAAAGGAAAATAGACTATTCACTTTGCAAGGAAAGTTGCACATTGCAAGGGAATTATTACCATAGTCTAGTACAGGGCTTCCCAAACTTTTTTGGGCCGAGACCCACTTCTGAATACAGTTATTTTTTTTGGGACCCACTTGCTTGTAATTGAATATTGTAAAGCGCTACAGAATTTGTTGGCGCTATATAAATGCAAATAATAATGCATATTTTTAAAGGGAGGGGGATGTTAAATTAAAAATATAAATTTACTACTTTTCAATTTATTATTGAATACACTTGCCAGATGTTCTAAGTGAGGGGTCAAAAAACTGTAGCATGTGTGGCATATAAGCGGAGTTGTAGGTAATCAGCACCCTCATAGACAGTATAAGGCAGGCAGAGGACAGAAATTAACCACCCCAGGACAGTGATCAGCAGGCTATATTGCACTTACCCTCCTTCCTCTCCTAGCGTCCACAGTGAAGGTGAATCCCCTGTTTGCCCTCTCCAGGGCACAGCACACCTCACCCAGAGTCTCCATGATGAGGAGCTCTATGCTGGTTTACAGATCCTCTACTGGGGTCACAGAAGCTGCCATGAACTCCTGACACTGCCGGGCCACCTGGTCCTCCTATGACACGGAGGCTGCCGTCTCTGTCCGCTATAGCTGAGAGAATCCCGCCGCCAGTCTAGCCACCACCGCTGCCACCAGCAAGACCAAGGAGCTGGCTCTGCGCCCCATGAACATATCCTACATAACAGCCCACATACGTACTCACTGATGTAAGTATCCTCCTCGTGGGAAATGCAGACCAGCCTCCGTAAACTGCGTGGGCGAGGTCCTGAATCCATCGCGATTTGACTCCTCTGGCTCTCTGTAATTTGCGCGGGATTGCACAGCACAATTTAGGCGGGCCCGATCTCTGTGATTTCCGGCTCTGCGCGACCCACTCAAACACAGCTCGCGACCCACCAGTGGGTCCCGACCAACAGTTTGGGAACTCCTGGTCTAGTAAATGAGGTGACCTCCATCATCCAATTATGTACAAGCAATAGTGAATTTTTTAAAAAAGTTCCCTGCATGTGATTAGGTATTCTTTGAAAAGTGAAATTTCCCCACGATTACTAAGCTCTGGAAAAGTTCCCTTGTAAAAATGCAAATTCCTTTGCACAGTGAACAGCCTATTTGCCTTCAATAAATGAACCCCATGGACTGTACTGCTGGCCAGTTAAAGGCAAAACTTTTTTTTTTTTTTTTTTTTTTTAAGTTTTGGACTGAATGGAGATGGTTAGAACACCTGTCAGTTTTTATCGCTGTCTGTGCCCCTGTTAGGGAGATTCACTCTCCCTATTTGTCCTGTTTTACTTTCACTCAGTAATAATGGTAATAGAGGGGAAATATTCAAAGGGGACACTAGTTCTGGTGAACCGAGGGGCCCCAAGAGATTTCCTTAAATATTTGGGATCTCCTCTGACTTCCTATTTTGGCAATGGGACAGGGAGTGAAGGGAAGTCTCCCCAATGGGACACAGATGAAAATTAAACTGTCAGGGGTTATTACCCTCCCTTACTTTATCCAAAATGTAAAAAAAAAAAAAATTTGCCTATACGTCTACTTTAAGTAAATTTCTCATCAGATTTCAATCTCCGGGGTTCTAGGCAGCCAAACAATCAGAATAGTGACAGAAATCATTAAAAACCACTGAAATACTCCAATTAAGTTTGGTTGCTTGCCATCAGAAACGACTTGAACCGTTCAACTTTATATGTTTATTATTATTATTATTATTATTTATTTACTATTTTTAAAAACTGCTAGATGTTCACCAAATTGATACAAAACTGTCAAATATACAGTATAAGCATATATAGCACTGAGTATAGATTTTAAATATAAAAGCAATATTATTTTTTCTCACTTTTTTCACATCCTAGATTTCTGTTGTTAAGGGTGGAAATACTACTGCCTCCCACATTAGCGAGGGCTACCTCATTTACCTTTTTTACAGGGCTACCTCATTTACCTTTTTTACAGTTTGTGAGTCTGCAAACAGCTTGCAACCACCTATGACTTAAACATAATTTAATAAACAGTTTATTTTTTTTTTTTTTTTTTTTTTTTTCTTGTTCAAACAGTTTATTAAGGTAAAAAGCATACATAGTACAAAAAAGAGCAAGGCAGTAATGGGCATTTGACAAAGCCCACAAAAATGAGCAAGTACAAAAGTGATATACAGGTAAGCAGTACAATGCACGTGAGGGACAATAAGAGAACATAGGCAAACCCATAAAGTGACATATAGCACCAAGGTGCAAAAATAGAGAGCTCGTGGGAGTGCCAAGGGAATATGGGTCTATTGGTAGAGCACCCTCCCACCTGGTGGGAACCGGAATATGAGGGTTACCTGTAAGAAAGCCTAGTGGTTCCCCCAAACCCGACACCCCTTAAAGGGAGCTACCTGTGTCAGAGAGTGGGGGATCCACCGCAGAAGAGTGGGGAATCCGGTATGGACATCTCTGAACATGGGCGCCACATCCGTCATCGGTGGAGCCAGAGCCACCGCAGAGTGCTAAATGGAGAACCCTGAGTGATTTAGTGAGAGGCCTAAGAGGGAGGGCGGGAATGAGTGAAGGGGGTTGGGAAGGGGTATAGGAAAGGGGCCAAGTGGGGCAAATGAGGAAAACACAAAGGGGAGGAGGGGGAGGGTAACATGTATAAAAAAAAAAAAAAAAAAAACCAAAACACAGGGGGGGGGGGGCATTGCACTCCGGTAGGAGACAAGCATCAAAAGAGTTATAATGAACTGAACATCGATGAAAGCACCCCAGAATAAGGGGTGTATCCCCAGTGCAAAACAAGAGGATTACAAATTAGCCAGCGATTTTCAAGTGCTCAAGGTTTGGAATTCTGGTAACGTTTGAAAGTGTGTCCAGGGTGCCCAGGTTGTGCGGTACTGATGGTGTGAGTCCTTGGCTTGGGCCACGATGTCCTCCATCTCCGCCACCCGCCGAACCCTGCGAAGCCATTCAGCAACCGACGGGGGTGTGGTGGACAGCCAATGGCACGGCACGCACATCCGGGCTGCATTGATCAGATGTAAGGTCAGGGACTTTTTGTAGCTGGCGTAGGAAAGTGAGGTGTGGTGCAGAAGATATTGTGCCGGCGAGTAGTCCGGCGTGTACGTGGTAATACGGCAGATTAAGGCTTGAACCTCTTTCCAGAACGGTTGCAGAACGGGACAGTCCCACCATACATGTAGTAGGGTTCCTTTGTGTTGCAGACACCTCCAGCACTGCGGAGAATTGGAGGAAGAAAATTTGTGCAGAAGATCTGGAGTCCTATACCACCTGGAGTAAAGTTTATACCCAGTTTCTTGGGTCAATACGTTCAGGGAACCCTTGTGCATGTGGAAAAGCACCCGAGACCAGTCCTCTTCCGAGAGGTCCACTCCCAGCTCCCGAGTCCATCGCGCCCGAAGAGCCTCTGTATGTGCGTGAGAGGAAGGAAACAGCATAGAATATAAGATCGAGACCATATGCCGGTGCGGACCAGGGGCATCACAGAGACGCTCCAAAGATGTCAGGGAACGGCCCCATTCCGATAGTTTCTGCGTGTGAGTCAGGAAGTGACGAATTTGGAGGTAGCAATAGAAAGGAATAGAGGCCTTCGGAAAACGCTGACAAAGATCCCGATATGACAGTAGTCCAGGGCCGTCAAGGAAGTGGCGAGCCTGAAAGGGTACGTCCGAGGAGGGGCCCTCGGCAGGCACAAACGGGAGACCAGGGGGGAAATCAGGGGTGGAATGTAAGGGAGTTAAAGGGCTGCGCCGCGGTGAGAGATCCAGCTGCTCACGAAGGGCGTGAAATACCCGTATAGTAGCTCCAGTCAGGGGGTTAGCTAAGATGGAGCGCAGAATCTTGGACGGAGCCGACCAAGGTAAGTGGTGGGCGGGGAAGGACGCCAAGGCCCCCTCGAGAGACACCCAGTCCTTAGACCTCGCATGGGCATGCCAATCCACCACCCTGGATAGATGGCATGCCTGGTAATACTTGAGTAAATGAGGGAATCCCAATCCGCCCTCCTGTTTAGGACGGGTAAGCAAATCCCAACTAAGCCTGGGTTTCTTAGAGGCCCACAGGAATTTAGTGCACAGGAGCCTAAAAGATTTAAAGAAAGCAGGCGGTATACGTATGGGTAAGGCTTGAAGGATGTAGAGCAGGCGGGGGAGGATGTTCATCTTGACGATGGCGACCCTGCCAAACCAGGAAAAGCGACCCTGCGTCCAGGAGTGTAAGTCTCTTTCCACTGTGTTTAAGATCGCCAGGTGGTTCTTGGAATAAAGGTCGGAGAGGGAGCTAGGCAATTGAACGCCGAGGTATGTGATGGAGTGGGGGTCCCATTCAAATGGAAAATTGGATTGGCAAAGTTGTAAGAGAGAGGGAGGGAGGGAAATGTTGAGGGCCCGAGATTTGGAGTAATTGATTTTTAAATTGGAAAGATCTTGGAAACGTGCAAGAACGGATAAAAGGTTGGGGACCGAAAGCAGAGGATCAGTGAGGAAGAGCAAGACATCGTCAGCGTATGCCGCTAGTTTGTATGTCTTTCCCTTCAATGAAACCCCCTTGATGTCCGAACTAGCCTGAATCTGGCGAAAAAGGGGTTCCAGAGTGAGAATGTAAATCAGGGGAGATAGCGGGCAACCCTGTCTGGTACCGTTCGACACGGAGAAGGCGTCCGACAGGGATCCATTCACCTTGACCCTAGCAGAGGGGTTGGAGTAAAGGATAGAGACAAAGCGCAAGAACCTATCTCTTAAGCCAAGGGCCTCAAGCGCAGCGGACATGTAGTCCCAGGCCACCCTGTCGAACGCCTTCTCCGCATCGAGGGACAAAAAGAAGCCAGGCGTACGCGACGTGGACAACCAGTGGTGTAAATGAATCGCCTTGGTAGTGTTGTCCCGCGCCTCACGTCCGGGGACAAAACCAACCTGATCAAGGGACACCACCTCGGGAATGGAGGGAAGAAGGCGGTTAGCTAGTACTTTCGCAAACAATTTGATATCCACATTGAGTAGAGATATGGGACGGTAATTTGGCACCAACGTCGCGTCCTTCCCAGGCTTAGGGAGGACAGCGACATGGGCCTCCAAAAAGTCCGGTCCCAAGGTAGGCACATCGGAGAAGGCATTGAAGGCCCTCACCATGTGTGAAATCAGTTGATCCGCAAAAGTCTTGTAGTAACCAACCGTCAATCCGTCCGGACCAGGGGATTTCCCGGGCTTGGACTGCTTGAGGGCCGTCAAAACTTCCGTAGTTGATATAGGAGCATTGAGGGAGACCAACACCTCCTCCGAGAGCGGCGGAGGAGAGTGTTGGGACAAGAATTGGCGAATCTCATGCGCCCTAGATTGCAAAAGATCAGGCGAGTTCACTCGCGGCAAATTGTATAGGTCCGTGTAATAACGTACAAATTGGGCCGCTATATCGGGAGTAGAAGCGTGCGCCTTGCCCGAAGAGTCGGAAATGGAATGGATGGTGTTGGCCGCCCTACGCTTTTGGAGAGCTCTGGCAAGGAGCCTGCCCGACTTGTTGGAATGCTCGTAGAAAAAGCCATGAGAGAGGGCAAAGTTCCTGCGAACCGATCTACCAAGGTCCTCCAGCAACTCCTGACGGGTCTTAGTGAGCTCCTCTAGGGTATCAGATGCCAAAGATAATTTATGAGAGCGTTCCAACGAACTTATCTTGGACAGGAGCGCCTCTGTGTGAGCCACCCGTTCCTTCTTCCGTTTAGAGGCTAGAGCCATGAGTTCGCCACGGATCACACACTTGTGCGCTGCCCACAAAGTGACAGGACTGACTTCTGGGGACGCGTTCTCCGAAAAATACAGCGTTAGGCGGTCAGAGAGAGCCTTAACAAAAGTGGAATCAGTTAAGAGGGAGCTATCCAGGCGCCACGCTCCGGAGCGATGCGGTAGAGCCGCGAAGGAGAGGGTAGCACTGATGGGGTGATGGTCAGACAAGAGCATTGGCTCGATAGTTGTAGAGGAAAGGGCCGGCAATAAATCCTGGGAGACAAAAATATCATCGATACGTGAGTACCGGTTGTGTGGTGAAGAGAAAAAGGTAAAGTCCTTAACGCCGGGGTGGAGGGTACGCCATGAGTCGTGGAGAAGTAGAGTAGCGAGTGACTGCTTGATAGAGCGCAGGGCCGCGTACGGGACGGATGAAGAGCCCAAAGAAGTATCCAATAGAGGGGACATGGCTACATTAAAATCCCCGCCCAATATGATCTGGCCGGAGCAAAAGTCTGACAACCGCTGAAGAGTAGAACGAAAAAATGGGACTGTGTGTTTGTTAGGCGCATAAACATTAGCCAGCGTCAGCGCCCTGCCATGGATGGAGCCCTTAAGGAAGAGAAAGCGCCCATTCTCATCCGCCAAGGACTCAGATACCGCGAAGTGGCAACCCTTGGACAGGAGTATGGAGACCCCTTTGGATTTCGAATCCCCAGAGGTCGCATGATAAACCGTAGGATACTGTTTAGCATAAAGTTTTTGGATACTGTCTGAGCGAAAATGAGTCTCTTGAAGAAAAATTACATCAGCCCTCGTCCGTCGAAGGGTGAGGAGAAGCTTGGAACGCTTTTCAGGGATGTTCAATCCTCTCACATTGAGGGAGTATACCTTCAGGGAAGTATCCATGACAGGTAGACAGGAGTGCGACAAGGAAGGACTAGGAGTAGCACAGGTGAAAACGTATGGGGTGGACAAACAAACACGACTGGGAGGTAAAGGGGGAAGGAAAGTACACACCGGGGAAAGGGAGGGGTGGGTAAAACGGTGGAGGACTGGGAAGGGACCACCACCAGACTCAACTATCAGAATCCGGGGAAGGTGGTCAGGTGGGGGAACAGAAACAAAAAGAAATTCAGCGGTAGGGGATAGTAGCGTTACTGTTAAACAAATTGATACAGGACCACAACCGCTAAGCGGGGTTGGAGTAGGACAAACCAGAAGACGGGGTGAAAAAGTACTCACCGAAAAGAGCCCGTCCTCGAGTCCAGAATGTCAGGAGCCCATGTTCAGAGAGCGTTCGGTATGCTAAAACCAGTAAGGGAAGAAAGGAGTCCATACCAACTATAACAGTAAAGGTAGCAATAATAACCACAACATAAGCAACAATATTGAAAAACTTGCGGTCTAGGCCGCCTCCCTAAGGGGGAACTTATTCCAACATGTCGGAAGAGTGACGGGGGAATGCACCAAATCTGAGGAACACGGTCAACATATGGGCACCCGGGAACTAAGCCAGCTTGGGCAGGTGAACAGCGAGGAGAAGAGATCGACAGCCGCCTCTCTCGGAAGACCCCCCCCCCGCCCCCCATGGGCCAGCATCCCTAATCCGTCAGCCAGGTAAGGTAGGGGCGGGGAGGAAGAGATCTAGAGCGCCCCTCCAGGAATCCCGAAGGGGGGCCCAAGATGGGAGGGACGGGGAGGGAAGGGGGCCCGAGGGAATCCTAAAAGAAAAAAATATTAAAAACTCAAAAACTCAATCAGGACCGTAAATATGGACTACTAGACAGGCAAATAATAAAACGACAAAACCCTAAGCGTCCAGAGCTAACTCAAATGAACCATGAGGCAGAGCCCACTCCCAACATGCATTGAAAACAACTGCAGCCCCCGGGGTATCTACCCAGGCATCCCGCCCCAGGAGAGCCACCAGCCCGCAGAATCATGCGGATGCAGGCAGAAAACCCGCTGGTAGCACTTCCCGGGGCGCGAGCATACGGCAGCAATAGGCGCCAACAGAGGGTGCGGAGACACAGAAGCGATGCGGAGGGCGACCCCTATGGGGGCACACGTCCACATCACCCCCAATCCAATTTGTCTACAGAAGAGACACGAATATCTGACCTGCACGCCACCGCAACCACATCAGCATACCCTGAGAGCGGAATCGTGCAGTCCAAACAAACGTGTGGCAGCGGACATTTCACAAATATAATCTAACAACAGGGCATCTGTCAGTTATGAACCCCTAAATAGGCAGGAAAAGAAGGAATTACAGTGTATATGCCAGAGCGTCACCTGTCTACTAACCCACCCCTCAAAGGCCCTATCGTGTCCTTCTAATCGTTCCATCGTAACACAACGGGATCATTGCAAGTAGGCAAAGGTCCAGTGGCTATCAAAGGCTAGCAAAAGACTTCTACTCGTTGAGGTAGCACCCCAGGGCCGGTGCCAGAGTCCCGGGACAAAGGCAGTTAGCCGAAGGTGACCAAGAGGGCGAGGGTGGGAAGTTACCTAGTCACAGTCTGTGAGAGCCAAAGGGGGTTCAAAGTATAGCCAACACCGCAGGACGATGCAGAGGGGAAACAACATCAGTTCCAGCAGCAATCCAGGGAAACAGTGACAAACCAGGACTAATCATGTCGTCAGTTGCGGTGAGGATATGGAGTCATTCCAGGGCTCCGTCGGGTTCCGCCAGTGCTCCTGATTGAAATGGAGGATGTATCAGCATAGGGTCCTGTGAAATGAGCACTCCATGCTAACGAAGGGGGGAGGGGAGGAGTAGATGAACAAAGAACAATGTAAGTCCAAGTGCCTCAACAGAGGGTAACACCCCATATCAGTCACAGCAGATCAGTTGTTCTTCCGAGCCCTGCTCCGCTGGGGAGGTTTGGTAGGGCTGCAAACCATAGCGGGTCCAGCTCCCTCTCTCGCCGGTCTGTTCCCAGAGGGCGAGCGGGGCCTGCGAAAGCCAACTTCCTGGGCCTCCATTGGTTCATCCCCCCGAGGCGGATCAAGGTCAGCTGCATTCCTGAATTCGGCGTACCAATTCGGAAGTGCCATGAAAGGGATCCCCAGAGTGGAGCAAAAATGAGGGAGGTCTTCAGGCACCCTAAGGAGAGCCGTGCGATTCTGCAGGGATGCAGCTAGGCAGAAGGGGAACTTCCACTTGTAGGTTATGTTGCGCGCTCTCAAGACATCCAGCAGGGGCCTGAGTTCACGCCTGCGTTGCAAAGTAATTCCAGACAGGTCTTGGTAAAGTTGCACAGGTGTCCCTTCACAGTCTATATGTTGCCTTCCCCTGGCCTTCCGCAAAATGTCTTCCTTGAGACGATAGTCCACCAGGCAACACACCACGTCGCGTGGAGGTTCACCCTCCCGTCCCCGGGGCCGCAAAGCTCTATGAACACGCTCCATATCGATGGGGGACAGTGGAGGCCTGTCCAGCAAGGAGTTGAAAAGTGCAGTCACTGTGGGGGTAAGGTGTTCACCCTCTACTGCCTCCGGTAAGCCTCGGATCCGCAGGTTATGGCGCCTACCCCGGTTATCCAGGTCCTCCATATGGCGCTGCATATCCCGCATCTGCAACAGGTGGGAGTCTGATTTAAGGTACAAGTCTCTAATGGCTACGTCCTGCTGTGCAGTGGTATTTTCAACCTCCTGCACCCGGCCTGTAAGGGAGCGGATGTCTTCCCTCAGCTCCAAGATGGCCGCTCCCAAGGTATTTTTGATGTCTGCAGCGATGAGGTGGAGATCCTCCATGCAGAGCTGCCTCGGTGCAGGTGGAGGAGCAGAAGCCGACTCTGCCCCCCCGATGCGGCCGCCGCATAGGAGCGGGCAGGGGATGAGGGGAGAGAGGCAGAGGCGGAGGAAAGCCCGGGCTGAGACATGGTTGCGGCCTGCGTGCGAAAGAGCTCCGGGATGCTGGGGCTCAGCTTACTTGCCGGATCCCGCGGGGATCGAGAGCGGGTGGCCGAGGAGGTTCGGGCAGTCGTTGCCATCTTCACCAGCGGTCTAGCGGCAGTGTATTCCCTGAGCGAGGCTTGTGAGGACTCGAGGCGGCGGGAGCTCCGTTCTCAGGCTGCCATCTTCTAGCGCGTCCAGACCCCGCCCAATAAACAGTTTATTTAATAAACATAATTTAATAAACAGTTTTTCCTTTAGTTAGGCTTACAACTTCCAACAAAAATCAAACAAATGAAATAAATAGAGAATGCATTAAACTTTCTAAACAATTGTTAGGTAAGACAACTAAAATGATGCATATATTTAACCTACAGATATTTCAGGTCAAACTCAGTGCAGTGGTAAGCTTGCAACGTTGTCAATGGTTAGGAAATTCATAGTGAACCAGCCCCTAGGCCATCTGGAGTACCCAACATTCCTCTGTATATAGAGGCACAGCTGGAAGGCGCAGTAATTCATAGCTTTGCTTTGATTTTTAGGGCCAGACTTTATTGGAAGTTTTATGAATATCCTCACTTAAGCACAGGTGAATGACTCAATCATTCTGACGGACTAGCCTGTCCTAATGACAGATGCAACTGTGTTCAGTCAGAAGGGTACTTATGCAAAAGCTGAAAATTAAACTGGATATGAAAAGCTAACAGAGCTTAGAAACTGCAGACAGTAGCAGGGATGCTGCCAATCAGTGACCTGCTTCTTGTAAATTATTTACATCACTCAAAATAGAGAGTCAGTTGGAGCCATGATAAAAATCTAGCAATTATACCAATTATACTTAGATATAAGAGCAAAAAAACTCTGCACTATGAAAATTATATATATACCATGCCAAACAAAACGAAATGTGTAACACTCTGTTTATATTTAAATTTATGGTGGCAGCAGTGAAACTATGTTTATACACAAAGAAAAAATGACAGTGTATCACTCTTCACAGGTAGCGCTGTGATAAAAACAAAAATTATATTCATTAGAACTGTTGTGATATTAAATAAAGTCTATGGAATATGAAACACCCAGTGCTGTTCTTAATGCTGATGTTGTGCCAAACCTATATAAATTATAAAGTAAGTGAAGTCCTCCTTATTCAAAACTTCCACTTCCAAACACCGCCTCACGTGCAATAGGTGATCCCTCTCTCCATGGATGAAAACTCACCAGCTACAAATGCCTTCCACTCTCATGGTCAGCAAACAAGCTATAGTTAATCAACTCCAAGGTAGATGTCAGAGTCCTCACTCCGCACAATGTAGTGAGTCAAATGTAATGCGAAAACAAAAGGGAAACCTCCAATGGCATAGTAACCAAAAATCAAATTTATTTAAAAAAAAAACCAAAGGGAGCTGCTCACATTCTTTAAAAACAATTCAGGTGTTTGCACATGTGGATCACATAGACAACTTCTGTCATACCCTATCTCACCACCGAAGGAGGCTGTCAGATGCACATCCCGATGTCTCTTCTGGTCGCCGTGTAGCCACACCCGATGAGTTTCGTCACTTCCGACTTTGTCACAGGGGGTGGCTGCACTGCGCGGCAACTGCATTTAAATATCCTCCCTTTGTTGTGAGTATGCACACCCCTTCACGGCTTGCGCCACATTCTCTAGGCACTACTCATTGTCCATCAGTACAATTAACCCCTATGTGGCCAAATCAAACTTTCCACCTGTTATCCGTCAGTTCAGTTAAACCCTCCATTGTAGATACAGATAATCCATCATGGAACTTAGTGCAAATTATAGCCTAAGTAACTTAAAAAGTGTCCTGTGTATTGAATCAACACATAAGGGAGGATATTTGACATAATTTATTCTCATATATAATGACCAGTTATACAACATATTTGCCCATAAACACACTTGAAATCATATGGAGACACCGGGATGTGCATCTGACAGCGTCCATCGGTGGTGAGATAGGATATGACAGAAGTTGTTTATGTGAAAAATATGGTTAGCAATCGAATGAGTTAAACAAAGGCCCAAAATACAGATTTATTGACCTAATTTGGGGTCCAAGCAGACTGTTGTGCAGTCTGCAATAGGAGTCAGAAATACATTTTCTGAAAATGAACTGAAAAAAAGATAATAGAAATATGGGCCTGGCTGCAAGTTCCTCATCCTAACCAGGCTTCCAATGACTGGGCCGATTGCCAATGAATGACTGAAACATATCATACACAGTATATTGTCAAATAATGTATAGCATGTCTGATGGATAGGATTAATAAAGCAGCCTAAAAGCCTGATATAATGTCATTTGTCAGCCTTCATTGAAAGTAACTCAAGATTTTGCACCATCATCACAACATACATACAGTTCCTTTTTAAGTTATGGGAAAAAATAATATAGATGTAGAGCAAGCCCTGAGCAATGGATTGGAAAAAGTACTCTGATCTTTTCCCCAACTTAACGTATATCTGTGTTCAAATTGTAAAATCGTATATTCATATCCACATTGGATTTCAGTTATTTATAGCCTACTGCTATTAATCTGAACAATCATGAAGTTTGTAAACTTACTTTGGGAAGATCCACACACTTCCTGGAATTCTATGACACATATTTACTACCGATTGTGAATAGGCACTGCTGCGTTACAATTCACAGAGCCTGCGTTTTCAACTATAGAGGTTCTGAGAGCAGAAGTTTCAGGAGGTGGAGTTAGTACAAGAATACACAGTAGTGAAGTAGTGTAATGTTCTGGTACCTTTGGGTACCCTAATTACTCTTTCATAAGTGTATGCGCCCCACCATTCTCTTTTGGTAAGGTGCGCATACACCTTTAAGACTGATGCTGTCATCACTGAGCGCCGGACTGGATGGCTATTTAGATCGCCGTCTCACTCACATGTGTTCGTTCAAACTGCTTTGTGCCTTGATGCTAACCTGTCTTGAAGCTCACATGCTTGCAAGCATACCTCGCTGTCGGAACCACGCTGCGCTGATCCCTGTATCCCGCTACCGGATCATCCGCTCTTGCCGAACCTCTCCTCTGCTACATTGCTATTAGTGATAAGTACCCCACAGGGGAAACCTCTAAACCTTTATACTAAAGCTTACACTATCTAGCTCTGCATACTAAGGACTATTACTACATCTGCATTATCTAAGATTGCTAGCCCTTGAGCCTACTACCACCTGTTCTTGCACTGGGTTGATCTCTCTTGTATGTCCACCTGCTACTCTGTCATCTACTACCATACATGATTGCTAAACCTATCTGCATCCCATCTGCTACTATCTTACTTTCAAGAACATTTCCTTTCAAGTGTCTGTCATCTACCATCTCTACCCAACCTGTCTCTTCAGCCTATCATCACTGTGTTACTATATACATAAGTCACTCTAGGAAACATCTTATTGAGTGTGTGTATTTACTTGCTGAATTGAGATCATCCACACATGATGAGTCATTGAGAGTTGGGAATGGTGTCTCAACGTTTCTCTACATGACTACTGAAGTGGAATATTTCTGCAGCTGAAAATCCACATCATACGTAAAACGCAGGAGCGTTACAAGTAGCAGCCAGCGGAAGAAACCACAGCACCTGGCAGGGGCACACAGAGTTGTCAGACAGAGTTGGAGCTTGTATCTTTAGAAGAAAAGTTGGATTTGACTCGTCCTCTGACAGAAAGGTAAGCATTGATCATCTTTTACAGTATGTTCATGGTCTACATTTTTACAGTGTAGTAACCAGTTCATTGCAAGTCTCGTACTTTGACTTTTGCAGGGTTTAAATCTACTGACATGGTTTATAAATAATGGCCATTGTGAGGTTATATACTCCATGTTATATAGAAATCCATTAAGGGGGAAGCTGGTTCTGTTTGATCTGAATGGGCATATGCAACTTGCAGCTATCACTGAAGGGTTAATGGTGTTTACATGCTGTATGTTATTCTTTATTTTTCATGTAGCTCTCCTTGATTCATAGTCATAACATCTTGTTTGTTCAGTTATTGCAAAATTAATTTTTCTAACATAATTGTATATATGCTTGGGACATTTCCTGAAATAAACAAACATGCTTTGACTCTACCCTCCTGTGTCTCTGTGTGTTCCCGAATATTTGTAGGGAGTCCATCTAGCCATCCATTTCAAATGTCCCTTACAATTACAATACCTGAGTGTTGGAAATTGGATGTATTATGGCACAATCTTAGATAAATATCTGGTATGTTTAAATTAGATAATTTTTAATGGTTTACAATAACATTTTTCATGCTCACATTAGAACCAAAAAAGCTTTGGGTGTCCCTTGAATAGGACTCTTTACCATCTCCTATGGTGGGAATTCCCTGGCCAGATAAAAAGGTAATACAAGATCTTCTATGCCATCCTCTGATCAGTCCAACTTTACTTGAATTTGACAGATATTACAAATTACTAGACTTGCAAAGCTTCCCCTCTCCCTTGGCGCCTATTTTTGACCATCCAGATTTTGCCCTGGGTCTTACAGCTAAAGTTTTCAGAACTTGTCTTTACAGGTACTCATGCAAGCCTCAAATCTTCTTAGCTCTGACAAATGGATGAATATTACGGATCCTTAAACAGACTCTGCAACGTCAGAATAGAAAACATGGAGATCCCAGCAACTCACTCACTAATTGGAATATACCCCCGACAAGACCCAACATACTTCTCTAAATGTTACAATGACTTGAATACCACATTCACAAAGAGACCGAATTCTGTTCTTTGCGCACAAAGCCTCGATTAACAGTAAGTATCAAGAAATTACTTACAAGATCCTGACACAGCGGTAAAGGACCTTCTCCGTCCTTACTAAATTATTTCCATGACAAAGTGACCTGTGCTAGATATAGAGATGTAAGGAGCACAAAGGTACACTTATGTACACATTTTGGTCATTCCCTTTTATTTGCCTGTTCTGGCAACAGGTTGTCCAAATATTGCAACAACCTACACACCTATCCTTTTTTGACAACCCAGCTGCTGTCCTTTTCAGTCTGACACCTTTTTCTAGAAAATGTTACTGCAAGTCACTACTAATACATCTTCTAAATGTCAAAAGGGTCTGTATTCCAAATACTAGGAAACAACAGTTTCCATCTACAGTAGCACAATGTGACTTCTGTCCTGAGGGATAAATCTGAGCAACATTTGGCTAGTTGGTTCCACTAGGAGCAAATTTAAGTGCTTCAAATTTCTAATGAATATTTGTCATTTTGAGAAGCCCCCTCCACTATCTTGTTTCAGTGGATACTTCCTTTATTTTCACCCATAAACTCTCAATGTCTTCTTATTTTCAGGAGAAGAGCTACAAGATAGTGTCCTTATGGTACCGGGCCCAGTGGACTTGCACGGTATGTATCCAACCACCTTTAGTGTTGGAGATGTTCAGAAGCTGAATGCTCCTATCTCCATACCTGGTGGGACTGGCACCTGCTTTCATAATTTTGGCTGAATAGATTCACGTCATAAATTTCTTTTTACATATCCGATGTTCAGGCATCCCCTGTAGTTGTACAACTGTCAATGATTCCTGTGTCCATTTCAAAAATTAAAAAGGGCATTCTACAGCACTGCCTGTTAGCAGCCCAGGTAGCTATTTCCTATCATTGGAAAATGACTTCTCAGCCCCATCTACTGAATGACATTATGTCAATAAAAACTTTGGTGGCAGAAGATAGCCACTGACCCAGAAAAAGTACATATCGTGTGGACATGCTGCATTTTGAGCTTTGATCACAAAGTAATTTATTTGCACCATTAGGGTTTTTTCAAGCGTTTTCAGATCACTTAACCTTTTCCCCCATACCAACTACCCCCCACTTCCCAGTGTAATAACTATTATTAGTCTATCTCTCAAATCTTTACACTTGAAATAATCCTCATAATTGCTCTTTAGGTGCAGTATACTCTGTTAGTTTTACCTTTTTTACACAGTTGTTTTTTATTATATACTGGATAAATGTATGGTACACTTGGGACCACCTGTATTACATGCACTAACAAATGTATGTACCTTGAAAACTCTTGAATTCTTGAACAAAACAAAATTTGACCAAAAAATCTAACGTCTGATCACAGGGCAGAGATCTCAGGAGAAAAGAGTTCCTAATCTAGATAACCAAATAGGCAGGTAAGTGAAGTCTCTGGGATTGATGTCTGGAATACAGTTGATATAATTTGCACTGTCTCTTCCTAGTAGTGAAAAACTTGGGGCAACACCACAGCATGTAAATTAAGTCTGCTGGGCCTCTAGCTCAATGACGATAATTTCGGAGGGGTACACTATGATCTTATGTAAGATAAAAAGTTGTTCAAGGTTTTCAGAGGGGAAGAGAGACGCTTTTAGGATGACTTTTAATGCTGTCATTCAATATAGGGCCTTGGTGTATTTCCCATTTAGCGTTGTATTGGCATATACTGACCCTTTTTTCGTATCTGTGTTAGCTAGGAGGGAATTAAGGTAAGTTTTTAAATATGGGTCTGAAGGCTCACAGTTGTAGGTACAGAAACATTTTTGGCTAGGAAGCTGAAACTTATCCTGTAACATTCAAAAAGTTTTAAACACATTGGTAAGGCTGGGTTCACACTTAGTTTGGTTGCGGCTTACAGCAGGGGTCCGATGCATCCCTGCTCTCCGTTTCAGTGACAAATCAGGCCTGAATTTTTGCCTGAATGCGGACCTAAAACGGAGCTACAGATGCACAGGATCCCTGTGCAATCTGCTCTGAAGCCACCCCCCGGAGATATGTGAACCGGCTCCATTGAGAGCCGGGCACACTCTCCTGTCATGAGAATTGGATGCAGGGAAACCCACATCCAATTTGCACTAGTGTGAACCAAGCCTCATATGCAGTTGAAATATAAAGCAAAGTCCTTGAGCATACAATCTGTTAAACCCTTGTAACTTCTTAAATTCTTTGTAGCGTATACTGTTCGAGATTGGGGGGTAAACGTACAACCTTCATATCGCTTTACACTTTTTGTACAGATCTGGTATTGTTGGTCCTGACAAAGCTAAATATAGCCAATGTAGCTTGACTACAATCTTGCAGTTAAAACAGTGTAAAATTAAAGGACAGCTTTGTGGTGGGATTCTAAAAATGTAAAGGACCACTTAAATAAGCACTGAGAATAAACAATTAGACAATTATGGCCATAGAACTCTAGTAATGAATTTTATTTACTCAACTACATTGCTGACACTTGTAGTATAAAAAGTGGTATTACATATTGCCCTGTCTAGACACAGCACAGGGGAACAATGCAAATGTCTATGCAGCCTTTTTCTGTCTAATTGCGATTAGTGACAATTACAGGGATCTGTGCAGAAATTAACATGAGAGCAAGCACTAATTGTGGTGTATTTTCTACAGTATTGATGGCCCCCTGCCTGCTGTTGGAAAATGTACCAACAGAAATCAACGCAAGAGCAAAACAAAACAAAACATCTCATTAGACCTTCTGCTTCCATCATTGGCTGACCTTGTCGGCTAACCCACCATTACTTAATGATTGCATGTGATAAAACTTCACCAGTAGCACACTGTGTGTTATAACATGCATTCTGTTTGCTAACAGTTTATTTTAATTTCTGTAGATATAACACATTAAGGACAACAGCAGAAATATGGTTAATATTAACATTGTTGGACTAGTCCTACATTAATTAGGCTCCATTAGGTTCAGTTTACACATTCAGCCATTCTAGATGGTGATACACAGAAGCATCCAATCTTTTGTATTAGAAGATTTTTTTCAGGTTCAATTGCCTTTTATGGGTCTGAGGTCATAGTGCAGTTATAATCATACATAAAACACAAATCCAGTTATGTCTTTCTAGCTATGATTGCAACAAACAGTGCTGATATGTTCCTTTGCAAAAGATTGTGAATTACTAAATAGAGATCCATGCACTATTCTCTCTCTTTCATTGTTCATCTACAGTATGTTACATCAGGCATGCTCAGACCACAATCAAGATGTCTAACTTTCTTTTTTAACAGAATTAATTATCTTCAACAACATCAAAAGTTAAACATTTTAGAGCACTAGGATATTTTCATATCATTATTTCATTATTCAGTGTAAGGATATATTAATGCTATTCTGGAATTGGGCAAACCTATCTATATACAGTATCCCACAAAAGTAACTACACCCCCTCACATTTTTGTTAATAGTGCTGCATGAGTGCTGCAGGCACTGGGAAGCAATAGTTCATTGAGGGAACCATGAATGCCAATATGTACTGTGACATACTGAAGCAGAGCATGACCCCCTCTCTTCCAAGACTAGGCCACAGGATCCAACAGGATAATGACCCCCAAACACACCTTCAAGACGACAACTGCCTTGCTAAAGAAGCGGAGGGTAAAGGTGATGGACTGGCCAAGCATGTCTCCAGACCTAAACCCTCTTGAGCATCTGTGGGGCAGGTGGAGGAACACAAGGTCTCTAACATCCACCAGCTCCGTGATGTCGCCATAAAGGAGTGGAAGAGGACTCCAGTGGTAACCTGTGAAGCTCTGGTGAACTCCATGCCCAAGAGGGTTAAGGCAGGGCTGGAAAATAATGGTGACCACACATAATAATTACACTTTGGGTCCAGTTTGTACATGATCACTTAGGGGTGTACTCACTTTTGTTGCCAGTGGTTTAGACATTAATTGCTGTGTGTTGCGTTATTTTTAGGGGACAGCAAATTTACACTGTTGTACAAGCTGTACACTCACTACTTTACATTGTAGCAAAGTGTAATTTCTTCAGTGTTGTCACATGAAAAGATATAATAAAATATTTACAAAAAAGTAAGGGGTGTACTCACTTTTGTGAGATACTGTAGGTTACACTAACATCTAAATTTCACCAGCTGAATAGCTTGACACACTTGGGTTCTAAAGCAGGATATGAGCCAGGGCCTCTGAGCTTTAATCTCACATACCATTTTCCAGACTGATATCCCTTATCTCCTATACTTACCCCTGGAGGTAACATGCCATCCCATTACCTCTGCATCCAAACTCCCCAACCCTCATGTGTACCTAATCCCACTATACAACTTCAACCGCCCCCGCCCCCATATACACCTTGTACAGTATTTTCCTTGGCTGAATGAAGCAATTTATATACACTTGCTCAAGGGAATGGCAATGGAGAGATTCATTTGATATGGCTAGATTGGCCCTGCATGCCTTCGTGGAGCAGGGTCCAGTTGTTACACCACTAAAGTGTGGCCTTGTAGAGAACTCTCTGTTTCAAAATTCTCTTCAGTTATCTGCTTTAAGTTTGTTATCATTGTTGGTATTCTCTCACCTTATTTTCTTTGGGCTTCACCACTCTCATGAATGCTCCTCTGGATCCTGCCACTTCACGCTCCTTGTTTGTCACTTTCCTGGTATCCAAAAACTTTAGATTAGGAAGTTTGTTCAGGACAAAGTACCTGCAAAAAAGAGCCGTAGATGAACATTTGTCATTGTCAAAGCTTGCCCTATGATTCACATGCACATCCATCTCTTCACACAATGAAAGTGACAACTGACTACCTACAGCACCTAGTTATTGAGAAGGTTTTGTGAACCATGCTGAACTAAACAATTCCAATGGAAGCACGTGTAGTTTATTCATAAACACTATGACAACATATGACATATGATATAGTATAGTTTATTTCACCCACCATTTACATTTCATAAACACATTCAGGAAGCAGTATAACAAACCAGCAGTTATACTGTACAGTAAACCCCCCTCCATTGCGGGGGTTACGTTCCGAACCCAGCCGCGAAAAGTGAAAATTTGCGAAATAGAAAAACCCTATTAAAATGCATTGTAGGCATGTTTTTTTTTACTGTCACTGTACGTGTAAAAGCATTTTAAGGTATTTAAACACACTTTTAAAACAATAGAAACTCATTTAAACACATAAAAGATACTGAGAGACATAGCAAGAGCTATGAAAAACACAAAAATATTTCATTTTTAATGATTTATATAGTAAAATAACATTACAAAAAAAAACGCAATATACCGGGACCGCAAAAACTGAACCGCGATGGAGCGGGGGTTTACTGTATATCCTACATAAAATAGTAGAAATACACCAAAGGCACTTTTCTACTGATGAAAGGAGTAGCAAACATTCAGGTGAGTGAACCAGGTGGGGCAAGTACTAAACATGGATTTTAATGATTAGATGAAAGAGCCCATCCAAAGGGGACAGTAGTGACAAAGGCGCCGGCAGAAACAGAAGCAAGTTTGTCATCACTGGCTGGGTACGGATCACAGCACAGAACGAAAGGAGGACTCAGCCACTCTCATTCAGTTTGGAGACGCAGGAGGACAGGGGATGACAGCTTCTGTCTACTCAAGACTTTCTGTCTAGGGAATTTAGTACTTGCAAAAGGTGAAGCGTGAAGAGCAGGCAAGTGATATCCTGTGACTGTAAGGCTAACAGTGGCTGTCTCTGCCTACCAGACATTCTACCATTTAACCTGTACATAGACACATGCACTCATCTAACTAGCTCAGCTTTTATTACTGCAATCTGCCTGCCATTTTCATATTAAGCCTGCTCTGTGCGCAACTCTTTCATTGTGGTACCAAAGCAAAATGTTGCAGTTTGTCATATGAAAGTACACAACAAACTCAAAGCACAGTAAACTTGGCTGTCCTTCAAATACATTTATGAGTTCGTTCTTTCTTATACTAAGCACCACAAAGTTTAACTGACAAAGCCTGTAATAAATTGATGACAGGCCCTGTGACGCACCATAGATTATTACTCATTCTGTCTAAAAAAGTAAGCTGCAATGAATTAGTGGGGCGAGATGCTTTTTGTCAAACTGTGATACTTGTCATACCTGCATTCAAAGAAGTTAGATATCAAACTGGCCAAAGCATTTTCTGCTCTAACAAAATGATATGTCACACTGCTAAAGAGAAAAATGTGTGATGAATAGCAGAGACAAATGTCTAGGACAAGTAGGAGAGTATAGGATCACTAAAGTCACAGCACTCATTTTCATGTTTGTTGTGGCTCTTCCATTTGCATGCATAAAATTCCATCTCCAGATCACTACACATCCTGCTCTGCATTTTCCCCATCAGCTTCCTGGTTATAATTCAGACACACCAACAGACAGGGCATTGTTATGTAGCCAAATATTTAACTGCTTCAGGTGCTGAAACAAAACTTCAAAATGAAAGAGCTGGAGGCTTAGCCAGCTGGTTTGTTCAGCTACCCCCTTTGATGTCATGTAATACATGTGAAATTGGCCTTGAGCATATTCCCCTCAAACAAGGAATACTTGACTCATAAAGTTCACCTAGACCACAGTGAACTTTATTCTCAGGTTAAGTATTGTTACTGTAGTGAGAGAAGTACTGTAAATGTCAGTTTTTTCTGGTTAACAATGACATTGGTGCCACTAAAGTTGTTCTGTAATCACCGTTCTGGTAACAATAAAACTGCAGGTCACATCTGACAGAAGGACATGGCTACATGTGTCACTTTCATGACAATAAAACATTCTTCCTTGCAATTGCAATAATAATAATAAATATTAAAGCTAAAATACAAGCAAATTTAAAAGAGGCAAATTAAGTGAGCTCTTTGTTTATAGGATACACTTTTATTTGATAACATCAGCATTGTATTAACAATGCAAACAATAGTTATTTTTTGACAATCCAAAATTAGCTTACTTGTAAAAATCTCCTTTCATGTTGAGTTCTGCCTGTTTGCTGTCTTTCTCTTTCAACAATTTCCGGTAAGGCTCCGTTCACATGTAGGCGTTTTTGGGGAGTTTTTCTGCTCTAGGATCAGCTCTCAAAACACCCAACAAGAAAAATCCTATTCATTTCAATGGCCCCTGTTCACATCTGAGCATTTTGACGCTGTGAGCAAAACGCCCAACGCTCAAAAAAGTACATGAGCTTCTTTTTGGGCAGATTACAGGCGTTTTCCATTGGTCTCTATTCAATCTAAAAACGCCTGCAGAAAAAACGCCTTTAAAAACGCCTGTAAATCGCGGTAAAAAAACCACACGAAAACGCTACGCTCAGGTGTGAATGTAGCCTAATCCCTGCTGGCTTTGCAGCTTCTCCCCTGCTCAATATTTTATTTACTTTCAAATTCTAAGGACCAGGTCTTTTTGTTAGATAATACCAATTGATACCCATACCCGCGCCCCCCCCCCCCCCCGGAGTTAGGTGAACACTCATTAGCTCTGCATACAGGTGCCAGTACGGAGTATAGCGCTTTCCAGCTTAAAGTGGTTCTAAAGCCTCAAGATTTTTTTTTACCTTAATGGATTCAATGCATTAAGGTAAAAAACCTTCTGTGTCAAATACTCGGCCCCTTATTCCTCTTATACTTACCTGAACCCCATCGCGATTCAGCACTGTGCATGAGAGCCGTGGCTCTCCAGGCTTTGTCCCTCCTCCCTGGGCAGATCGATAACAATTGGCCTCCGCTCCTGTCAATCAACTCCAGTGATGAGGGAGTGTCTGTGTCAATTGACGCAGCAGCAGAACTCTGGAGCGAGCCCGCACGAGTGCCCCCATGTGAATCGGTTTGGTATTGGGGTGTCAGTCAGAGAGGAAGAGCCAGGAGCGTAGACGGGGGACCCAAGAAGAGGAGGATCAGGGCCACTCTGTGCAGGTTAGTAAAGACATGTTTGTAATTAAAAAGAAAAAAAATTCCTTTACAACCACTTTAAAAAAGCCCCACCACTGCTGACTATCATTAGTTGTGTATTATTGGTGCTTTCATTGATGAATGCCTATAACTGGCCCCCTGCCTAGGTGAATTCTTGCTTTATACTTTTCTAAAATGTTCAATAAAAAATGATTGTACCAAAAAAGAAACTTTGCTAAGGACAACATATGTATTTTTTATGTTTGTCCCATTATTTGTGATGTCACAGCGTCCGATTGCCTATACATTCCTCCAGGGTCTTACCTTCAGGTAGGTCCGTTTTCACATTCATTTTAGAGGGTATCAATCCTTTTGGAGCTGTTCACCTTTTTAACAATTTTTTAATATTTGTGGCTTCTTCACTATCATCTTTGCTGCTTATCTATTGGTATGTTGTCATGACTACTTAAATCTCCCTGGTCCCGTTTGCGTGACCATATGGATGTATTTAGCAGCAGGTAGTGATCTTATGGAAGTGCATTTATATATTTATATTTTTATTGTCCCCGAGTATTTTTGTTCCTGTTTTTCCTCATTTCAGGTGGTTTATGGGCAAACTGCCAGTATCCAATATGGCGGTTTAGCCTATTTAAACCCCTGACCTCGCACAGTGCCACCTAGGACCAGCCCCCAGAGGACGTGAGTTATCACGAAACATGTAGTGGTTTATCCTGACGGCGCGAGAGTTCGTATTGGTCCCTGGTGTTTGGATGGATCATCAGCGTTAGCTCTCCACCATACTGCCGGGTGACCCATGATCCGAGGAGGAATGTTCTGCAGGAACGCTATGGCTGCATGTCATTGTTTGTTCCGCTGACATACAAAGTTTTTACATGTGAGTGCATCCCTTTTTATTTATTAAAGTTATACATTGGTAATGCACTATGGGAGTGTTTTCCCTTTTTATTTCCATGGCTATACACTGGATATCCCTGTGACCTATGATTAGTTGTCCCCGGAGAGAGTGACCTATGCTCCTGCCTGGCCATTCCACTACATTGGAGGATCTCTCTTTCATATGAGCGTTCAGCCACCTATAATCTAGTGGCAAGAGCTATTTGGTAAGGAGCCATCTCTCACTATATTGTCTGGTGGATTCATTTCTACTCCTGGGCACACCTGATCTTCACCTTTCTTCATTTGTTTGGAGCTTTTCCTTTCCTGGGAATCTGTTTCAGCCAATACCTTCCTCTGTGGACTTCAGTGTTCATTTTTTGGACTGTATATGTTAACATCATACTTTGATTCAGTATAAGTGTTTTTCATTCATAATTTAGCGCTACACCATTCTGTTTTTAATATGTACCCTACTGCCTGCAACCAGTGATTCCTTTACTGTCTCCTAAAATACCTCCTCTTCCCCCATAGTTCAGACAGCTGAATCTGTAAAATGTGTGACACAAGGCATTGTGAATATGGGCTCATGAACACAGATGTTTGGAGTCAGAGAGGTGAACCAGGTGGTATGTATAGCCACTCATAAAAATAAATAATTGTATGTGCTTGTACTCATGTAATGCCAAGGAGTGTCATGCACAGTGTGTTTCTCAAATGCGCTCAGGAAATACATAATTTGCGCATGGCCGAGTAACTGAACCAGCATTTATGTAAGTACAGAGGCGTACAGCTGGAAATTTTAGGATTGGCATATTTTATGCCTGCAAACGTCCATGTGCTTGAGGTCTAAGTGTCACATACTTCAAGGAAGTAAATGTGGGATTCTTCACAGTTAGATTTATAATATGAGTAGGCCAGAAATAATTGCAATTTAATATGGAAATGGATATAGGAGTTCAAATTTTGCTCATTGATACACTTTAGTTTAACTCTGTAATCATGAATACAAATAAATGTAATTTTTCATTAATTTTTTT
The DNA here is from genome assembly GCF_965119305.1 of Pelophylax lessonae. Lineage (NCBI taxonomy): Eukaryota > Metazoa > Chordata > Amphibia > Anura > Ranidae > Pelophylax > Pelophylax lessonae. The sequence goes on along the minus strand of NC_138776.1, from coordinate 179,391,320 downwards.
TCTTTTTTTATAGCAAGCAGCGAAAATACCTTAATCTGACTTGATATCGGCCTCTTGCAGTCCCTTTGCCGGAGAGCTTAGAGAGGGAGATGGAGAAGCAGTTTAAAGCAGACCTCCAGTCGGCACGATGTCGGCATCCCAAGCTGATTCTCCAAGCCGATTTGTCAATGTAATGCAATGGTGCTGGCATTGTAAGTAAGGGAAACCAGCAGTGAAGCCTTCAGGCTTCAGAGCCGGTTTCCTACTGCGCATGCGCAAATCGCACTGCACTTTCTGAATGGTTCCGCCATCTTCTGGGACCTGTATGTGTCTCAGAAAGCAGCAGGGGTAAGGAGGAGGGGCCACACATGTCGTAGATCGCTGATCTTTCCTGGAAGTGGGAGTAGGTTCCTGTCAAAACCAGGTACCCGCTCCCCCTCCCTCCACAAAAGTACCAAATGTGGCAGTGAAGGGGGGGGTGAGGGGTGGGGTGGAGCTCCACTTTAAGGAATGGGCTGTAGTGCAAAGGGGCATGCTGATATGAGGAGAAAGCAGAAAGACAGAGAGTTAATCTCATAAGTGTGCTGCTTCTCTTTTCACTGTCCAATCAATTGGTGGGCTGAGGAATAGACTTGTAAGCAAAAAAGAAACTGCAGGCAGGACTTCGCTGTGTGGCAGAGCTGTGTAAATTTAAGGAAAGGGATGGACAGAAATACAAATAATTTTGGTAGGTAAAATAGCTCTCACATATGTACTTCATCTGTGTATTTAGCGGTTTACTGTAGATTAGCTTTAGGAAATATATATGGTAACAGATACTGACAAACTATAATATCATTGATCTTTTAATTCTCTATTTTATTTTGCTTTTATATTTAAATTTAACCTAATATTACTTTATCATCCTTTTCCATAGATGATACATTGGCAAGTCTGAGCGATACATTTGCAATTTCTGTGTCTACCTTAAGTGTTGTGTGCAACCAGACCATCAAGTTGTACAATATTCAAGGATGAGTTTAACCTGAGTGAAGATTACTTTAGGTTATGTGTGGTGTCAGTCAGTTTCTTTATAAATGGCATATAGAAAGACAAGATTGATGTATTGTTGGAAGAACTGACAATGTTTGAATGTTCCATCTGAGGAAGAAGGTCTCTTGACCATTTCACCTAAAGTGTATCATAAAAGAGATCAGTGTGTGACATATACAGGTGAATATGTTCTGTTCCAGGAAAAGCAAGCAGAAAGCAGCACAAATTGTACATAGAGTGGGCCTTTACTTGCAGACATCTTCTAAAATGGTCTTAATTAATTTTACTGACACTGGCTTTAGGCTCATTCTATTAGTCATAATATCTAATGTCTAATACTACTAGAGAAGAACATCAATCTTATGAGCAGGGTATTCATCTGAACACCAGATATGATAACTGAAAAATGTTTTTAGTCCCTGTTTGGAAATAAAACTGCCTCCCTCCAGGTAAAACTTTATATATCAGTATACTGTATGTATTTTTTATATAAAAACTGGTAAATAAAGATATTGACATTAATCAAAAAATATATTTAACATGTAATACTATAATTGTATCTGTTTCTGTTTGCTTTATGTGTTTTTCTAAGTATCCACTGATTGCCTATCACATCTACGGGTGCATATCAAAAAATTAGAATATCATTAAAAGTTAATTTATTTCTGTAACTCGATTCAAAAAGTGAAACTCGTATATTATATAGATTTATTGCATACACAGTGATATATTTCAGGCATTTCTTTCTATTAATTTTGATGATTATGGCTTACAGCTAGTAAAAAACCCAACATTCTGTATCTCAGAAAATTAGAATATTACATGAGACCAATATAAAAAAGGATTTTTAATACAGAAATGTTGGTTTACTGAAACGTATGTCCATGTACAGCATAACATGCACTCAATACTTGCTCAGGGCTCCTTTGGAATTAACTACTTACTGTATCAATGTGGCGTGGCATGGCGATCACCCTGTGGCACTAGCACTGCTGAGGTGTTATGGAAGCCCAGGTTGCTTTGATTTTAATTTTGATGATTATGGCTTACAGCTAGTGAAAGCCCAAGATTCAGTATCTCAGAAAACTAGAATATTGTGAAAAAAATTCAATATTGTAGACTCATGGTGTCACACTCTTATCCGCCAATTAACTCAGGTTTCCTGGGCTTTTAAATGGTCTCTCAGTCTGGTTCAGTAGGTTACACAATCATGGGAAAGACTGCTGACTTGACAGTTGTCCAGAAAACAGCATTGACACCCTCCACAAGGAGGGTAAGTCCTAAAAGGTTGGTGTCAGTGCTTCAAGAGCCACCACACATAGATGTATCCAGGTGTAGGGCCACTCCTGAATCAAAGACAACGTCAGAAGCGTCTTACCTGGGCTAATGAGAAAAAGGACTGGACTGTTGCTCAGTGGTCCAAAGTCTTCTTTTTGGATGAAAATACATTTTGTATTTAATTTGGAAATCAAGGTCCCAGAGTCTGGAGGAAGAGTGGAGAGGCACATAATCCAAGTTGCATGAGGACCAGTGTGAAGTTTCCACAGTCAGTGGTGATTTAGGGAGTTATGTCATCTGCTGGTGTTGGTCCACTGTGTTTTATCAAATCCAAAGTCAGCGCAGCCCTCCTCTAGGAAATTCTAGAGCACTTCATGCTTCCTTCTGCTGACCAGCTTCATTGAGATACTGATTTCATTTTCCAGCAGGACTTGGTACCTGCCCACACTGCCAAAAGTACCAATACCTGGTTTAATAAGTATGGTATCAATGTGCTTGATTGGCCAGGAAACTTGCCTGACCTAAACCCCATAGAGAATCTGTGGGGTATTGTCATGAGGAAGATAAGAGACACCAGACCCAACAACGCAGACGAGCTGATGGCGCTATCAAAGCAACCTGGGGTTTCGTAACACCTCAACAGTGCCACAGGCTGATCTCCTCCATGCCACGCCGCATTAATGCAGTAATTCATGCAAAAGGAGCTCCCCGACCAAGTATTGAGTGCATACTATATTGTACATGGACATACTTTTCAGTAAGCCAACATTTTTGCATTAAAATCCTTTTTTTTTATTTGTCTTATGTAATATTCTAATTTTCTGACATACTGAATTTTGGGTTTTCACTAGCTGTAAGTAGGGATGATCGAATGGTTCGGGTCGACCATCGGTTCGACCCGAACATTGGCTGTTCGAGGTTCGGCCGAATTTAGAACTTTTTGCCCAAAAAGTTCGGAATTTGGCAACCAGAACCGACCAAAATGCAATGGGACAGGAAATGGGCTTTAAAAGTCTGTGACTGGACCAGAACCATTAGTTGAGGGGGCAGGAGAATGCTAGGAATGTGATTTGAGTGACTAGGGGGTCCCTAGACCAATCATTAGTGAATACGCCCCCCAGTATATAAGATAGCCCCAGCAAATTCCTAGCATTGTAATACAGGGACATGGAAGAGAATGGAAGCAGTTCTGTTAAATTGGCTTCAAAAGTGTCATTTAGCATTTATTAGTGTGAGGAAAGGGATATCTATCTGTAGTTAGAGTGCTCCTTTACACTTTAGTTAGATGCAAAAAATTAGTTTCTGTAGGGAAAGTGTTAAGTGCCAGGGTGACCGTCATGTAGTGTAGGGTGAACTGACACTGACTGCTATGGCAGGGTGACCAAACCCTTCCATGTCAGGGTGACCGCTATAGAGAAAAGATAGTTTCTCTTAAGTCACATTCAGATCATTAATATGGCTTCTCACCCGTCAGCTTGCTTTTTGGCTGCAGGCGTCTATAGGGATTTTTTGAGCACATGTTTGGAGTCAGGCATGACATCTGAACATGTGTATAGGGGGTATATATACACACCCATGTATGTATATATACACCTAGACATATATAGGTGTGAAAGGAGCAGAAAACACTACTTGCGCTAATGAAATAATTAACACCAATATGGTTACATAGTTACATAGTTACATAGTTAGTGAGGTTGAAAAAAGACATCAGTCCATCCAGTTCAACCTATGATGTGTGTGTGTGTTTGCTTTTAGCCGTACATTGTATACCCCTGTATGTTGTGGTCTTTAAGGTGTCCATCTAACAGTTTTTTGAAACTATCAATGCTCCCTGCTGATACGACTGCTTGTGGAAGAGAATTCCACATCCTTACCGCTCTTACAGTGAAGAACCCCTTACGCACTTTAAGGTTAAACCGCCTTTCCTCTAGTTTTAGTGAGTGGCCACGAGTCTTATTGTATCTCCTTTCTCTGAATAGTTTGTTCCTTATGCTCGGGTCGCCCGTACAGTATTTGTACATTGATATCATATCCCCCCTCAATCGTCTCTTCTCCAGAGAGAATAAGTTCAGGGCTTGTAGTCTTTCTTCATAGCTGATGTCCTCCATCCCCCTAATTATTTTTGTTGCCCTTCTCTGGACTTTCTCCAGTTCCAGCACATCCTTCCTGAGGACCGGTGCCCAGAACTGGACAGCATACTCCAGATGTGGCCGGACCAGAGTCTTGTAGAGCGGGAGAATAATCTCTTTATTTCTGGAGTGAATCCCCTTTTTTATACATCCCAGTATTCTGTTGGCTTTGCTTGCTGCGGCCTGGCATTGCATGCCACTGCCAAGCCTGTTGTCTACCAGTACCCCTAAGTCCTTTTCCATCCTAGACTCACCCAGAGGTTCCCCCCCTAGCGAGTAGCTTGCTTTCTGGTTTCTGGCCCCCAAGTGCATTACTTTACATTTTTCAACATTAAATCTCATCTGCCATGTAGTTGCCCACTCCGTTATTTTGTTCAGGTCCGCTTGCAAGGTTTCCACATCCTGCATAGAAGATATTGGCATGCCTAATTTAGTATCATCCGCAAATACTGAGATTGTACTAGATATCCCCTCCTCTAGATCATTTATGAATAAATTAAACAGGATTGGTCCCAGGACAGAACCCTGGGGGACCCCACTTTCCACACCCGCCCAATCCGAGTACTCCCCATTAATCACCACCCTCTGTACTCTCCCCTGGAGCCAGTTCTCTATCCAGGTACTCACCTTATGGTCCATACCTATCTTCCTTAGTTTGTACAGTAAGCGTTTGTGGGGAACGGTGTCGAAGGCCTTTGCAAAGTCCAGATACACCACATCCACAGGCTTACCTTTATCTAGGTGGCAGCTCACTTCATCATAGAAGGTTAATAGATTGGTTTGGCACGAACGATTTTTCATGAATCCGTGCTGATTAATACTTATAATACCGTTTTCATTACTAAAGTCTTGTATGTGGTCCCTTAACATCCCCTCCAATATTTTGCAGACTACAGATGTTAGGCTGATCGGCCTATAGTTACCCGGGATATATCTCGGCCCCTTTTTAAATATTGGTACCACGTTGGCTTTTTTCCAATCAGCTGGCACCATACCCGTCTGTAAACTATCCTTAAAGATCAAGAATAATGGTCTGGCAATCACCTGGCTGAGCTCTTTAAGAACCCTCGGGTGCAAGCCATCCGGTCCCGGGGATTTATTTATGTTAAGTTTCTCTAGTTTAGCTCTAAGTCTATCTTCTGTTAGCCATGGCGGCACTTCCTGAGGTGTATTATTTAGTTCGGCCTTACAAGCTGGGTTCGTGTAGCCCCCCGATTCCTTTGTGAAGACTGAAGAAAAGAAATTATTTAACACTTCCGCCTTTTCTCTGTCCTCAGTGGCCATTTTTCCTTTATCATCTTTTATGGGGCCAATGTGTTCTGGCCTCGCTTTCTTACTGTTTATATACTTAAAGAACTTCTTGGGGTTCTTTTTACTCTCCTCCGCTATATGTCTCTCGTGTTCTATTTTAGCCGCCCTGATTTCATCTTTACATTTCTTATTACACTCTTTATAATGCTTAAATGCTGCCACTGACCCCTCAGTCTTGTAATTTTTGAAGGCCTTTTCTTTAGCTCTAATATACATTTTTATGTTGGAGTTTAGCCACCCAGGGTTTAGTTTTGTTCTTTTAAATTTATTTCCCAGTGGAATGCACTGGCCCACCCCCTTGTTAAGTATGCTCTTGAAGCACTCCCATTTTTCCTCCGTGTTCTTTGTTCCCAGGGTTCTATCCCATTTTATATTTTCTAGCAGTGAGCGCAGTTTAGGGAAATTGGCTCTTTTGAAATTCAGCGTCTTAATATTACCCTTGTGTTTCCTATTACTGTGATTAATACTGAAACCAATTGACCTATGGTCACTGTTCCCTAAGTTTTCCCATATTTCTATATCCGTGAGCAGGTCTGCATTGTTGGTAATCAGTAGGTCAAGTACCGCATTGTTTCTTGTCGGTGCATTCACCATCTGACCCATGAAATTGTCCTGCAAAATATTTAGGAACTGCCTAGCCTTGGCTGAGTGCGCGGTTCCTTCTGCCCAGTCTATATCCGGATAATTAAAGTCCCCCATTATAATGACATTTCCCATCCTTGCTGCCAATCCTATCTGTAACATGAGGTCCGCCTCCCCCTCCTCACTCTGGTTGGGGGGCCTATAGCATACGCCCAATATTACCCTCCCCACCGTGCCTTCCCTTTGAAGCTCTACCCATAGGGATTCTGCCTCGTCCATAGCTCCATTAATATCATCCCTCATATTTACCTGTATACTGTTCTTAATATACAGACATACCCCTCCCCCTTTTTTACCCTCTCTATCCCTGCGATAAAGGGAATACCCCTGAATGGTCGCCATCCAGTCATGAGAGCTGTCGAACCAAGTCTCAGTTATCCCCACAAAATCTAAGTCCTCCTCAAACATCAGCAGCTCCAGCTCTCCCATCTTGTTGGCCAGGCTTCTGGCATTGGTATACAAGCCTCGTAATTTAGATTGGTTACATTTATCCTCATTTGATGTTTTTAGGCTGCTCTCTTGATTTTTCCCCGTACCCACCCTGGGTTTAGGAGCTCCGAACACCCTACCGCTAATGCCCCCATTTCTGCCCTCTGAATCTTGCTTTCCACTGGCTAATTCTACATCTGTACCCTCCCCCCCGCTCCTATCACACCTATATATGTCTAAGTGTAAAATACATATAAGGATGTGTGTATATATACCACTATACACAAGTTCAGATGTTTTGCCTGCCTCCAAAGAACCCAAAAAAATGCCCAAAAAAACGCTAGCGTCAAAAATAAAAACGCCCAGGTGTGTTGTTGCAGGCATTTTTTTGGGGTTTTTGGAGGCAGGCAAAACATCTGAACTTGTGTATAGTGGTATATATACACACATACTTATATGTATTTTACACTTAGACATATATAGGTGTTATAGGAGCGCAAGCATATATTTCTGCTACTATCACACCTTTATATGTCTAGGTGTATATATACATATAAGTATGGGTGTATATATACCCCTATACACAAGTTCAGATGTTTTGCCTGCCTCCAAAAACCCCAAAAAAATGCCTGCAACAACACACCTGGGCGGTTTTTTTTTTTTTGACGCTAGCGTTTTTTTGGGCATTTTTTTGGGTTCTTTGGGGGCAGGCAAAACATCTGAACTTCTGTATACGGGTATATATACACACATACTTATATGTATATATACACCTAGACATATATAGGTGTGATAGTAGCAGAAATATATGCTTGCGCTAATGAAATCATTTACACTAATATGGCTCCGCTCCTATAACACCTATATATGTCTAAGTGTAAAACACATATAAGTATCTGTGTATATATACCACTATACACAAGTTCAGATGTTTTGCCTGCCTCCAAAAACCCCCAAAAAATGCCTGCAAAAACACACCTGGGTGTTTTTTTTTGGCGCTAGCGTTTTTTTGGCCATTTTTTTGGGTTCTTTGGAGGCAGGCAAAACATCTGAACTTGTGTATACTGGTATATATACACACATCCTTATATGTATTTTACACTTAGACATACATAGGTGTTATAGGAGCGGAGCCATATTAGTGTAAATGATTTCATTAGCGCAAGCATATATTTCTGCTACTATCACACCTATATATGTCTAGGTGTATATATACATATAAATATGTGTGTATATATACCCGTATACACAAGTTCAGATGTTTTGCCTGCCTGAAAAGACCCCAAAAAATGCCCAAAAAAACGCCTGCTACTAAACCGGCAAGGTGTGAAAAGAGAGAAGCCACTAACCTGTTCTATAAGTGACAAAATACAAGCAATCTTTTTTTTATGGTTCTGGACATGCTACAGAGCTGAAACTTCACAGGTACACTTTTTAGACCCCCCAGATACTAAATCCAAAGAATTTTTTTTTTTTTAAATTTTTTTTTAATCTTTTCAATAATTGGCTCTATCAAAAATGACAATTTTTAAGAACTTTTTTTTGTGTGATTAATAGTCCCTGGGGTATGACCCAGTACCCTAGGCACTTTTTAGGGGCATTTATTGGGTTTTAGGGCTTCAAAATGGTGTTTTTTGATTACCGAAGTTCGGGTCCCATTGATTTCAATGGGGTTCTGAAATCCGGGTCGAACTTTCGGGAAGTTCGGATGTTCTGGCCGAACCGAACTTTTGAAAAGTTTGATCGTCTCTAGCTGTAAGCCATAATCATCAAAATTAAAAGAAAGAAATGCTAGATATATACCACTCTGTGTGTAATGAATCTATATTAAAATTGAGTTTCACTTTTTGAATCGGATTACTAAAATAAATTAACTTTTAAAATATTCTAATTTTTTGAGATGCACCTGTATGTATCCTAGGGTAAAAAGATGTGCAAGGCCCCCCAGACCATTTTTTATTATAGGTACTTAAATAGTGCTGACAATTTACGCAGCACTTTACATTTATATTATACATTCATATTAGTCACTGACATTAAGGAGCTTACAATCAAAGCCTTTCTAGGGTCACTAACTCACATTAAATAGCGCTGACAATTTACGCAGCACTTTACATTTATATTATACATTCACATTAGTCCCTGATATTAAGGAGCTTGCAATCTAAGCCTTTCTAGGGTCACTAACTCACACACACACACACACACACACACACACACATATATATATATATATATATATATATCTCTTAGGGCCAATTTAGACTGGAGTCATTTAACCTACCAGCGTGTCTTTGGAGAATGGGTGGAAACCGGAGTACCCAGAGGAAACCCACGCAGGAACATGCAAACTCCAGGAAGGTAGTGATGTGGTTGAGATTTGAACAGACAACCCTATTGCTGCAAGTGCTAGCCACTTAGCCACTGTGCTGCCCATTTTTATATTCAGCCGAAAAAAAAAATAAAGAAGCCTCAGTTTCTCTGCAGAGAATATGCAGTTTCACATAGCTTGCAGTGGAATCTGGCCATATTGCAAATACTTCTTTTTAGGCTGATATTACAATCATTTCTGTTGGCAACTTCCATCTCCTGTTTGATTACAGAGGAAGATACTGCTGCTAGGCACACAGACTTTTTAAATATGTCTCTAGTTAGGTATCTGTGAGAAACTTGAAAGGAAAAGAAAAGGAATTTTGAAGAAAGTTCTGTATCTTGGAGTACAGTACAGGACACAGGAATTGACTCATAGATCATAGGCTATATACCAGTACCTTTACATGATTGAATACTTGCAAAAGCTTTGCTTAAAGTGCTTTCCAGTGTATCGATATAACCCAGGCCACTCTGTGAGCCTCAAGTTTTTAAACAAGCAGTAGGGAGATCACAGAGAAAAGAGGGACCTATGTTCTGTTTTGTACTCCAAGATATGGAATTTACAGGTATGTCAATATTACTATTATCTAAACCGCACAGTAAAGGACACAGGTATTGATTCTTAGTCCATAGTACAGTCCCATTTATGCATTTGAAGGGTGGGCAAAATCTTTTTTTTTTTTCCTGTATGCCTATTGATATTGTTTTGGCTAACATGGGACAACAGATAGAACAGACAGTTGACAGCATAAGCACTCTGCATCCAAGGCACACAATGCGGAGGCCCAACAGCTACCTGGTGAAAAAAACAGTTATGAAAATATGAACAAGGAATCAGGTGGTAGCCATGCAACCTGGGGAAGAAAAAGATGCTTGATGCTGAAAAAGTCCAAGAGCCCTGTCACCTCTGGAAGAATGGGCTCAGGTAAGAAAGGAGAAACTCATTCTAAAGAGCAGAAGGCATTGCAAAGAGGCAAAATAACAGGAGAGAGGATTTCCATAGAGTGCCTTGTGGAAAAACAGAAAAGACATTCAGCTTCCAAGGAAAGATATGGCAGTCCTGACCCACCCCCTAGGTAATGCAAAAATTGTTTGCCATACCATCAAGGCAGGACACGGGGAGGGGTACTGACATGATATAAAGATTGCCAAGGAAGCAAGAAGACCTGGCTTCGCGGGTAATTTGTCCCCCTGTAGCAGAAAAAAAAGAAGGGCTCCCAAGAAGAAAAACAGGGGGAGCCAAGGCATAACTACAGCTGCCAGGGGACAATGAAAAGGGCAAAGTTCCATTCTTACTAAGGACCTTTTAAGGGGGTACACCCTAGTTGAGAGCTACCCTAAGTGATAGATTGCAGAGTATGGGAAAAGTGATCAGCATGCCCCAAGGAAAGAGAGGCACATAGTAGGGTGGAGGCAAAGAGCTGAAGTCTTGTAGAAAGAACAGGATCATTTTTGTTTTTTTAAGTTAGTTAAATGTTTTATTTTTTAATTTTCGCTGTGGATTTCTCCAGTCCACTTTGCCATAGTAAGGGCAACTGCCAGATTGGCAACAGGCTGCTGCACATGTGAGAGAAAAGAAGGATTTCTAAAGAGTCTCCCCAAATGCCTATCAACTAAATCCTTGACGGAGAGAATGCCCTCAGTACAAACAGTAGCTTGTTTGTAGCTACTAGCTTGTAGCTTGTCAATGCAAGAATGGCTGGGTCCACAGTGGGAACAGGTCATTTCTTTTTGAATTCCTCTTTCATAGGGTACAAACAACCTTTTAATAGAGTGAACAACCTCTCAGAGTTAGGCCAAACAACATGTAGACATTCTAGACATTGCCTTCCTTCTTGTGCCTGATGGAGTATGTGAATGTTGTGCATCTCTCCAGAGACTAATCAGTGAGTTCACAGAGGCCAGCACATGGCAAGAAGCCGAACGATTAACTTTCTGAAATTTCAATAGTGAAAAATCTTCAGCAGCACCTGCTAAAATATCAGCATCCCACTTGCCTCCTGAAAATGTAAGTGTAAGTGAGCCACGCAATTCAAGTTCTAATGATTGAATATAGTCAGAGGGAGCAGAGGCAAGGAAGTGTATATGGCTAATGACAACCACTGCTTCTAGAAGTGGGAATAGTCTTTGGAATAAATCATAGTTGCAGAGAATTCTGCTTTTGTCACACATGGGATCCCAAATCAGGGGGCTGGAATATTGTCAGTGAAAGAGCTCTGGAACAAGGCGAAAACTGAAAGGAGCCTAAGCGTTTCCTCAGGATCTACAGCAGAACTTTCACTACTTGTCTCATGTGCTTCAGCCCCTAAGCACCTGCAATTTGCCATTGTCAAGTAAGGATCTTCCCCTCCAGGGTACTCACAGAACAGAGGCAAACTGAGGGGGATTCAGCATGCCCGGTATGAATCTCAAACAACCCAGGCTAAGCACTGAGTTTCTTTGGCTGTGTCAGTGAGGTTATTAGGCAACAGGCGAGACAGAAAACGATCAGCTTGCATTGTTAATGGATGAATGATGTACGTAATTGTACAGTGAGGAGTCTTATAAGCACTACCTCACTAGCCAGAGGGGAGCTTCTGGTAGTGAGGTAGAAAAGAAGACCGCCAAATTGAATTATGTAAACTATAAGGTTGTACTGTAAACTGTGCTTTCAAAACTACTTGAGTGATTATTAGCACTGTGGTGTGCCTCGGAGGATAAAAGAATATCACTACAGGTCCAAGTAACAATCCAACAAGACATTTAAATTCAAGAACCGGTAGGTAAAGGTGTTTTGCCTTATTCATGTCACTGGTCCCCTCCTGGGTCTAGGCCTCGCTCATCACAGTAGGCATACCCCTGAAGGGGTCTTCAAGGACCTGGTGCCATAGGAATGAACCATGGTCCTGGATGTGGAGAGCACTCTGTGGCTAACTACAAGCATAGCACTAGGTGCCAAGGTAAGTACCTAACACAGGATCCAGTGCCAGAGCAAACATTACATGTTGGCCAATTGCCATGGGGTCTGGGTACATGGGTAACCAACCAGGAAACTACTAGTGAGCCAAAAAGGAAGGTGTTCATCACCTAAGGACATTAGCAAAAAAACGGGAGCCTCATGGTATGGATGGCATTATATGGACACACTGTGAGGCTTTCCCATTAAGGTTTTTGCATATAACCCAGGAATTAATTCCTGTATCCTATACTGTGTGGTTAAGATTGGAGACTTCTATATACAAAAAAAAAAGATACCTGTACTCTATACCACATCAGAGAATTAGTAGTGATATATAACAGATTGAAATGCTATATTGTGTTCACATAAAATCAACAATTTAAATTTAAAAGGCCACCAACCTGTAGCGCTGATAGTCATCTTCATCTTTCTCTTTGCTAACAAGTTCATTCGGACAAGCCTGATTACCAAGTAAGCTCAGGTACTCTAAGGTTGGGGCAGACGCAGCCAGTGAGTCCAGAAAATGGTCCAGCTCTGTCAGGTATCACAAGAAATGTTAAGGAATCTGCTGCAAAAAAATTATTTTTTACTAAACTGTCTACTATTCCTGACCTTGGACAGACCATCCCGCTGGAATAGCTCAATTTTATGATTGATGTAGTGGCAAGCACCAAAAGGCCATGCAGCCCTTGGGCTTAGGGTTGGGCACTAGGGAGACAAGTGGTCCTTCATTAATGAGGGAAGCTAAAGGATGGCATAGACAAGTCAAATTTGTGCCTTTTTCAACCAACTTTTAATTGCAGGAGCCTAACAGAATAAATCAATCAGCAATCAACAGCTTTGAAACATTGAAACAATCACATTTTTGGTGGTAGGTTGGCTTCAATTGTTTAACTCTTATGGCACTGAAGGCTGCTTGAAAGTAGGTAAATCAGCATAAAATTTTCTAGTGCATAAGAGCACACAAAAACCAAGACTTTTGGGTAGTAGAAACCATTCATTTTCTCCACTGAAAAAAGGAATGTTTGCTATTCATCTCAACAATTTTCTTGCATGTTAGAATATCTGCTTGTGTAGGAACCCCTACACGTGAAACAATTCTTGTAAGTGATACTTTAAATATTCACATCTTTTGCATTTATTAGCCAACATGGCTCGATATTTTCAAGTAATGCATCCATTTTGAATGCCGGCAATAACTGAGTTACTATATGTAGAGTTAACTCCAAATAGATAATAAGTATTTGTGTCATAAGTGCTTGTTATGACACAATTAACCACTTAATGTCTGCCTGCAGTAATATTACTGCGGCAGAGTGGCTCGTTATTGTCTGACGACGTAGTACTACGTCGTCAGACACTCCCCCTTCTCGGCGGCGCGTGCGTGCCGCCGGAGGCTCGCTCCCGCTGTTTTCAGTCACAGCGGGAGTCGGGCCAGGGGAGGAGCAGCGGCGATCGCCGCCGCTCTTCCCCGATCATCGGGGATCTAGTGTGGAGATCCACCTGCTTGTGTAAACACAAGCGGGCGGATCTCTGAAGTGACAGGCAGGGTCAGATTGCAGGGTTCAGCATAGCTGAACCCTAGATCTGTCCTTGTGTCACTCAGTCACCTCCCCCCACACACGTCAGTAAGCATCAGGCATACATTAACCCCTCCCTCTCCAATAAAATTAACCCCTTCCCTGCCAGTGTCATTTTTACAGTAACAGTGCATATATATAGCACTGATTACTGCAGTAATGTCACTGGTACCCCCAAAAGTGTCAAAAATGTCAGTCAAGGGTCCGATCTGTCCACCGCAATGTCGCAGTCCCGCAAAAAAAAATCACAGATCGCCGCCATTACGCGTTAAAAAAAAAACACCAACAATTACATAAATCTTTCCCTTAGTTAGTAAACGCAATAACTTTTGCGCAAACCAATCAAAATACACTTATTGTGATTTTTTTTACCAAACATAGGTAGCAGAAAACAAATTGGACAAAAATTAAAAAAAAATTGGTTTTTACATCTTTTTTGGGGGGAATTTCATATAAAAAAATGTTAAAAATATTGCTATTTTTTCAAAATAAACGCTCTTTTTTTGTTTATAGCGCAAAAAGTAAAAATCGCACAGGTGATCAAATACCACCAAAAGAAAGCTCTGTTTGTGGGAAAAAAAAGGACGTAAATTTCGTTTGGATACGGCGTCGCACGACCGCGCAATTGTCAGTTAAAGTTGCACAGCGCCGAATCGCAAAAAGTGGCCTGGACGTAAGACAGCAAAATCCTCCGGTGGTAAAGTGGATAAAATCTCTGCACCATAACAAAAACTTCACAATCCAAAAAAATCAGTGACCATTTAGGGGTTGTTCCCCTTGCTCTAAAAACAGAATAAACAATTATTTCATCATGTGTGCAATTCAAGCGGAATTGGGGAGAAACATTGCAGCATTTTTCCCAGCAAAATTTAATTCAACCCTGAATTTTTCATGTTTTTTTCATCTTCTATTTTTTTTCTTTTAAAGAACATCACTACTTAAATACAACCCCCCCCCCAAAGCACTGGATGCCCTTTGGACGTTCAGGCCTAATGTGACTACAGCAAGATATTTACATAAAATAAATAGGCATACCTGGAACAGACAAATGCGCAGGTTTATGAAGAAGGGAGAACATAAATACTGCCACACCAAGATTATCCTACAGGATTATTTTAACCAGGAAAATCCAAACTTTCTAATCAAATCTTTCCCAAAAGGGCTCAGGGTATGAGTAAAAAGTGATTATTTTTCACCATCCAGTTCTGCACACGATGCATGAGGAGTGGATCATGTAAGGTCCACAGCAACCTTCACTTTCTAGAATGATTATAGTTATCAAAATTCATGAATGAAAGGCCTGCCATTGTGAGAAGACTCTAAATAAAAAAAAAGCGCTACCGCCTTCTTCTGTGTTGTCATTTCCTTTTGATCAGATTTAAAAAAAAGGGACAAATGTAAACACATGTGACATTCAGCAAATATTCACTGCAGGTGAATCTTCCTGATGCAAGTGTTTAAAATGACAAAAAACGAATAGCCACCTGTGAATGTCACATTCACTGCTTTATAAAATATGCCCCAAATTATAAAATATGGAAAAAGTAATGGATTTTCAACCATTCAAGCAGTGTAACACACAACATCCAATTGTATTTTAGCAGTCTATAACAGCTACAGAAATGAAATCTGACTTTTATGTGGCTGTCATGTTACAGTACACCCTTTCCCTTATGTATAAGGTACAATCATTTGTTTATGATTGCCAATAACTTAATTTGTTCAGATTTTAAATGTTTAAGATCATATTAATAATAAAAGCATTTCTATGCTATATGTAGGGAAAAGTAAAGCCTGATCACAACAGGGAAAATTTGAATCTGATAAACAAAAGTTTCCTAAAACTTCCTAGCAGCTGTTCTCATATGCAGTCCATGATATACTGCATACTGTATTTTTACCACCAGAGGGCTCACACAAATATTTCAAATGTTTATTTCTTTATTGTGCCACTTTCTAAAGTCTCTTGATAGTTACTAAACTGTAAAAAAGTTCTTTGCTTCCATTAACAGATTTGTAACTTTAGTTTAAACATATTTGCAATACTTAGTTTGCCTTCAAAGATGTTTCTACTTTAACATTCCAATATCATTCCACTAGCTATGTAATGGTGTAAACTGCAAAACAGGTTTTCTAATGTTCAATTTACTTTTTTGAGTGATTTGTATTCAATATGTGTAAAAAACAAACATTGTATTTAAACTGACAGCTACAGTAGTTGCACATGAAAGTCAGTTATTTCAACCTAGGCTTGTATGGCTAATCCACTGTAGGATCTTGTAATATAAGCTGCTTTTAGGTGGTGTACTGCATGACTATTAAAACGGAGGTCTTGGCGGATCCTTATACATTCAAACCTGTCATTTCTTAGAAATCTGGCATGACTGTTATTCTTCCACCATGGAATAGGCAGAACCACCAGTATCCTGTTTCCACCTATCTCCTCCATCCCATCTTTACTGACAGGAACAGGTATGATTAAGGCCCTATAAAGGCTTTAAAGCTCAAATCCATCTAAAATATGTGCATATCATTTTGAATTTAAATGGGGGGACTTACAATGTTTGTCAGATTTTTATTTTCATCCTATTGGGGAGATTTAACACCACTTCCTGACGTGGGGACTACACAGCTATTGAGAAGAATATATCTAGTAAGGACACAGACAGACCAAAGACAAACCCTTTAGCCAGTGATGTCTGCAGGACCCCCTAAACATTGTTCTGTGTAAAGAAAAAAAAAAAGAAAAATAGGTAGATTGGAGGAGTGTCAATTGATATTTGGACAGCTTTATTTTTCACAGAATCTGAAATTTGGCTTTAAGGACATCATTTAAGAATTAGGTATGAGCAACTGTAGACCTAGGCTATACAACGATATTTCTAAAAGCCATCAATAAAGACTAGGAAGAAGACAGCACTGCCTATCAGAGTTTGCAACAGGTGTGACCAAACGCAGTGATTATGTCTTTATTAGACCACATGCCTTCGTCAACCCAATAGAAAGTAGAGTTGAAGATCTAGAACAAACTAGGAGAATGCTCCTGGACATAGATGAATAGTGATGAGAAAATCAACAGTGAACAACAAACATTTAAATCAGAACTTTTTGCTGTAGTGTTGGGTGCTTTCAGGAAATTTTAAAGAATGTTTGGCAGAAAATAAGACTTAAATCCTTATTTACAACAACCATTTGGCTTACTTAGACACAAATAATTCTTAGGACTCTGCAGCAATTCTCGTCCACAAGGCATATACGTAGAATTGGAGTATGCTGTCTACTATAAACCTGGTAAAAAACATGCCAAATTCAGGAGTTTATAAATCTTTCCATTTGAGAAAACATTGATAGGACTTTTGCAGGAAATGGAAATACCAGGAGAAAGAAAGTGGGTCTGCAAAGCTCTAATTCCCCAATTAGTAGAAAAGTCTAGCTAGTAACCGTACTAGATGAATCCATCACAGGAAAAGAAAATCTGTAAAGTGTTTACTTATTTGATGTTTTCAGTGCTTTTCAAGGAGACCAACCAGAATATTTCTTATAATATTACAATTGCTCTGAACTTACTAAGCAAAAGACAAAGAGTTTTGGGTATACACGATGTACAATGTAGTAAAGCTAGCAAATATCTGTTCATGAACTCTTCAAGTCTAACTGTTCACAAAGTCCATCAGCCATTGATATGCACTGATCTTCCAACTGATCAGAATGAAAGAAAAACAGTTTAGCCTTTGTGGATCTGCACTTATTAATGTTAAAAAAACAAAACAAAAAAGAAGCTGGTTAACAGAGCATGGGCCCTACTTTGATGTGTAAATTGTCCAAGATGTACCATCCTCTGAGCAGCAGCGTTTGCACGTTTTAGATTTAAACCTAGCTTGCTAGGGGAAAAGCAATAACAGAAATACCCTACATGTGTTTTGGATGTAGTCTGGCTATACAACAATACCATAAACAGTGTGACCAATTCATCACCTGTCTACCTATTCTTTGGTTTGACACATGTCACTGAGAGGTGATTTGTGTCCTCAAAGTCTTGAAATGGAAGGACAGAATTCCAAAGAACAATGGGCTGGGTTATAGAAATTTGTGTGCGATAGTCCTTTTGTTCTATACTCTACTTAACAAGATTTCTGGTAGTTCATATGCAGACATTCATGTCAACCATTTCATTGTATGAGGAAAGAGAGACAAATGTAAAGTATTTATGTAGCTAAAAAAAAACACAGCCATTTCTGAGTGCCCCCTTTGAAATTCTACATATTTTTCAAGTACAAACAAAAACTACAGAGTATAAGCCAAACATTATTTTTGTTTCATAAAAGAAAAAAATAGTTTTTCTAAAGACATTAATGAGAGAAGAGCAAGACACAAAGGATAATTTCACTTACAAAATATTCTATGGACATGTCATTTTTTTAAATAATGCTCACCTGGTCAAAAAATACACTGATTTATTACTGATCTTTTCTGTATGCCTATAATAGGCCTTAGCTATCAAGTTATGCCATGACCACAAGCCTGGGGCATATACTTGAATAAATGCATGAATAGGAAAAATAAATGGACAGACAGTCTGTCAGACACCATGCTATCTAATTGAAAATGACTGGGTCAGGCAAGGATATCCAGTGTCTGTAAGCACCTTTAGGTTTAATCAAGTTTGTAAACCATCAATACAATTTATTTCATAGGCTGAAGAAAACACTTTTTCAGGTTGGTAACTGTTGACTGCCCTTATTTGCATAACAGTAGGAATAAATATTTTAGGAATTTTGCATATTCCTAAACACCAGTGGGGTAAAAATGTGTCTTTGCACCCTATAGTTTGGCTTTTATTGGTTCTGGATGACCTCTCTGACTTTGGATGTCAGGTAAGCCTTATAGAGAGACTTGTAGAAGGTCTCCACGGACTCATATACAGCTTACTTTGAAAATGCATTTGCTGGATTGCCAGTTTTGAAAACGTACTAAGTTATGGTCGGGTATATTCTGCTTTATTGTTGTTTTTGTTCTTCAATTATTCATACACAGGATAATAGTAAAGATTTGGTAGGGTACATCATTAATCTTATCTAATAGTAGGTTAGTGTCAGATGTCTGTGATAGTGAACCCTTGTAGATCACCAATTCAGGGTTCCCCAGGGTGCGGAGCTAAGCTCCAGTCTGTTTCTTTACCAGGGCCCCTGATGGTAGGGATTGGACTTGCAGCAAGCTGGAACGAGATCACAGCCCCCAGATATGCCCAACTGACAATGTGGAGAGCACTCACAAACAGCAGGAGACAGAAGGAAATCCAGGAAACAACAGGCCAAGGTCAGGGCAAGTGGCAGGCAAGCACAGATGGCAGATGAAGCCGGGGTCAGTACATGGGAAGCCAGACACCGAATACACATAATACACTGAATACACATAATAGTAGGCAAACAGGAGCTCAGAGAACTAGGAAATTGGTGAGGCAACATGGGCTGCACTGAGCATGTGGAAGGAAAACTGGGAGGCAGGCCAGGAAGT
Source organism: Pelophylax lessonae (assembly GCF_965119305.1). Taxonomy (NCBI): domain Eukaryota; kingdom Metazoa; phylum Chordata; class Amphibia; order Anura; family Ranidae; genus Pelophylax; species Pelophylax lessonae. The sequence continues at coordinate 179,372,112 of NC_138776.1, read as the reverse complement.
GATGTAAAGGAATATCAGGCGATGCCCCTAGGTGAGCACAGAAGCCAAACAACACATGTGAAAGGAATCAGAGGACTAGGAGAAGCAATTAAGCAAAGAGGTAAGACTTAAACAGGCAGGAAAACTGCAGGCCAAGTCGTGATTGCACTATAGACTGTCAAGAGAACCTCCTTGACACAGCTATACAGTCCTGTTTTTGCACCACCATGGATTAATTGAAAACTGACTTTTGAATGTAATAATTTGGAGAGCCAAGTTTTACTTTTCACTACCATACTTACATTATTACATGGGAAGTGATTTACCAAAGTAATTTATGTAAAAAGGATATCTGATTCTTATTGGCAGTCAATGTGTGTAGGAATGGAAGTAAAGGGAAGCAAACATGATTTCCCAGCAGGTTGTTGTCCAGTATTAGCTCTTCCAGACAAATGAAACCCTCCAATCCATCCAAAGATCTGCATGAAGAGAACACAAAGAGGAAAGAACATGAAAAGCAGAGTCACAACAACTATACATAAACTTTGTGGTGCCTAATACTTGCTAGAGTGTTTCTCTTTATATGTATAAACAGATAAAAAAATTATTTATAATAAAATAAACACATTTCAGTGGCAATTTGGACCCCACTGGAGCATTTATATTTGCATATATGTTTTTTTTAGCTACACACAATAATATACCACTGAATATAATGCAAAGAGTTAAAGTATCCAAAGCCAAATGTTTTTTTTTTTTTTTCATTTTCAAATTTAGATGGAATAAAGCCCCGTACACATGGGCCAAATGTTGGGCACTATTGGCTGGTTCAATAGAAACCAGCCAACATTCAGCCCGTGTGTACTGCAGCTGGTCTGACAGAAGGCGGCTGTTCGGCCAGCTTCTGCCGAAGGGGCCTGACTGAAAAAAAGTCTGCTGACCGAAGCGTTCTGGTGGAACACAACAGAACAGCAGGGGGGTGGCTGTACTAACATTGGATTGTTAGTACAGCTGCTCCAACCTGAGCTGTCAGATTTTTTTTTTTTCAACCCTCTGGGTGTACTAAGCTTAAGGAATGGTTAAGAGCTCATGCTGATTATTTTTGTGTGCCACCAGTGTGCCTTTGGGAAGATGAGAGGAAATCTTTAATTTGGAAGAAGGGAGGAAGTATTAGTAGATTTTCACTGGGGAAATGGGGGAAATGAAAGGAAATTTCTCCAGAGTGAGGAACAGTGGCGGAACTACCAGGGTTGCCGAAGTCACACTTGCGACCAGGCCCCGGAGTTCCACCAGTGTGGGGGGGGGGGCCCAAACAATGTTGCCAGCTTCCCATTATGTTAGTGAAAGTTTGAGAAAACAGACTGATTCTCCCGTCTGTGATATAGGAGAATCAGTCTGTACAATTAGGGGTGGGTGGCTGCAGCTGAGCAGAGTGTCTCTGACATTCATCTCACACAGCCCATCGAGTTCACTCCTTCCTCTGATCAGTAGACAGGAGAGAGGCTTACAGCTGCCCCTCCTCCTCATCCCACCCCTGTTCCCCTGTGTCTGCCTGGCCCACCCACTCTTCTATCTCAGCGTATGTCTGTGCATGGCAGAGAGGGGGATGTGGGCGGGAAATAAGAAGAACAGCAGCTACACATTCCAAGCTTCATTAATGATATCCACTTCTAGCCTCAGCCCTTGAATGAGTGTGCACTGCATTTACACTTTGCATTACATATCACTGAACTGTCCCTATCTCCCTCCCTTGCCCCCCCCCCCCCCTTTCTTCCGAGCTCCATTGAGCACTTATGCAACCCATACATTGACTGCTTTTTTTATTTGTTTGATCAGTACACTGAAAAAAATACTATATATGATCCAATTCCCCCATCTAAACATTCCAGGTGGATAAGGGAAACCTCCCACTGTGGACCAGTGGCCAAACAACTAGGGTTGCAGCAGCAGCACATTAGGACCCGGTGCTGGTTCCGTTATGGGGCTAATGGGCGCATGCGCAGGAGATCCAGTACAATTAGTTGTAGACAGCTGAGCTTCCCGCAGGTCGCTTACTAGCGGTAGCACTACATAGCCTTCTCTGACATGCTGATCGGGATGCGATCCAGGTGAGGCTCCCAGGCAGATCTAATATTAAATATGATAGTGGTTTTATTAATCAGAGCCCCCACCTTACAGGCATGGAGCCCATATGGCTTCTGAAAATATGGTTAATATATACAGTATCTCACAAAAGTGATTACGCCCCTCACATGTTTGTAAATATTTGATTATAACTTTTCATGTGACAACACTGAAGAAATGACACTTTGCTACAATGTAAAGTAGTGAGTGTACAGCTTGTATAACAGTGTAAATTTGCTGTCCCCTCAAAATAACTCAACACACAGCCATTAATGTCTAAACCACTGGCAACAAAAGTGAGTACACCCCTAAGTGAAAATGTCCAAATTGGGCCCAAATTGTTAATATTTTGTGTGGCCACCATTATTTTCCAGCACTGCCTTAACCCTCTTTGGCATGAAGTTCATCAGAGCTTCACAGGTTGCCACTGGATTTCTCTTCAACTCCTCCATGATGACATCACAGAGCTGGTGAATGTTAGAGACTTTGCGCTCCTCCACCTTCCATTTGAGGATGCCCCACAGATGTTCAATAGGGTTTAGGTCTAGAGACATGCTTGGCCAGTCCATCACCTTTACCCTCAGCTTCTTTAGCAAGGCACCAGTCACCTTGGAGGTGTGTTTGCGGTCGTTATCATGTTGGAATACTGTCCTGCGGCCCAGGCCCTGTGAAGCTCTGGTGAACTCCATGCCCAGGAGAGTTAAGGTAGTGCAGGAAAATAATGGTGGCCACACAAAACATTGACACTTTGGGCTTAATTTGGACATTTTTACTTCAGTGTTGTCACATGAAAATATATAATAAAATATATACATAAATGTGATGGGTGTACTCACTTTTGTGAGGTACGGTGTGTGATTGTACTCTTGATTCTTATAAATACTGTGTTTATTAGATCCTACTGGGAGCGTCACCTGGATCACACTGCGATCGCCATGCAATGAAGGCTGCAGAAAGCTATGCAGCGTTACCGCTGTTAGGTGACTTGGGGAGGGGCTCGTCTTTCTACAACCAATAGTGCCAGTCCTCGCCCACATGCACTCATCAGACCCATATTGTAACCAGCACTGGGTCCTCATAGACTGCCACCGCTGCCATGGGGACAGAGACGCCAGACCAGTACTGTCAATAGGAGGGTCATGACATCAAGAAGAGGCCTCTAGACTCCCATGGTGGCAGAATGGCAGGGCCTGGTCACAAGTGTGACCATTACAACCCTGGTAGTTCTTACACTGCATTGGATACTTATACAGTGCGTTGGTCCCTGGTGTGCTTGTGACATATCTGCCACCGTGGGGTGGGCCCAAGATGGTAGGAAGGAGGTCCACTGCAGAACAGATGTAAGGGTGCTGCTGCCAAACTATAAAAAAGGGCCCTGCAACAGGAGTAAAGGGCCCCGGGATCAGTAGGAAGGGCCATAGGACCAGAGAAAAGGGCCCCGGACCAATGAAATGAAGGGAAGTTTAGGGGGGCCTCCAAGGTTTCTTGCACCAGGGCCCTGAAGGTTCTAGTTACACCTCTGGTGAGGAAAGTCCTCACTTAAAAAAATGGCACTGGAAAAGTTATTGCTGGGCTGGTGACAATTCAAAATTGTGTATTTTCCTTAAAGGTTTGTCATAGTGATCATTTTGAAACAGAAAGAATGGATCTCTCCAGCAAGGACAGACAGCTATCAATAATGAAAACAAATTCTAACCTTTCCCCACTTCAATCAAAACTTAAGAAAAAACTGGCTTTCAATATACTTTACTATAACTTTTTTTAAATTCCATTTCAGCTTGTGTATTTGTTTAGTACTCACTGGATAACATCTTGCAGTGGTAAATATACTGTATGTTACTGTTGCATAAGTGCAATTACAGCAAATAACTTCTGCCAATTTAAAAAAATATATATTAAAATAAATATTAGTGCTGCCCACCTGCCCATTATAAAGGAAGAAAATACAACACATACCACCTATACATTCCCAAACCATTGTAATTGGTTTTCTAGGCCTCATTTTGTGTAAAGATAATATATTAACCAACTGTTTTATCATGATCTGTTGCTTTAAAACTATTGTGCAATGGGCTGTTAACCAAGCCGTGGCACAGTGGTGTAGTGGTTAGCACTTTCACCAAGCATCAAGAAGGTCGCTGGTTCGAATCCCAACCACGACACTACCTGCCTGGAGTTTGCATGTTCTCCCTGTGCCTGCGTGGGTTTCCTCCGGGTACTCCGGTTTCCTCCCACACAGCAAAGACATGCTGGTAGGTTAATTGGATCCTGTATAAAAAAAAATGGCCCTACTGTGTATGTATGTGAGTTAGGGACCTTAGATTGTAAGCTCCTTGAGGGCAGGGACTGATGTGAATGTGCAATGTATATGTAAAGCGCTGCGTAAATTGACAGCGCTATACAAGTACCTGAAATAAATAAATATTAAACAACTGTTTTATCATGAGCTGTTGCTATAGAACTCTTGTGCAATGGGCTGTTAACCAAGACCCAACCCTGCTCTCCAGCACACTGCACAACATTACAGTGGGTACGGAAAGTATTCAGACCCCCTTAAATGTTTCACTCTTTGTTATATTGCAGCCATTTGCTAAAATCATTTAGGTTCATTCTTCTTCCTCATGAATGTACACATTGCACCCCATACTGACAGAAAAACACAGAATTGTTGACATTGTTGCAGATTTATTAAAAAAGAAAAACTGAAATATCACATGGTCCTAATTATTCAGACCCTTTGCTGTGACACTCATATATTTAACTCAGGTGCTTTCCATTTCTTCTGATCATCCTTGAGATGGTTCTACACCTTCATTTGAGTCCAGCTGTGTTTGATTATACTGATTGGACTTGATTAGGAAAGCCACACACCTGTCTATATAAGACCTTCCAGATCACAATGCATGTCAGAGCAAATGAGAATCATGAGGTCAAAGGAACTGCCTGAAGAGCTCAGAGACAGAATTGTGGCAAGGCACAGATCTGGCCAAGGTTACAAAAATATTTCTGCTGCACTTAAGGTTCCTAAGAGCACAGTGGCCTCCTAATCCTCAAATTGAAGACGTTTGGGACGACCAGAACCCTTCCTAGAGCTGGCCGTCCGGCCAAACTGAGCTATCGGGGGAGAAGAGCCTTGGTGAGAGAGGTAAAGAAGAACCCAAAGATCACTGTGGCTGAGCTCCAGAGATGCAGTCAGGAGATGGGAGAAAGTTGTAGAAAGTCAACCATCACTGCAGCCCTCCACCAGTCAGGGCTTTATGGCAGAGTGGCCCGACGGAAGCCTCTCCTCAGTGTAAGACACATGAAAGCCTGCATGGAGTTTGCTAAAAAACACCTGAAGGACTCCAAGATGGTGAGAAATAAGATTCTCTGGTCTGATGAGACCAAAATAGAACTTTTTGGCCTTAATTCTAAGCGGTATGTGTGGAGAAAACCAGGCACTGCTCATCACCTGTCCAATACAGTCCCAACAGTGAAGCATGGTGGTGGCAGCATCATGCTGTGGGGTTGTTTTTCAGCTGCAGGGACAGGATGACTGGTTGCAATCGAGGGAAAGATGAATGCGGCCAAGTACAGGGATATCCTGGACAAAAACCTTCTCCAGAGTGCTCTGGACCTCAGACTGGGCCGAAGGTTTACCTTCCAACAAGACAATGACCGTAAGCACACAGCTAAAATAACGAAGGAGTGGCTTCACAACAACTCCGTGACTGTTCTTGAATAGCCCAGCCAGAGCCCTGACTTAAACCCAATTGAGCATCTCTGGAGAGACCTAAAAATGGCTGTCCACCAACGTTTACCATCCAACCTGACAGAACTGGAGAGGATTTGCAAGGAGGAATGGCAGAGGATCCCCAAATCCAGGTGTGAAAGACTTGTTGCATCTTTCCCAAAAAGACTCCTGGCTGTATTAGATCAAAAGGGGGCTTCTACTAAATACTGAGCAAAGGGTCTGAATACTTAGGACCATGTGATATTTAATTTTTTCTTTTTTAATAAATCTGCAACAATGTCAACAATTCTGTGTTTTTCTGTCAGTATGGGGTGCTATGTGTACATTCATGAGGAAGAAGAATGAACTTAAATGATTTTAGCAAATGGCTGCAATATAACAAAGAGCGAAAAATTTAAGGGGGTCTGAATACTTTTCGTACCCACTGTATTTAATTGCTTTGCAAAACCCAGCAGTGGCCAGTCAAACCAGATGTCTCACATGTGTTACATATATAAGTGTTGTCAATAACAGCAGAGTTGGAAGGGAGACATACTTAGCTGCCTACTACCCCACTTACAGTAACAGGACAACAGGCAGCAATTGATTTTTTTTCAGGATCTACAGATCTGTTGGGGTTAAATTAATAGCCAATTTGTATTCTGCCTACATGTGGTAGGAGATGAGACTTGGGGAAGGCATAATACCCACAGATGAGGTTTTCAAGGCTCAACTGTTTGGGATGCAGGAACCCATGAACAGAAAAGATAGTTACAACACAGTTTTTGTGTTTTGTTTTTTCAGATCAAATTTTAAAACAAGATTTTTTCTTTTGACGTAATGATTTTACAAAAATAAAGCTGATCATTGTAAACACCCCTGTAAGTCCCGGTTCACACTACCGCGACTTGTCAGACGACTTGTCAGCCTGACATGTCGCGGTCCATTCTGTGCTACGGGAACGTTATAATAGGAGCGACTCAAGTTGCTCCGACTTAGAAAATAGTTCCTGTACTACTTCGGGGCGACTTCAGAGAGACTTGCATTGACTTCAATTATGTGAAGTCCGTGCAAGTCGCGCCGAAGTCGTGACCTGTGAAGTGCACGCGACTTCACAGGTCACCTCCGAAGTCGTGCCGCGGTAGTGTGAACGGACACCAAGTGGTAAATTAGTTCTCTCAACACTCTAACTGCAACATTTGACGGAGAGCTTGTTCTGTTGAAAAACAGCAGACTTGCTGGCAGAATCCCCACGTGAAAATAAAGGAAAGAAAGATTAAAAAAGAAAATGATTGCAGCCATTATATCTAAGAATCAATAAGATGCAATATAATAAAGGTTTACTTTCAGGTGTAATACTGCTTTAAGATACTTATAATTGTGTAACATTTGTTCTATACACCACAAAATGCTGAAAAGTAGCAAGGTTGTGAAGGGCCTGAATTTGCAAAATTGGCTCATGTACTGGAAATGTACTCCCAAATCCAGCAAGGGTTAGGATGCCTGCCTTGAAGTATACCAGGAGTTATACTACTACTTGCTTGGCACAATGCTGACCTTAAACCTAATAAGTTGGACTAAAGCGCTAAATGAATTGTAAGCTATTTCAGCATGAAACAATAAATAGTAAAATTAAATAGAAAAAAAAAAAAAAAACAATTCAGTGCACAACTTATGTGCACCGTAGATCAAAATCAAACACTTTTGAAAAGCAGGAAATATTCTAGGTTACATTTAATGTCTATGAAATTTAAACAGCATGGTGAACACTATAAGGTGCTAGAAAAGGATAACCAACAATGTCCCAAAATCTTGTGAGATGTATTTGTCAATGTCTGGCATCTCCAAGCACCTAGTCTTTTGTAGACCCAACCTCCATTCCCAAGATAAATAAGGCTGTCACAGTTCACCTTCAATCCCTGGGCACAAATTTAAGATGTCATCCATCATTCACGCCTGAGTAAATACCAACCACCCCTCTCTGCCTACTCCCCTGCAACATCAATAAATACAGTGTAGGATTGGAGGGTATAATTTTGAGCTTAACTCATTCATAGTTTAGCAGAACTTATTGGCTGTGAATATTTCTTTTCCATCTATGCCTGTCCAGTTTCTCTCTTTTTTATGCCTCTTTTATATTTGAACACTTCATAAGACTCTTAGATTGTAAGCTCTAACAAGCAGGGCCCTCCGATTCCTCCTGTATTAAAGTGTATTGTATTTGTACTGTCTACCATCAAGTTGTAAAGTGCTGCGTAAACTGTCGGCGCTATATAAATCCTATATAATAATAATAAGACCCTTTGTTCAAAAAAGTGCATCATGCCCAGTTATTAACACATATTTGTGTACTATAAAGGCATAACAAAAATCTGCAATGACAGTTTACATTTCAAAGGAAAAATCTAGGACAGCCAGTTTGATATCTATAGTATAAAAAAAATACAAAGCAACCTGATAACTTTAACTACAAACCATAATACCCATTACAGTGGTAACCAGTCAGGTAAATAGGAGTTTAATGCTTGCTCTTGTGGAGGACCTTATTTATCACAATGACAGCCGGAATATGGCTTGTTGCTGTGAACACAGTTAACCACTTGCCGACCGCCGCACGACTATTTCCTGCGGCGGTCAGCCCCTCACAGGCTAGCGACGTAGTACTGGTCTAGGGAGCGAGCACGCGCCCCCGGAGGCGCGCTCCCGCTCCGGAGTGGTCACGGACCCCCCCGCGCGTGTGACCGGCGGACCCAATCGTCCGCCGGTCACTCGCGATCGTCGGAGGAGAGGGAGAAAGGCAGGCGGCTAATGTAAACAAGCCGCCTGTCATTCTCCCCGGTGTATGAATGGTGATCATACGGTTCTACTATGTAGAACCGTTGATCACTCTTCATAAATCTCAAGCCACTGCCAATCACAGTTATAATCATGCCCCTAGGGACACACATAGCCCCTCCCTCTCAAAAAAAGTTAACCCCTTCACTGCCAGTGTAATTTTACAGTAACAGTGCATATGTATAGCACTGATTACTGTAGAAATGTCACTGGTAGCCCCAAAAGTGTCAAAGACGTCAGTCAAGGGTCCAATCTGTCCGCCGCAATGTCGCAGTACCGCAAAAAAAAAAAAATCGCAGATCGCCCCCATTACGTGTTAAAAAAAACAACAAAAATTACAAAAATCTTTCCCTTTGTTAGTAAACGCGATAACTTTTGCGTAAACCAATCAAAATACGCTTTTTGCGATTTTTTTTACCAAACATATGTAGCTTAAAACAAATTGGCCGAAAATTTAAAAAAAATTTGATTTTTACATTTTTTTGGGGGGGAATTTCATATAAAAAAATTTGAAAAATATTGTTATTTTTGCAAAATTTATGCTTTTTTTGTTTATAGCGCATGATCAAAAAACCGCACAGGTGATCAAATACCACCAAAAGAAAGCTCTGTTTGTGGGAAAAAAAGGACGTCAAATTTGTTTAGGTACAGCGTCGCACGACCACGCAATTGTCCGTTAAAGTCACGCAGTGCCGAATTGCAAAATAGGCCCTGGTCAGGAAGGGGGTAAAATCTTCCGGGGCTTAAGTGGTTAAATTATTTTTTTAAACAATTTCACAGCATGGTGGCTTAGTGGTTAGCAATTCTGCCTTGCAGCACCAGGGTCTTTGGTTCAAATTCTAACCAGGACACGACCTACATGGAGTTTGCATGTTCTCCATGTGCTTGTGTGGGTTTCCTTTGGGTACTCTAGATTCTTCCCACACTTCAAAGAAAAAGAAGTGCTGGTAGGTAAATTGGTTCCTGTGTAAATTTGTCCTAGTATGTATGTTTGGTAGGGACCTTGGATTCTAAGCTCCCTAATGGGGAGGAACTGATGTGACTGTACAATATGTAAAGCATTGCATAAATTGTTGGTGCTTTAAAAATGCCTAAATAAATAGGGTCTAGTGTGAGGCTCAAAAAGAAAAATGCAAAGTTTGTTCCAAGCATGACATAAAGAACTTTACAAAATGTATTTTAATTTCCACAGTTAGGGCTGTTTAATGAAGCAATGCAAAGGAAAGAGAAGATGTGCAAGTGCGCAACACAGCTATAGATTAGATTTCACTTAACTTGAGTCAAATCAGTGAAAGCATAATTCATATTGGTTGTGAGTTGTGACATGTAAATGCACGTTGTGCTATACTTTTGGCTGTGCCTGGCAATATCATTACACAACAGGTTTAATAGAGAGCTGGTATTAGGGTGCTGCTTACAGTATCTCACAAAAGTGAGCGCACCTCTCACATTTATGTAAATATTTTAAATATATCCTTTCATGTGACAACACTGAAGAAATGACACTTTGCTACAATATTGTATAACAGTACATTTGCTGTCCCCCCAAAATAACTCAACACACAGCAATTAATGTCTAAACTGCTGGCAACAAAAGTGAGTACACCCCAAAGTGACAATGTCCAAACTGGGCACAAAGTGTCAATATTTTGTGTGGCCACCATTATTTTTCAGCACTGCCTTAACCCTCTTGGGCATGGAGTTCACCAGAGCTTCACAGGTTGCCACTGGAGTCCTCTTCCAGTCCTCCATGATGACATCACAGAGCTGGTGGATGTTAGAGACCTTGCGCTCCTCCACCTTCCGTTTGAGGATGCCCCACAGATGCTCAATAGGGTTTAGGTCTGGAGACATGATTGGCCAGTCCATCACCTTTACCCTCAGCTTCTGTAGCAAGGCAGTAGTCGTCTTGGAGGTGTGTTTGGGGTCGTTATCCTGTTGTAATACTGCCCTGTGGCCCAGTCTCTGGAGGGAGGGGATCATGCTCTGCTCTGCATGTTGGCGTTCATGGTTCCCTCAATGAACTGTAGCTCCTCAGTGGTGGCAGCACTCATGTAGCCCCAATCCATGACGCTTCCACCACCATGCTTGACTGTAGGCAAGACACACTTGTTTTTGTACTCTTCACCTGGTTGCCTCCACAAATGCTTGACACCATCTGAACCAAATAGGTTTCTCTTGGTCTCATCAGACCACAGGACATGGTTCCAGTAATCCATGTCCTTAGTCTGCTTGTCTTCAGCAAACTGTTTGCGGACTTTCTTGTGCATCATCTTTAGAAGAGGCTTCCTTCTGGGATAACAGCCATGCAGACCAATTTGATGCAGTATGTGGTGTATGGTCTGAGCACTGACAGGCTGACCCCAGCTGACCCCCCACCCCTTCAACCTCTGCAGCAATGCTCGCAACACTCATATGTCTATTTCCCAAATACAACCTCTGGATATGACGCTGAGCACGTGCACTCAACTTCTTTGGTTGACCATGGCAAGGCCTGTTTTGAGTGGAACCTGTTCTGTTAAACCGCTGTATGGTCCTGGCCACCGTGCTGCATCTCAGTTTGAGGGTCTTGCCAATCTTCTAATATAGCCTAGGCTATCTTTATGTAGAGCAACAATTCTTTTTTTTCAGATCCTCAGAGAGTTCTTTGCCATGAGGTGCCATGTTGATCTTGACATCTGAGACCTTGTAACACTAACAAGTCCCATGACACCGGGGAGGGAAAATGGCTAATTGGGCCCAATTTGGACATGTTCACTTAGGGATGTACTCCCTTTTGTTGCCAGCGGTTTAGACATTATTGGCTGTGTGTTGAGTTTTTTTGAGGGGACAGCAAATGTACACTGTTATACAAGCTGTACACTCACTACTTTACATTGTAGCAAAGTTTCATTTCTTCATTGTTGCCACATGAAAAGATATAATAAAGTACTTACAAAAATGTGAGGGGGTATACTCACTTTTGTGAGATACTGTCCATCTCCAAATGGAACAAAGATGGCTGTCCTATGATATGCATAGGCATCTTAAGTTTGCCACACACAGCTTGACGTTTAAGTCATGAGTGGCACTGCCAGCACCACCCAGCTAGACAAAAAGCAAATTTAACCACTTTAGCTCCAGAAGATTTACCCCCCTTCAAGACCAAGTCATTATTTGCGATACAGTACTATTTTATTTTAGCTGAAAATTTGGCAGTTGTGCGATGCTGTACCCAAATAAAATTGATGTCCATTTTTTCCCCACAAATGGAGCTTTCTTTTGGTGGTATTTGATCACTTCTGCATTTTTTATTTTTTGCACTATAAACAAAAAAAAAAAAAAAAAACGACAATTTTCAACATTTCAAATGTCAACTGATTCAGTTGGAGAATCACATCTGTGTGCCAGCACTAGACTGATTGAAGGCTACCACTTAATAGATAGGATAGTCTAGGATAGGCGTGTAAGTAATCTCTGATTAGTGATAAAGATAGAGCTAAAACTAAAAAACAAAGTAATATATTTAAAATGGCCCTTAGATTTTCCAAATTAGGCACCTACATCTTTATGATAGATTTCCCTGAGTAGGTGATTATAAAGTGTGGGCCTGTTTTCTAGAAGTGTACCCTTTTTCATGATGTGAAATTAACAATGCATTTCAGACACGTGTTACTAATACAAACTGAAATATTTTAACCCTGATAACAGTTCACAAAAACTATTTTCTCAACTACTTATCTGCAAAACTATGTAAGGAAGAATAACCTTAATGTGGAACTTTATTTAAAAAAAATTAAGCCTTTATAGATTCCTTCATGCTGGCCCCTTTTACAGTTACAGCTATGTAAAACATTAAAAATAAGTGCCTATACTGTTTAAAATCCAGTAATACAATGTTTCACCCATGCTTAGTTGCTCTCTGTTCTCTGCTCTGCTGCAGTATATCTGTGGTGGGCAGTTGGCAACTGGTTAATATCACTTTAAGATTTACTGCTGCTGAAGGTAGAAGGAAGCAACAGGGATGACACAGACTGTTCCAAGGAAACACAGATTAGGGAAAGAGAAAAGAAAAGCAAGAGAAGTGACAGGACAACCTCTGCTGCCAGGGAGACACAAGAGAGACACAAAAGAGTTAAACATACAAGGATTGTGTATTATTTTATTTCTTATCCCTGATAATCTCTCCTTTTCCCCTCATTGGCAGATTGTGAACTTTAACACTGTAAAGCTTCTGTCAGCCTTCTTCTCTATCTGAACCAAGACATGCAATAAAGGCTGGAAATCTACATATGTAATTGAAGAAAGTGACATATAGTTTTAGAGACCAAGGAGATGCGGAGTTTCCAATAAGGAAGTGACTGCTCTGGGCTTCAACAAAATGGTGACTTCCAGCAAGAAGAAACAAGAGCAATGTTGGAGGCAATTTACAGCACACACTAATTTTGGTGGCATAATTATTATTGTGGAATGCATGTTCTTGCATTAACTTCTCCCCGCCCAGCCTATTGTCAAATGACGGCCGAGTGGGAGAGCTCCCATCCTGGGTGGACGTCATAAGATGTCCTCCCTGTTACATGCCTTGTGCCCACACTGGGGGACATGCTGCAATGTGATCGGTCACCCACTGTGTCTTCTGGACACAGTGGATAGCAGATCATTGTACCAGGCCGGTGCTGGTACCATGTCATCACTGTGACCAATCACAGTGTTCACACGACAGTTGTACACAATGAATGTCTTTCATTCATTGCCATTCATTGTGTACCATTGTGCTGACCTGTGTGATTGGCCGCAGGGATCATAGGGTACAGACAGGGCCATATTACTCTGTTAGAATAATGTACACTACCGTACTATACGCTAATGTACTTTCTACACTGACAAACTGACTACAACAGGCACATGTCAAAAGTGATGGCCATGCCTTTCCTTTCTGCCCCTGTGTTCCATTTAGAGCACCCATACTATAGGTTCCCACAATGCAAATCATTCTGTGATTGAAAGAGGGGGACATAGTTGGTAAGTAACATCCCTGATGCTGTTTAAAAATAACCCCCCCCCCCCCCCAAAAAAAAAACACCAAACTAACTTTGAATTAAAGGCAAACATTTTTTTTTAAATTTTCGGATAGAGTGGAGAGGGATTAATCAGTTTTTAATGCTGTCTGTGCCCCCATTAAGGAGATGCACCCTCTCTATTTGTCCTGTTTACCATTATCATCAAAAATGAAAGTAAATCCCAAATTTTGGGTTGAGACCAGAACAGTGGAAGATGGGAAATTTTTCAATGGAGACAGTAGTTCTGGCGATCCTGGTGGTATGTTGGGATTCCCTCACTTTGGAGTGATTTCCTCTTACTTCCTGTTTTGGCTATGGGACAGGAAGTGAATAGAAATCTCCCCTATGGGCAAAAAAAAGTGAATATAACCCTCCCTTGCATTTAGTTACTCTTTAAGGAGTCCAGACAAATAATAATATTCAGAAAAAAGTAATCTAATACATGCAAACGAGGGATTATATCATACATGTGGTCAGTTTTGAGGACTCTAAATCAGGGACTATTCCTGAAGGGATGTAGTTTGTAAAACTAAACATCCTTTGACAATTCTTTTGCTTTCCCCATGACTCAGAATCCAGAAACATCAGTGCAGCACTGGATGAAAGATGCAAGGGTCTGTCAAGAGTCCAGAAACTCATTAACCTTTTATACACACACACTAATTACAAGCAAACAGATCACAGGTGAGGATGGTTACCTTTAATGGCCATTTAAACCCCTTTGTTTCAACTTGTGTGCATGTTATCAGGCCAAAATCACCAGGGTATGTAAACTTTTGATCAGGGTCATTTGGGTAGTTTCTGTTGTCATTATGATTTAAAAAGAGTAAACACAGTTGATTGATAATAAATGGCTTAAGGAAAATGGCTTAAGGCAAATACTAACCATGAGTGAAAGAAAGTCTTGGTGTTATCATTCATATTCTTGGAAAAATGCCCAAAAAATCATAAATTCTGCCAGGGTAAGTAAACTTTTTAGCCCAACTGTATATACATATATTTTAGCAGAAGACCTAGAGAATAAAATGGTGGGTTTTGCAATTTTTGTTCATGGCACAAGGTATTTGCGCAGCCGTGTTTCAAATGCAAATTATTTTTGAAAAAATACACTTTAATGAATTTTAATGCACAAAAGCACAATAGAATACCCAATTTTTGGTAAAATATAAAAGATTGTGTTACACCGAGTTATAAGATACCGAACATATCACAACATATCACTTTAAAATTGCACACCTTTGGAGAATGGTGCCAAACTACAGTATTTAAAAATCTCCATAGGCAATGTCACAGGTTACCAGTAGAGAGTTAGACAGGAAGTCTGATGTTAAAATTTTGCTCTTGCTCTTACATTCACTGCAATACCTGACATGTGTGGTGCGATCACCATTTATGTATGCGTGCAGGACCAACACGTATGTTTGCTGATGTGCCTTTTTAAAAACGTTTTATTATTATTTTTTATTCTTATTTATTTATTCTTATTTTTGTTTTTACACTTTCATACATTTTTTTTAGCACTTTTATTGCAGTCTCACGGAATGTAAACATCTTTGTGACAGTAATATGCAGTGACAGGTACTCTTTATGGGGAGATCTTAGGTCTATAAGACCCTTAAAAGCATCTGATCACACCACGGTCGGTGTGATCAGCTGGTTTCCTATTTTAAAAATGTCCTATTATAAAAATGATACTGTTTACATCCGGAGTGACAAAGTACAGCTTCCAGTTTCCTATACCTTCCAGTCCTTAAAAAGCTCTATGGTAAGCCGGCAGAACTGCCGAATTTAGTTCTAGGTTCTCTAGTGGGATGGAGAACCCAGAGAGGCAGAAGAGGGGGGCAACCCCTCCTTCCACCTGTAAAAGCAACCCAGTGGCTAATTAGCTGCTAGGATGGCTTTTACAGCAAAATCCAGGCACCCACAGAAAAATACAACAGCAGGATGATGCCTGTAGCTGCAGGCATCATCCCGGTATACCACTTGAAAGCTGCAATTTAAATATACATATTGCGGTCCTCAAATGGCTAGGCTACAAGACAGAAAGCCATGTGCAGATTGGAGGACGCATTTGATAGGATACTGGCAATCATACATTTGATTGAAACTGGCAGTCAAATGTATGGGGGGGAGTCAGATTGTGGATTACATTTAGAATTTTGAATGATTTCTTTGTAGAACTGGAAGCCAGTTAATGTATTGTATATTTAAGAAGTCACCAGAGCAATATTAGTCAAATAGCAGAGTTTAGGGTGAACTAGACATGGGTGGAATCCATCAGTTCATTGGTAGGCCAAAGTAAAGGGAATTGCAGTAGTCAAGCCTAGAGTTATTGGAGTGGTCTTACCTAATGTTTATACACAGTAGGAAACACAAGTAGAACATACACATTTCTTCAGTAGGTAAGTCTTATTACATACATTAAGCATTAATTACCACTGAAAACCAAAGGGAACACCAATGTGTATTTCACTTTTTACAGTTTATAATAGAGTTTTACTTGATGTTAGTGACATACCTTGGGAAGTAAAACATTCTGCCTAAATGCAGCACAAGAAATTGTGTGCATTGGTAAGGTGCTCAAAGAAGTTTTGTTATTCATACAACAGTAATTTGCAGTAATAAGCTTCTTGATAGACTGATAATAGATACCTGACTTGCACATCCCAGACTGTCACCAGCACAATATTTAGGAGCCATGCTCAATTTCATGCCACTAAGCTGCTAAAATCCTTACTTGGTTTTCCTGGTTCTGTGACAGAAGATGATTATTTTCTCAGAGTCTGGGGCTCTTCTTCATGTCCCAAGTTTCACAATGTACGTGAAGACGAGAGACAGCAAGATAGGCAAAGTGAGGCTGGGGGTGACAGGTGAGTTATAGACTATCATGCAGGATTCACAGCTCTGTGTGTGCTGGGAGGTTAATATTCTCACATGTCATTAGGTCTGCTTTCTCCACTGATGGATCATTGAATCAGGCAGCAAATTATTCCTTTTCTGTTGTAGAGGACACTGCACTTAAAAGGGAAGTTGTCTGGGTCAAGGCAGTACTCTGCTTTGATTAATGACTTGGGATCACGAAAGGTGTCTAGTGGATAAGTTTGCAACTAGAGCTCTTGGAAGAGATGATGGCTTGGTACCGAGTCCCATCCTGTATGCAAACTTCAATCCAACAACATGTTCGTTGGATAGTCAGAGCTGTTTGGGAAGTACTGTCTCATCATTACACGGCATTTATAAATTAAGGCAGGTTTCAGTTTGAATGATATTCTTCTTGACAGTAAAAATAATACTATTTTGTGTAGACTTTGGTAAATGTAATCACTCAATCACCTCTAGTTTTCAAGAAAACACGTAAGCAATCTCTCTTTGAAATGTTCAGCCGTGCCTCCCTGTCAAAGCCAAGGTGTGACTATCTCCTTGCTAGAATTATCATCATATTGAATAAATATATAAAGGCTAAAGTTCCCTAACCTACCAAGAAGCAGCTACCCAACACAGAGCAACAATGTTGCTTCCTGGTGCCAAAATTTGGCGGCATAAAAGAATATGAAGACTGTGTGTTGTAATACACCTTCGTTCAGTGTCAGTAAGAGTTCTATTCATTTCACTGGAAGCTATTGAAAGGCTCCATGTAGAGTGAAACAGAAAGCGATACAGAAGGTAAATACATTAAAGAAAGGTAAAAGATCAGTGTGCTCAATTTCACTTTTTGGCTTCCTGGAGATGTTGAGAGTTTTAAAAACCAAAAGATGATTTATAAATGTTAAAATATTTAAAATTTCTATTTGATTTGCATAGTAAGATAGGAATCTTCCTGCTGCACCTGG
The DNA here is from genome assembly GCF_965119305.1 of Pelophylax lessonae. NCBI lineage: Eukaryota > Metazoa > Chordata > Amphibia > Anura > Ranidae > Pelophylax > Pelophylax lessonae. Next base: position 179,354,593 of record NC_138776.1, on the reverse strand, counting down.
CCAGTAAAACAAGCCATTAACTAAAGTTTATTAAAGTTTATATACTAAATGTCAGCCTCTGATCCCACCATAACAACTACTGGTGGCAGGCCCAGATGTGCCAGAGGATTCTTACCCAATCAACAGTTGCTAAAGTTTCCAAGGGTGTCAGGGACTTTGCTTTTGTAGATAGTGAACATCTTTAAATCAAATTTGGCTAAAACTGACCCTGAAAATATTTTTGCTGCTATTATTCCTACCACTAATGCTCTAGTCTAATGAGTATTTGATGGAAAAATCAAGGAAAATCAGCAACGTAATCCAACTATATTTTGAGTAATCACTTTGTTGCAGCTTTAATTTCCTTCTTCAATGATCAATTATGTACTTAAGGTAGCCACCAAATATACATCAGTTAGGAAATAATGATGATCTGGCCATAGCATACCAAGTTACCATTACCAATGCAATAAACTAAGAAGATCAGGCATTATCTGAGTATGCCCTTTGAGTCCTTGACAATGGTTAAACATTTGCAACAATGGTAGCAATGATCATGTATCAGTCCGGAAAGTCTCTGCAGCCATATATTTGATATTTAAGAGACTTCATCATGAGATATGCTTGGAGGCAGCTATTTTCTACCACTTCTTATGAAAATGCTAGCTCTCTGGATGACATACAGGCACTGACTTCTGACACCTGCTCTGTATATTTGCTCAAAGTGAGTGATCTGAAGCCATTGACAGCCAAGTAACTAGCGGTTTCAGAAATAGATCAGTAAGGGAAACCCCCATACATCTCTCATGGCAGGTCTACTTTTAAGCCTAACTCAAGCTATTTTTTTTGGATTGGAGTGGAGAAGAGTTAAAATTTTTGTCAGTGATTTTTTAGGAGATATTTGCCTGCACTCTTGCTAGTGTGGCTGTTACCAGGATCAGACATCAATACAAAATATTGTGAAAGTTCTAACCCTTCCTCACTTTTTTAAAAATGTGTTTTGTTTTGATCCCTATTGGGGAGATCTTCCATAATATGGCCACAGACAGCAATAAAAGGTTGAGCACCCCATCCCCCACACACACCTGTACTCTATCAGTGTCCACTATCAAGTAGATATAGGAGGAGTCCCTTGTAGTGCATTAGCACATCTTTCCCAGCAAGGAGTGTTGTCTCCAAGGGTTAGAGAGGCTGGATTCACCCCTTTTTTATGGATAGTGTAGGACCCACTGATAATGGGGTACTTTGACGTAGTGGTGGGCTTGAGCACGATATGGCCATATGGTGGGACTAAATCCCCATTTTTATTTATGGATTGTCTCCATATTTGATAGTCATTTCATTTGCATGTGTGCGCTATTCTTTTTTAATATACATGTTGCTTGGTCCATAGCTGCACCGGCTTTAGATATACATGTTCAGGGTTTGCTCCCCCAATTTTTTGCTTGTTTATTATGTATTCGGTCCTACCAGACTTCTGAGGTTGAGCACCCCATCCCCCACACACACCTGTACTCTATCAGTGTCCACTATCAAGTAGATATAGGAGGAGTCCCTTGTAGTGCAGTAGCACATCTCTCCCAGCAAGGAGTGTTGTCTCCAAGGGTTAGAGAGGCTGGATTCACCCCTTTTTTTTACGGATAGTGTAGGACCCACTGATAATGGGGTACTTTGACGTAGTGGTGGGCTTGAGCACGATATGGCCATATGGTGAGACTAAATCCCCATTTTTATTTATGGATTGTCTCCATATTTGATATTCATTTCTTTTGCATGTGCGCGCTATTCTTTTTTTAATATACATGTTGCTTGGTCCATAGCTGCACCGGCTTTAGAAATACATGTTCAGGGTTTGCTCCCCCAATTTTTTGCTTGTTTATTAAGCAATAAAAGCCTGCCAGTGGTTCTAAACTTTACCCACTATCAAAAATAAAATAGAAATTGTTGGGCTGGAGCTGGCCCTAAAGCGGAGCTCAAGTCACCATAATCCATTTTTTTTCTAAAAGCACCCCCATGATTGACACAGATTGTATATTACTATCTAGATATTGTTGCAAATGTAACTATTTGTGTTTTTTTTTAATCTGTAAAAAATTACCTGATCTCGGAAGTGGGCAGGGGCCATCGCAGTTCTGGGCAACTGAAGCCTACCCGTGTCTATTTCCGGGATCAGTTGCAGCTGGCTACCCAGCATGCACCTCCTGATTTCGCCCCTGCGCAGTGATGACACCGCACGGCGCAGTTTGCTGATTACAGGTTGCAATAGAGATGGCGGCGGAAGTTCCCGCCTCGTTGTTATGGCAACCTGTCAATCAAAATAGAATCAGGTGATTGCCTTTGGGCTTCTGGGATCAATGACGCCGATATCCCAGAATTCCAAGGAAATTGCCTGAGGACGACATTGCCTAAGCAGCCTGGACCGGAACTGCCACTGACTCATTTACAAACCCGATTCCAAGAAAGTTGGGACACTGTACAAATTGTGAATAAAAACAGAATGCAATGATGTGGAAGTTTCAAATTTCCATATTTTATTCCGAATACAACATAGATGACATATCAAATGTTTAAACTGAGAAAATTTATAATTTTAAGGGAAAAATAAGTTGATTTTAAATTTCATGGCATCAACACATCTCAAAAAAGTTGAGACAAGGCCATGTTTACCACTGTGTGGCATCCCCTCTTCATTTTATAACAGTCTGCAAACGTCTGGGGACTGAGGAGACAAGTTGCTCAAGTGTTGTCCCATTCTTGTCTAATACAGGTTTCTAGTTGCTCAACTGTCTTAGGTATTCTTTGTCGCATCTTCCTCTTTATGATGCGCCAAATATTTTCTATGGGTGAAAGATCTGGACTGCAGGCTGACCATTTCAGTACCCGGATTCTTCTTCTACGCAGCCATGATGTTTTAACTGATGCAGTATGTGGTCTGGCATTGTCATGTTGGAAAATGCAAGGTCTTTCCTGCAAGAGACAACATCTGGATGGGAGCATATGTTGTTCTAGAACTTGGATATACCTTTCTGCATTGATGGTGCCTTTCCAGATGTGTAAGCTGCCCATGTCCTCTTTAGTCCGGATGACATGGCATCCCAGTTTTCCAAAAAACCTTCAAATTTTGATTTGTGTGACCACAGAACAGTTTTCCACTTTGCCACAGACCATTTTAAATGAGCCTTGGCCCAGAGAAAACGCCTGGATCATGTTTAGATTTGGCTTCTTTTTTGGTCTATAGAGTTTTATCTGGCAACGGCAAATGGCACGGTGGATTGTGTTCACCGACAATGTTTTCTGGAAGTATTCCTGAGCCCATGTTGTGATTTCCATTACAGTAACATTCCTGTATGTGATGCAGTGCTGTCTAAGGGGTGGAAGATCACGGGAATCCAATATGGTTTTCCGGCCTTGACCCTTATGCACAGAGATTGTTCCAGATTCTGTGAATCTTTGGATGATATTATGCACTGTAGATGATGATAACTTCAAACTCTTTGCAATTTTTCTCTGAGAAACCCCTTTCTGATATTGCTCCACTATTTTTCACCGCAGCATTGGGGGAATTGGTGATCCTCGGCCCATCTTGACTTCTGAGGGACACTGCCACTCTGAGAGGCTCTTTTTATACCCAATCATGTTGCCAATTGACCGAATAATTTGTAAATTGGTCCTCCAGCTGTTCCTTATATGTACATTTAACTTTTCCGGCCTCTTATTGCTACCTGTCCCAACTTTTTTGGAATGTGTAGCTTTTATGAAATCCAAAATGAGCCAATATTTGGCATGACACTTAAAAATGTCTCACTTTCAGCATTTGATATGTTATCTATATTATATTTTGAATAAAATATAAGTTTATGAGATTTGTAAATTAGTCCATTCCTTTTTTACTCACAATTTGTAGTGTCCCAACTTTTTTGGAATTGGGTTTGTAATATATAGGTTTTTAGACATAATTAAAAAAAAAAAGTTAATATCCATTTAGGGTTGCACTGCGGGTGGGCTTGTGAGTAAAAGCAACATGCAAATTTGGGTGGAACTCTGCTTTAAGGATCAATGTACTGTCACACAGAGAGTACTGCATGATTGTAATGATGCACACAGAAGAAAAGTTCACCTGAGAAATCTTTGTGACTACTTTGATTGGCTTAGAGATCAGCAAGCATGCTGGAAGCTGTCAGACATTTCATCATAAACAAGATATCTGATAGTGTAGGTCACTTTTATGTGGAGAATAATTGGTTGTTATATTTACCTTTTGGGTGGATGACCCTTTATTGTCCTTACTGAGTCTGCTGATAATGTGCTCGGATGTTTAAAGAAGGGCCTGATTTAGCTGGCCAGAACAAGGGTGTGCCCTATATAGGTTTGTGAATATGGTGCATTTTCTTGTTATGGAAAGTGAAGATTCAATACAGATTAGCTGGGAAATTTGCATTCACATAACAAGGAAAGAGAGATACTAAGAAATATTTTGTCTGTTAACATAATAGAAAATAAAAGAACATTAAAGTAGCCTAAGGAAAAACAATGGTCTGTGGTAGAACTTTTACTTTCTCTCGGGCCCTATTATCAGCTCATCCTTATTTTTACAGCCAACAGATTAAAATGCTAACAACGCAATCTTTGATCTCCCCGTTCGCTGACACAAATCCTATCTACGCCCCCAATGTGTTCTTCTGAGGTAATTAGTACTAATTAAAAGGTTTCCAACAGCCTTTGGTTCTCTTCCCCCTCCTGCCTCTCTCCAAGGAAAGAGCATTGTGCCTTTGAAATGCAAGAATCACTCACTGGCTGTTTAACTAAGGCGTCAAGTGGACTTCTGGAGCTCTATTATATTTGAGGTAGAAACACAAGCTTTCCTGTCCATGATAAGTGCATTGCTTGCCCTTGCAGTCCTAAATACTGCATATTGCAGACATAAAGATGAACTCCAGGCAAATATTAAAAAGCACCAATAAATGCAATTAAATATTTAATTAAAAAATCAATCCATGCATTTAAAGAGTAACTCCACTTTTGTTGAGAGAAAAAAATACATTCCCCTCTGGGTGATTTTAATAAAACTTTGTTGCAGATTCCAACCTTTTGTTATTCTGGAGGAATAGCGGTTTGTCTGTGTCCATGAGCAGAGTGAATCTGTATTGGAGTGGTTTTATAATTATCAATCAGCTGCAGTACCTGCAGAGCTCTAATAAGGAAAGCTGCTGCATCCCTTTAGATGTGATTTCCCTTTGGAAGTATCATACCAAATTATATTTTCGTTGCAGGGAATGTCAAAAATCAGATTTGTATATTAGTGCAGACTTCTGGGAAAGTCTGTAAGCCAATCACACAAGCAGGAAATGACATATCTGGGGGGCGTTCTGTACACCGTCTGTGTACAGAACTCCTCAAGGGAGCCTTACTTATTGCATTTTACAGAAAATGACAGCGCTGCAGATTTAAAAGAAAAGGTCATTTTTAATGACATTCAATTACAATATGACTTGTGTCACCACTGTATATATTATATATATATATTTCTTGCTATTTATTTGTTCCCACGAAAGTGGAGTTACCCTTTAAAGACTTCAGCCCCGAAAGGTTTTACCCCCTTAATGACTAGGCCATTTTTTGCGATACGGCACTGCATTGCTTTAACTGACAATTGTGTGGATGTGCGACGCTGTACCTGAAAAAAAAAATTGATGTCCTTTTTTTCCCCGCAAATAGAGCTTTCTTTTGATGGTATTTGATCACCTCTGCGGTTTTTATTTTTTGCGCTATATCCAAAAAAAGACTAACAATTTTGAAAAAAAAAAACAATATTTTTTAATTTCTGCTATAAAACGCATCCAATAAAAAAAAAATGTAAAAAATCAAATTTCTTTATCAGTTTAGGCCAATTTGTATTCTGCTACACATTTTTGGTAAAAAAAAAAAAATCACAAAAGGCGTATATTCATTGGTTTGCCCAAAAGTTACAGCATATACAAACTATGGGATAGATATATGGACTTTTTATTTTTTTTATTGTTTTTATTAGTAATGGTAGCGATCAGCAATTTGTTGGGGGACTACAACATTGCGGCGGACGAAGCTGACACTAAGTGACACTTTTTGGGGACCAGTGACACCAAAACAGTGATCAGTGCTAAATAATATGCACTGTTACTGTATAAATGACACTGGCAGGGAAGGGGTTAACATCAGGGGTGACCAAGGGGTTAAGTGTGCTCCTATGGAATGCTTTCTAACTGTGGGGGACTGGACTGACTGCAGGAAAAAGAGATCTGTGTTCCTGATTAGTAGGAACACACAATCTCTACCTTCCTGTCTGCCTTGTTTACATAGGCAGATGGCTGTTCTGTCATTCTCCTTCACAATCGCGGGTGGCCGGTGGCCGCGACCCATGGACTGGCTTCCGCTGTGTCTTATTACAGCAGGAGCGTGGTTATGGTGGCATGTACGCCCCCTAGAGCCCTAAAACAAAATCACGTACATGTACGTGATTTTGCGCTTAAGGGCCGCCCTGCCGCAGTATATGTACGTGGTGCGGTCCTTAAGTGGTTAAATGCAACTACTACAGTAAAATATCTGAATTTGACTTGATTTTAGCCTCCTGTAATCCCCTGTGCGAGAGCATTATACTGGGAGAGGAAAGCTAAGACTGGAACCAGGCAGGTCTACTGCATGCAAATGTGCTCACAAGAAACATTTTTAGAATGAGAGAGCAAAGAGATTACCCTAACATTCTGTTGCTGCTCCTTCACTCTTCAACCTTCACGTTCTAAAGCCTAAATGTTTTTACCTTAATGCATTCTATGTATTAAGGTGAAAAACCTTCTGTGTCCATTCACAATCCAGCACTGAGCATGAGAGCTGAGGTTCTCCTGGCTCTGTCCCTCCTCTCTGGACAGATTGATAGCAGGAGCCATTGGATAACGTTGCTATGAATCATACGCAGTGTCAATGGATGCAGACAAGGCAGCTCGGGAGCAAACCCACGCATGTGCCCCACTTAGAAAGCAGCTTTCTATGGGGCACTTGCCAAAGGGGAGGAGTCAGGAGCGCCAGTGGGGAACCCCAGAAGAAGGGGACCAGGGCTGCTATGTGCAAAAACATTGGGTGAATGACATGTTTATTATTTTATTTAAAAACAAAAGTAATCTTTAACCACCTCCCACCCGGGCCATAGTACATATACGGCCGGGTGGGAGTCTCGTCCTTCTGATCGGACGTTCCGGAACGTCCTTCAGAAGGAGAGAGATCATGCCGCCACGGGCACGCGCAGTGGCGCAATCTCGATGTGCCTGTGTCCCTAGGACACAGAGCAACAAGACTCGGCAGGAGGGCCCTGTGATTGGCCCTCCTGATCACATGACGGCTGTGACCAATCACAGCCGTCATGTAATGTCAATACAGCCGTTGTAACGGCTTCGATCTCTTCTCCTCCTGACAGATCCTGTCAGTGTGAGGAGAAGGAGAGGATCGATTCTGCAGCAGGGGTGATCAGTGAGTATTTCTAATTACTCACTGATCACAGGGGGGGGTCTGTGCTGGTAATCAGATGATTGATTACCAGTGCAGCCCTGGGGGGAGGGGATGCCACTAGAGCCACCAGGGATGCCCACCCATGACCACCAGGGATGCCCACCATGGCCACCAGGGATGGCAAACAGGGCTCAGAGAGCCTGCCAGTGGTGCCCCCCTATCAGTGCTGCCCACCAATGCCATCTATCAGTGCTGCCCACCAGTGCCCGTTATTGCCATCTATCAGTGCTGCCCACCAGTGCCCATTATTGCCCACCAGTGCTGCCTATCAGTGCCCATCAGTGCCCCCCATCAGTGCGAATCAGTGCCGCCCATCAGTGCCACCCATCAGTGCCCATCAGTGCCACCGATCAGTGCCCATCAGTGCTGCCTATCAGTGCCCATCAGTGCTGCCTATCAGTGCCCACCAATGCTGCATATCAGTGCTATCAGTGCCACATATCAGTGCCCATCAGTGCTGCATATCAGTGCCACCCCATCAGTGCCACCCCATCAGTGTCTCCTCATCAGTGCCTGTCAGTGCGGCATCATCGGTGCTCATCAGTGCAGGAGAAAACGTATCTATTTACAAAATTTTATAACCTAAACAAAAAAACGTTTTTTCTTTTTCAAACTTTTCGGTCTTTTTTTATTTGTGCACCAAAAAAGAAAAAACCTGGCGGTGATCAAATACCACCAAAAGAAAGCTCTATTTGTGGGGGAAAAAAATGACAGAAATTTGGTTTAGGTACAGTGTTGCATGACCGCGCAATTGTCATTCAAAATGCAACAACGTTTAAGTGCCCAGTATTGAGGTGGTTAATATCACTTTAAGCCCCATACACACTGCAGGTTTTTTTAATTAGGTTGAACGAAACTAGACTGACAGATCACCATACTAACACAAGTGATGTTGATGTGGCAATCTCCCCTGCTGTGCTCTTGTATTCTGAAATTCTATCCCCCCACTGATCAGATGCTGGTTTTCCAGCATGTCCCTTCCACAAAAGCCAGTCAATAGACCAGCTATGAGAATCAGGCCTGCTCTGTGCAAAACTATTGCACAGAGCAGGTATGTATTACCCCGCTGACGAAGTTCCATTGAAAGGAATGGTCCAATGGGTTTGCTTGTGACATCAACTGCTGCTATCCTGAGCCTGCACGAGAGCGGATCATATGTTATCATCTGTAACACTACTACTTTATGTCAAGTCATCTGGATGTGAATTTTTTAATTGATTTTAACTAATAAAGTAGCTGTTTGAGACAGAGATCACTATTAGTTTGTTTTATCTTATATGCATCACTGGGGGACCTGCCTGCATCTGAGGCAAAGTGCATTTGACCATCCAGTTGATTCAGGGGTCAATACCCTGAGGTGAGAGGCTTGATTTACGATCGGTGGTGGACGTTTTTCTCTGAGGTGACTGACGGTTCCAAATTTCACACTTCTTATTGGAATTTCTCTACTATTTATGGACTGTTAATTGGGGAGCTGGTTTCTCCTTTTTGGATATTTTTCTGGTTGTACTGCACCTTTTCTTTGTATGAAGTATGACATATATATTATAAATATTTTTTTAAATCTGGTTGGTTTTACTGAATTCCAGACAGTGTGTACCCAGCTTTAGGCTGAAGGCAGGGAGGACATCAAGATGTATTGCTGAACTGCAGCAGAGTAAAATCAGGTCATCGGGCTGGCTGAGCTGTCTATTAGAGTTGAATAAATCTCAGGATTCGATGGACAGCTTCTGTACAGGCAGAAGGCACAGGTGGACCATCCAGCCCCGCTGCCAGCAGCCTGTTAAAGTCTATGAGAGGCTGAGAAATGTGTCAGCTGGATAGGGCTGGATTGTGTATCAAGTGGCACGAACAGTTAGGGCCATATGCACCCAGAGAAAAATGCCTCTGGGTGAATGTGGCCCTTAATGTTAGTACCACTTGTTACACTGTCCAGCCATGACATTTTAAGAATCTCATAGACTTTTGCAAATTGCTGGCAGCGGGGCTGAATTGTGCACCTGTGCCTCCCACCCACACAAAAATGGCAGAATCTGAGGAACTAGGGCTAAATGCCCAGTGTGCACAAGGCCTTAGCTGAAAGTAGTTTCTAGCACTCTCTGGCATTGATCCTGGCATATTACAGCAGTGCAGGGCAGTGTGTGCAAGCTCTATGGACAGGCTGATCAGACAATCCATATCACTAAATGCAGGCCCCACTCTTAGCCAACCACTGGAAGTTACAATGGGACTGGAAGCTAAGCCACAAAGCACTGTCAGGAAAGTATAAGGGGCTGAATTTTTACACTGGGTGAGATAGCACAGTGTTGGGAGATTTACTGAAATTGGAGCATGCAGAATCTGGTGCAGTTCTGCATAGAAACCAATCAGCTTCCAGTGTTTTTTTTTGGCAAACGTAATTGAACAAGCTGAAGTTAGAAGCGGATTGGCTACCATGCAAAGCTGCACCAGATTCTGAGTGCACCAGTTTTAGTAAATCTCTCCCAAAGAATGCATGAAATTGGCTACAGTCAAAATGGGTTTAAGTCCACTTTAAGTGAAATAATCTTTCCCATCAAGAGACGTTTGGAAAAATATAGAAAGTTTATTATATTTTTGTTTCCTTTCAGTTTCAAAATCAATATAAAATGAACTTTCTATGGTGCTGTATTACACATAGTTGTTGCTGCTGGCATATTAGGTGTTGTCTGCTAGTTCACAGGTATCTAGTGCTATTGAACATCCATAGAACCGATGGTCTCAGTGGTATCATTAAAGCCTAGGTGCACTTTAGATATGAACCAAAATAAATTGCAGCTTAACAAGTAATAAAGTTGTAAAAATACCCCCTTTTTAATGATACGCAAATTCAGAAATATTATGAGTGGCCATGCAATAGAGATGAGAGCCATGTTTTATTTTCAATTCTTCACTGGATAAAATGACAGCTGGAATTTGACTGGCTATTCTTAAGCGCCAGCAAGACAGGTTTTCAGCAGTTTGATAAATGCAACCCATTGTTCCTAGAAGAAACCAGCCAAATCTTTAAAGGATTAGTTCCTCTTTACCAAAAAAATGCCTTTGCAGAAAGGGGCATTGGTAGATAAAAACAAATTGTGCAACTTTGACTAAAACTGAATAATGGACTTTCTATAGACGTAGGCCATTTATGTACTGTACCTCATGAAGCCTGAAAACTCCCGGGACATTGCTAAGCTATTACTGCTCACTTTCGCCATCACAGGATAGAGCTCCCAAACTCTGAGCTCAGAGCTACTGTAATAGGGGAGGAGAAAGTGCTTGCGAGGAGGTTTAAATCAGAGAGTCAGACCTCACTTAGCAACATCCAAGCAACGTCATGGGAGTTTTTAGATCAGGCCTAATGAAGTACAGTACATAAATGGCCTACGCCTATTGCAAGGGCATTATTTAACTTTGTTCAAAGCTGCACACTTTGTTTTTCTCCACAATGCCCCTTATCTGCATAGGCATAGGCATATAAAAATATGCCCAGACACTTTATCTCTTTAAAGTGGAGTTCCACCCTAAAATTATACTTACCTCCATCTTCTCGCTCCGGGTCACCTGAAAAACAAATGGATAATCGCAATTTATTTTTTTTTTTTTTTACTTACCTCGTTTAGAAGAAAATATACTTACCTTACTTCCTCTTCCTCCTCTCGGCGGCCACGGCGATTCGTCACTTTCTGGCATGCAATGATTCCTGGGAGCTGAACGTCATCGCTCCCAGGAATAAATGCGCCTGCACCGGCCCCGACGTCAGTTCCGGTGCAGGCGCCATCATACATTGCAAAACAGCTTCTGGGCATGCCCAGAAGCTGTGCAGGGATGACGCTGCGGCACCGGAAGTGACGGTGAGGCCGGCGAAGTGCATCTCGGGACCGAAGAAGACGGAAGAGGACACAGAAGAGGATCGCGCTGGCTTCAAGCTGCCCACACCTGAGATGGCAGCACTGAAGAATACATTTTCAAGGTAAGTATTTCTTCTAAAAAGGTAAGTGCAACCCGGGACAGATCAGAGGCTAATCATTGTGGAATGCACTAGCTCTGACTGTCCCGGGGGTATTTTTATTAAAAAAAAACGTTCACTGGGTGGAACTCCGCTTTAAGAGTGTTCTTGTTATGATAAAATTAAAAAAAATAAAAATGTAAGAATTACAATTACATACTGTATATAAACTCAAAACTTTGTTTCAGCATTCAAATCACTGTCTTTTGGTCCTTGTCACTACTGGGACAGAAAGTGAAGGAATATCCAAAATGTGAAGCTGTCACCTGAATCTATGAATGGAGACGGTTGATCTGGTGACAACTACCTTTTCACTTTGGAGACATTTCCTTTCACTTTCTCTTGTATCTTCAGGACAGTACATGATGGGAAATCTCTTGAACAGGAAACAAAAAAAAAAAAAAAAAAATCCTGACAGGGGTTTAACCATTCTCTATTCTATCCATCATTAAAAGAAGCCTTTCATTTTAATATACAGTTGACCTCCTAAGTTTACATACCACTGGCAGAATTTGTATAGCAGTTTTTGCTGCACCATTTCCATAAAGCAGCCTTCTTTCATTAAATCAAATAGACCAAGAGAAGACTTAAATCTTCTGGAACAAAATCATTTGGAGCTGTAGCAGCACAGGGAATTTAGTTGATATTGATGGTAAGACGAATACAGCATATTAACATAAAGTATTGGCGGAGAATTTGCATTCAGTATCCCAAAAGCTTCACAAAGATACAAAAAGATAAGGGCAAGTCAACCCTTCAGTGGATACAGCAGGCAAAGTGAAGGTTCTGGAGTGGCCATCGCAATCGCCTGACATCAAGATGCAGATCAACAAAGCATGATGGTTTTTACACTGTCTGACTAAATGAACTGGGTCCATGTTTTTTCCTAGATATTATTTTGTTAAGTTGGAGCAGGCAAGGTCTAGGAGCCACAATCTGCAATACATCAAGGGGGTGAATAAGGTTCAACTTCATCGTTTTTTTCAATATGAAACCAAAATCCAGAACACGGGGACATGGCCTCAAACTAACTGGAGGAAAGTTCAAAACTAATCTTAGAAAGTATTACTTTACTGAAAGGGTAGTTGATGCTTGGTATAAACCCATATGGAAGAAAAATATATTTCCAATATATTTAGGGAAAACAAATTTAGAAATATATTGAATATGGCCAAAATTGTAGCATTTCAAATATATTTGGGAATTTTTTTAGAAATATATTGAATATGGCTAAAATTGTAGCATTTCAAATATGTTTCCAATATATTTGGAAATATATTTTAAATATATTTTTCGTCCATGTGGGAACTACCAGCAGAGGTAGTGAGACAGTAAATAGTTTCAAACATGCTTGAGACAAACATAGATCTATACTCAGACAAAAAATTACCGGAAAAAAATAAAATCAAAAAATCAAAATGAAACAACAAAAATAAAAAATGGGCAGACTCAATGGACTTCTCAGTCTTTTTCTGAGACACCCCCTGCTCCATAGGGCAGCATGGAGCATCTGATCCGGACCGCCTGAAAAATTGACAGGCGGATTGGATCGGAAAGCCTGTGTGAAGGGGTCCTAAAGGCCCGTACACACGATAAGAAAATCTGAAGGGAAAATTCGTCCGACGACCGATCTGTCAATTTTCGGATTGTTAGTATGGTGCTTTCGACAGCCAACTCCGACTTTTCAGCTGACAAAATCCTGATGTGCAGGCTATAAAATTTTTGTCGTCCGTCAAAACACGTCAGATTTTCGTCTCATTAGTACAGATTTCGACGGAAAAAAATCTTAAGAGCAAGACTAGGCATGCTCAGAGACAAAAGAACACATAAAAAGCAATCCAACACATGACATCACTTCTGAAGTAGAATTCTGTGGTACGGGAAAATTCGTATGAAAATAACCTCTTCACTTTCCACATCAGACTAGCGTGCCACAAAAAATGGACGACAGATCGTTCGATAATCTGATCGCATGTACGGGGCTTAAGGCTTATGCAGATGGGTTTACTTTCAGGTGTATCTAGTTTGCATTTGGGATGAGTTTTGGATGAGTTGGTTTTTACAGATGTTTCAAACTTGCATTAAAATTTTGTCACAAACAAAATCTGGGTACACAGATCCTAAACTTGGCTACACATTACACAATTTCTTATTTATTTCAGGTACTTATGTAGTGCTGTCAATTTACGCAGTGCTTTACATATACATTGTACATTCACATCAGTCCCTGCCCTCAAGGAGCTTACAATCTAAGGTCCCTAACTAACATATTACTACCAAATCTGAAGAGAGTCCATAAATAAAAATGGGGGTTTGGTCCCACCATATGGCCATATCGTGCTCAAGCCCACTACTGCATCAAAGTACCCCATTATCAGTGGGTCCTACACTATCCATGAAAAAGAGATGAATCCAGCCTTTCTAACCCTTGGAGATAATACTCCTTGCTAGGAGAGATGTGCAAATGCACTACAGGGGACTCCTCCTATATCCACTTGATGGTGGACACTGATTGAGTACAGGTGTGTGTGGGGGGTGGGGAGGGCTGCTCAACCTCGATAGTCTGGTCAGACTGAATACATATTAAACAGGCAAAAAATTTGGGGGAGCATACCCATGTATTTCCAAAGCTGCTGCAGCTATGAACCAAAAGACATGTATATTAAAAAAGAATAGCGCGCAAATGCAAACACACACACCTGTACTCAATCAGTGTCCACCATCAAGTGGATATAGGACGAGTCCCCTGTAGTGCATTTGCACATCTCTCCCAGCAAGGAGTATTATCTCCAAGGGTTAGAAAGGCTGGATTCATCTCTTTTTCATGGATAGTGTAGGACCCACTGGTAATGGGGTACTTTGACGCAGTAGTGGGCTTGAGCACGATATGGCCATATGGTGGGACCAAACCCCCATTTTTATTTATGGACTCTCTTCAGATTTGGTAGTAATTTCTTTTGCATTTGCGCGCTATTCTTTTTTAATATACATGTCTTTTGGTTCATAGCTGCAGCAGCTTTGGAAATACATGGGTATGCTCCCCCAAATTTTTTGCCTAACTAACATACATACACAGTAGAGCCAATTTTACACAGGATCCAATTAACCTACCAGCATGTCTTTGGAGTGTGGGAGAAAACCGGAGTACCCGGAGGAAACCCACACAAGCACAGGGAGAACATGCAAACACCAGGCAGGTAGTGTCGTGGTTGGGATTCGAACCAGCGACCCTATTGTTGCTAGGTGAAAGTGCTAACCACTACACCACTGTGCCGTCCAATTTTCTTGCTTAATTTACTTTAGATTTACCTTCTACTAAGTAGTACAAGGGCCTGCCTGATTGCATACAATTTGAAAGTGTTTAGATTTGACCTCATATTGTATGGTTTTTGGTAAATCTAAAGGAAAATTGTACAAGACAATTGTATAATGTGTAGCCAGGGAGATGTCCTCAAAATTGGTACAATCTGTCTACAAAAGCTCAGCAGATGGTTGCTGAAACTTAGTGGATATTTTATGCGGTGTAGTGCAGTGCAATGGTAAAAGTAAGTGAACCTGATGGGATATATATCATACAAAAAAAAATGGCACATGCATTAAATTCAAACATTTTATCAAAAGGCCCCCTTTACCACAGTTGCTAAGGAAAGTAGTTACTAAATACATAAAATTCTGTTCTACAAATCTGCATGATATTTGCTGCTGGACAATTATCCAAGTCAAGAAGCATCTACATGCTCAATTCACGGCTAGGTTAAAATGTCAGCTAAAGCGTTTTTGTCTTTAAAAGAAAGAGATACAGTAGAAGCATTTTCTTTCAGGGAAAAAAAAAAGAAAGAGAAAAGCAAGTGTATGTTAAAGACTATTTCACAGCATCTCATTCCTTCCGAAATGAGTATGTCAACCTGGCAGCTTCTATGGTATTCCAACCCCCCTTCTCTTTCTGACAGATAAATTATTGAATCAAAAGAAAGAATGCCATTAAACCCCCAGGTTACAGAGTGTCAGAAACAGTTTAAAAAGATCCCCCATTCATTCTCCAAAACATGCAGTGAATCTCACTAATGTGTGTTTATCATGTATAATGAGACAAAGTTAATAAAGGTAGTACAATTGCATACGGTGTAAGTCTAACTCCATCTCTCAAGATACCAAGGCTATTCACAAAGAAATAATGATGACAAAAAAGAAAGGAGAAAAAAAGAAATGCTTTCTTCAAAATGGAATTCAAGTGAAATGTAGACAGAAATTAGTTTTTTTTGGGTAGTTGATGTACATTCTGAACAGTGCATTAAGATGAAATCAAGAACTTTTAGGTCAATTATACTGTCAGTGGGTCTGAAATGCATAGCTAAGAGCAGAACAGAAAATATAATAAGGCAGGTAGAGGTAACGTTTAAGAATAATAATAAAAAAAAAAACGGGACCAGGAAATCCTTAAGGATTTTAAGCTCTTGATCTCAAATCAAATATGTTTATATATATATATGTTTATATATATATATATATATATATATATATATATATACATATACACACACAAACAGTATCTCACAAAAGTGAGTACACCCCTCACATTTTTTGTAAATATTTTATAATATCTTTTCATAGCACTTTCACCTAGCAGCAAGAGGGTCGCTGGTTCAAATCCCAACCACGACACTACCCGCCTGGAGTTTGCATGTTCTCCCTGTGCCTGCGTGGGTTTCCTCCGGGTACACGGGTTTCCTCCAACACTCCAAAGACATGCTGGTAGGTTAATCGGATCCTGTATAAAAAAAATTGGCCCTACTGTGTATGTATGTGAGTTAGGGACCTTAGATTGTAAGCTCCTTGAGGGCAGGGACTGATGTTAATGTACAATGTATATGTAAAGCGCTGCGTAAATTGACAGCGCTATATAAGTACCTTAAATAAATAAATAATAAATAAATGTGACAACACTGAAGAAAAGAAGACACTTTGCTACAGTGTAAAGTAGTGAGTGTACAGCTTGTATAACAGTGTAAATTTACTGTCCCCTCAAAATAACTCAACACACAGCCATTATGTCTAAACCGCTGGCAACAAAAGTGAGTACACCCCTAAGTGAAAATGTCCAAATTTGGCCCCCATAGTCATTTTTCCTCCCGGGGGGAGGGGGGGCATGTGACTCATTAGTGTTACAAGGTCTCAGGTGTGAATGGGGAGCAGGTATGTTAAATTTGGTGTTATCACTCTCACTCTCTCATACTAGTCACTGGAAGTTCAACTTGGCACCTCATGGCAAAAAAACTCTCTGAGGAGCTGAAAAAAAGAATGGTTGCTCTACATAAAGATGGCCTAGGCTATAATAAGGTTGCCAAGACCCTGAAACTGAGCTGCAGCACGGTGGCGAAGACCATACAGGGTTTACCAGGACAGGTTCCACTCAGAACAGGCCTCGCCATGGTCAACCAAAGAAGTTGACTGCACATGCTCAGCGTCATATCCAGAGGTTGTCTTTGGGAAATAGACAAATGAGAGCTGCCAGCATTGCTGCAGAGGCAGAAGGTCAGTCTGTCAGTGCTCAGACCATATGCCACACACTGCATCAAATTGGCCTGCATGGCTGTTGTTCCAAAAGGAAGCCTCTTCTAAAAATGATGCACAAGAAAGCCCACAAACAGGTTACTGCAGACAAGGGACATGGATTTCTGGAACCATGCCCAGTGGTCTGATGAGACCAGGAAAAACTTATTTGGTTCAGATGGTGCTAAGCGTGTGTGGCGTGAACCAGCTGAGGAGTACAAAGACAAGTATTTCTTGCCTACAGTCAAGCATGATGGTGGGAGTGTCTGGGGCTGCAT
Organism: Pelophylax lessonae; assembly: GCF_965119305.1. Taxonomy (NCBI): domain Eukaryota; kingdom Metazoa; phylum Chordata; class Amphibia; order Anura; family Ranidae; genus Pelophylax; species Pelophylax lessonae. The sequence continues at coordinate 179,337,241 of NC_138776.1, read as the reverse complement.
GAGTGCTGCAGGCACTGTGGGGCTACAGTTCATTGAGGGAATCATAAATGCCAACATGTACTGTGACATACTGAAGCGGAACATGATCCCCTCCCTTCGGAGACTGGGCCGCTAGGGCAGTATTCCAACATACCGACCCCAAACACACCTCCAAGATGACCACTGCCTTGATAAAGAAACTGAGGGCAAAGGTGATGTTTCCACACCTAAACCCTATTAAGCATCTGTAGGGTATCCTCAAATGGAAGGTGGAGGAGCGCAAGGTCTCTAACATCCACCAGCTCCGTGATGTTGTCATGGAAGAGAGGAAGAGGACTCCAGTGGCGACCTGTGAAGCTCTGGTGAACTCCATGCCCAAGAGGGTTAAGGCAGTGCTGGAAAATAATGGTGGCCACACAAAATAGACACTTTTGGCCCAATTTGGCCATTTTTCACTTAGTGGTGTACTCACTTTTGTTGCCAGTGGTTTAAACATTAATGGCTGTGTGTTGAGTTATTTTGAGGGGGGCAGCAAATTTACACTGTTATACAAGCTGTACACTCACTACTTTACATTGTAGAAAAGTGTCATTTCTTCAGTGTTGTCACATGAAAAGATACAATTAAATAGTTACAAAAATGTGAGGGGTGTACTCACTTTCGTTAGACACTGTATATATATATATATATATATATATATATATATACCCATCCTTGAGAACCTGCGTAAGATACTTACAAAACTTTACTTTGAAATGAGACACTTCGACAATTACAGTGCTGACTGTTGACATTTACCACTTGAGATCTTGTCTCAGAAGTTTGTTGTGTTAAAATAGCCAGCAGCCAAAACAAAACTGGTTTGTTGTGTGGAGATGTACATCAGCAAATTATCCCTAAAAGCCATGGCACCATTGTCCTAATAGTACAGAACATCACATTCAGGACTCTCCCACTCAGACAAGTCTTTGCCGATGCTGGTGTTTATTTTGGATCTTCAGATTACAGAGCATCTGACTACTTTGCATTTCCTTGCATGCAATAGTTTTAAGGGCAGAAGCAGCTTTGTATTGGGAAATCAGTTTGTAGCATGTGATCAGTCAGTGTGTATATGGAAGAAATATCATAGATGCAAAATCACAATATTTCATGGTAGTTGCCAAGAATATAAACAAGCATAAGGTTCACCCTTACTGTTTACTATGGAAAGTAAATGCAATCTATATACCTTTTTTCTTCTGTACCCCAAGCAAACTTGACATTACAATCTAGGAAATTTTTTTATTTAAAAAAATAGAGTTTTTTAGGCTTTTATTTTTTAATGGGTTCTAAATATTTTTCCAAAACGTTTGCATTTGTTTCATACTGGGGTTACCGTTCTACTTGGTTTTCAGCTAGCTGCATATTATTCCTACATGCTTGCTATAGCTGGTAGATATTAGAGACCTTGTGCTCCTCCACCATCTTTTTGAGGATGTCCCACAGATGCTCAATAGGGTTTAGGTCTGGAGACATGCTTGGCCAGTCCATCGCCTTTACCCTCAGTTTCTTTAGCAATGCAGTGGTTGTCTTGGAGGTGTGTTTGGGGTCGTTATGTTGGAATACTGCCCTGCGGCCCAGTCTTCAAAAGGAGGGGGTCATGCTCTGCTTCAGTATGTCACAGTATATTGTTGTATATAATGTTGGCATTCGTGGTTTATTTGTGGTTTATTCATTGAACTGTAGCCCCCTCAGTGCCGACAGCACTCATGCAGCCCCAGACCATGACACACCCACCACCACGCTTGACTGTAGGCAAGACACACTTGTCTTTGTACTCCTCCCCTGGTTGCCGTCACACATGTTTGACACCATCTGAACCAAATAGGTTTATCTTGATCTCATCAGACCACAGGAAATGGTTCCAGTAATCCATGTCCTTAGTCTGCTCTTGAGACTGTGCTGGGAAACACAGCAAACCTTCTGGCAATGGCACGTACTAATGTGCCATCCTGGAGGAGTTGGACTACCTATGCAGCCTCTATAGGGTCCAGGTATCTCCTCATGCTACCAGTAGTGACATTGACCCTAGCCAAATGCAAAACTAGTGAAAGATGAGTAGGGAAAACCATTCCTGTTTTGGAGGTTGTCTCATCGTTGCCCATCTAGTGCACCTTTTGTTTATTTAATTAATGCCAAAGCAGCTAAAACTGATTAAAATCCCCCTCTGCTACTTAACTGACCAGATCTATAGTCTGATTAAAAAGTGTTCCTTTATTTTTTATGAACAGTGTCTATCACTGTGTGTGTATGTATGCATCTATATAAAATATATGAGTTTCACTTTTTGAATTGAATTACTGAAATAAATTAACTTTTTGATGATATTCTAATTTTCTGAGATGCACCTGTAACTGTTTCATAATTTATCACTAAGACACTTGCTATAAAGAGAAAAGTAGATCCCCCACTCAAATTCTCTCAAATGCTTAACAATAGCTTAACCTAAAGTATTTATTCTTTCTTGGATTCTTACTTAGTAGTCCTGACTTCCCTACAGGCAGCATAGATGTTCATTCACATTTTTGGTTGATTAATGGACAACTGAGAATACTTTATGAGTTTAACCATTACAATATCATGATTAAGCTGTTATGAGAGTCAACCTTCAAATAGGGAAATTGGTAAAATGTGTAAAAATATGAACTTTGGGCAAAAGCTAACCAACCATAAGGATATTTATAAATGGATCAATCTATTAACAAGACTTGCTATAAACAGACAAGGTGATCATTCTATCAATTCCTACAATTCCCTAAACAAGTAACTATTTTATCTAGTTATTCTTTTTGCCTTCATAGCCCTTTTTCTCACAGGGTATATCAATGCGTACACTCATGTGAGGCTATTTTTACCTGCACAGAGATGCACAGGTGTTCCGTCATCCACATATAGCAGTCACATATGCCCAATGTGAACAAGGCCTTTCTTGGGTAATCCTGACTTCTCTACAGGCAATATGGGTGTTTATTTCCATTCTTGGTTGGTAATGGAGAACTTTGTGAGCTTAACCATTCCAATATAATGGAAATTCATAAAGAAGTAACTGTTACTATTAAGGAAAAGGACAAACATATTCACTTTGGGCAAAACCTAACCAACCTTGAGGGTATTTATTCATGGAATAATCTATTTCCAAAATAATTCAGAAACTTTATACAGAGGTATAAAAAAAAAATTCAGTATTTGTTTGCAGAATGAAGACCAGTGTAAAATGTATGTCAACATGGTTTTTACATTCATTATATATCATTTGTTTTCTAATTATAAGTTATTAGCCCACTGATACTTGACACCTTTCTGGCTGTCGCAGCTGTGGCATTTATTCAGTCCTAATACCCCGTACACACGTGCAGATTATCTGAAGACTTTTGTAGTGCAAGGGCCTGCCGGATTGCATACAAATTGAAAGTGTTTAGGTTTGACCTCATATTATATGGTTTTGGTAAGTCTGCAGACAAAAGTCTTCAGATAATCTGCACGTGTGTACGGGGCATAATTCTTATGATGTGGTGTAAAGTACTTCTTTTGCATATATTTGCTGGTTGCTTGGCAAAATCCTACCGTACTGGAAATCTTTATATATAATCTGTGAAATTATTTTAAATATTTAGTGAACTATAGATGCATAAATGTTATTTTTATTGACTAGAATCTTTACATTATTATTTTTTAAATAACACATATAGTGTTTGTCTTAAACTGTACTTGAACTTTCACATTAAAAAATATACATCCCACCTTTCCTATAGAAAGTGGTTTTGCCACATTTTTAATCTACAGGATTCCAGGTTGTTCCTAAAAATATCTAAAATCCATCCCCTGGTAGTTTCTTTATTAAGGTGACAAAGCTGCTGTTTTATGTAGCATTGTAACCCAAAATGCACATTCCCACTGCAGAATACAACTGGACATACCAGTGCACAGACAAATCCAGTGCGTCAGTTGGAGAAGCTTCCTCAGTGCCACCCATCACTCCCTTTGGGTTTACATTCTTACAGTCTTTAGACATATTCTGTAGCTCAAAAATAAATGTAAGTACACTGCTCAAAAAAATGCAATGAACACTTTTTAATCAGAGTATAGCATCAAGTCAATTAAACTCCTGGGATATTGATCTGGTCAGTTAAGTAGCAGAAGGGGTTGTTAATCAGTTTCAGCTGTTTTGGGGTTATGAAATTAACAACAGGGTTGACCCTCAAAACAGGAATGGTTTTACAGGTGGAGGCCACTGAAATTTTTTTTCTCTACTCATCTTTTCAGTTTTGCATTTGGCTAGGGTGAGTGTCACTACTGGTAGCATGAGGCGATACTTGGACTCTATAGTGGTTGCACAGGCATTACAACTCCTCCAGGATGGCACATCAATACATGCCATTGCCAGAAGGTTTGCTGTGGCTCCCACCACAGTCTGAAGAGCATGGAGGAGATTCCAGGAGACAGTTACTATAGGAGAGCTTGACAGGGCCAAAGAAGGTCATTAACCTATCAGCAGGACCGGTATCTGTTCCTTTGTGTAATGAAAAACAGGATGAGCATTGCCAGAGCCCTACAAAATGACCTCCAGCAGGCCACTGGTGTGAATGTCTCTGACCAAACAAATAGAAACAGACTTGATGAGGGTGGCCTGAGGGCCAACATCCTCTACTGGGCCCTGTGCTCACTGCCCGGCACCATGGAGCTTGATTGGTATCTGTCATCAAACACCAGAATTGGCAGGTCAGCCACTAGCGCCCTGTGCTTTTACAGATGAGAGCAGGTTCACCCTGAGCACATGTGACAGACTTGAAAGGGTCTGAAGCCTCTGAGAATTTCATGCTGCCTCTAACATTGTTCACCATGACCAGTTTGGTGGTGGGTCAGTGATGGTCTGGGGAGGCATATCCACGGAGGGATACACAAACCTCTACAGGCTATACAATTGTACCCTGACTGCCATTAGGTATTGGGATGAAATCTTTGTCAAACCCTACACTGGTGCAGTGGGTCCTGGGTTCCTCCTGGTGCACGACAATACCCAACCTCATGTGGAGAGAGTATGTAGCCAGTTCCTGGAAGATGAAGGAATTGATACCATTGAATGGCCCCGACGCTCACCTGACCTAAATCCAATAGAACACCACTGGGACATTATGTTTTGGTCCATCTGACACCACCAGGTTGCACCTCAGTCTTTTTAGGAGCTCGGTGATGCCCTGGTCCAGATGTGGGAGTTAATACCCGAGGACACCATCCGTCCTCTCAAAAGGAGCCTGCCCCAAAGTTGTCAGGCATGCATACAAGCACGTGGGGACCATACAAACTACTGAGTAACATTTTGAGTTGTTGCAATGAAATTTCAGCAAAATGGACTAGCCTGCTGCATCATTTTTTCACTTTGATTTTCAGGGTGTCTTTGAATTCAGCCCTCTGTAGGTTGATCATTTGCATTTCCATCAAATGTTGTGGCATCCTTTCGTTCCTAACACATTACTCAATAAATATCAGTATAGATATCCAGCATATTTTTTCCAGCAGTGTATACACTATACAACACACATTCAGTACACCAAGAAGAACGGCCATTAGTGTTTGAAGTTTGGAATCAAACTTTGGAATTCATATTTTTCTATTGTTCTATTAATCAATTCTTTCCATTTGTGAAATAATCCTACATGTTCTGGAATTACATCCTTAGAGATCTTTGGTGTTTTCACAAACTTTATAGTGAATCACGTTCTAAAAAGTACGATAGGGTTGAGATTGTGCTGGTCAGTCCATCAAGGACATTACCCTTACTTCCTGTTTCTTCACCAAATAGGTTTTGCATAGCATTATAAGCTATAGAATGACATGGTTTTAAAATACTGTGAAGGGTTAGCCTGTCTGGTACATTATTCTTTAGATTTCTCATCCATAATACTCTTTTCCAATCACTCTTCACCCAAAGACTATGTTCTTTTGTTCATTTTTATTCTTTCTTTCCATTTTCTAGTTTCAGATATATTTCTTTAAAATTCTGTCTCCAAGGCCAACACCACAGAATTGATTGTTCATTGTTGGAGGCAACATTGATATCTGGTGTGTGCTTTTTAGGAAGTAGCTAAATAAGGACCTAAAAAATTGGTGTAATTTTATTAGACTGCAAATCAGATGTGCTAATGCTTTTCTGCAGATGTGCATCTGGGTCTTTAGCTTTTTTCTATACCAGTTCTCTAGGACAAAAATAGAAGAGAAATCTTTAAATTGAGCCCATCTCATTTTCTGGCTGAAGGACATTGATCATCATCTAATCTTTTCTACCACAGTCTGATTGTTATAGGCCCACCCATTTCAATCACTGGATTTTAGTTCTTTTAGTCATGGAGACTCAGCATCACATGTGGGCATTACCTAGTCGCCCTAGAACTGTTGTTCCTTCAGACTGACATCCTTCAATTGGTAAATATCTCCTTCCAAGAGTCAACCCACTGCTTATATCAGGGCTGAGGGTTTATGGGATAAGTACTAAGACAGGGTGCTGTAATGTTATACTGTACTCTGTTGGCCCCTTCCACCAGCAATGATTTGCCTGTAGTGCTTAGAGATGTAAATAGCATGTTGATGAGTGATATAAACAAAATTGTTTTGGCATTAAATATATTTGGGATGGCCAGACAGCAGCGATATTTTTAAGATATAATCTTTAAAGTAATCACATTTACCAATAACTACACAGTTGGAGGGCCTACCCAAATAAACAAAAAATCCTAATCAAATCAATATTTGGTGTGTCTACCCTTTGCTTTCAAAACAGCAATTTTTCCAGGTACACTTGCACACAGTTTTTTCAGGTATATGGACCAATGCATTAACCAATACCAAAACCAATGCAAATATTCAAGATAATGTAGCCAAAACCATTATATCAAAGAGAATTAACTGTGTATTGGAAATAAAACGAGGAGAGGCAAAGCAATGCTCTACTAACTGGCTGAGTTTGCTGAAGACAGTCCAATGCAAAAATCTTACACAATAGCTAGACTAAACACACCTTTAAGACAGCGTGGTCCTACTGCATCAGCAGGGTCTCACAAGCAGAAATTTGAAGGAGAACAGGAGCATACAGATATAGTGTCCAAGCTCTTCTGCAGAAACAAAGAAACATGCAACTCCGAGGACTGAACAGCACAATTGTTAGCCAGGGAAACTTAGTGCAGCAGATAAAAGGCATATCATGCTGACTTCCCTGCATGATCGGTAGATACCCAGCTACACCATCAGCTAAGATTTGCCAGAAACCAATGGGACTGTGGTATACCAATCCACAGTGCAGTAAGGTCTGGTCAGAAGTGGTCTTCATGGAAGACTAAGGGCTCTTTCACACGGCCGCTCCGTGTGAAAGCTCCGCTGCGGGACTTTTTTTTTTTTTTTCACGGAGCGGATGACATTTGTGTCATCCGCTCCGTATGTCCGCATATCATCCCATCCGTTTGCGGGTGATATGCGGACATAATGTAAGTCTATGGGCATTGCGGATGTCAACGGGTGACACCGCTGACATCCGATTTTCCTTCCTTTCCGTTTTTTGAATGGAGAAAAAATAGGGCTCTGTTCCGTTCCAAAAAATGGAACAGAACTGAAAGGAAGAAAATCGGATGTCAGCGGATGGTATTCCGCTGACATCCGCAATGCCATTGACTTACATTATGTCCGCAAATCATCCGCAAAAAAATAGGATGATTTGCGGACAAGCGGAGCGGCCGTGTGAAAGAGCCCTTACAGTTAAAAAGCCATACCTGAGACATGAAAACAAAGCCAAGCGACTTGCCTATGCATAAAAATACAAGAATTGTTGTGAAGAAAATTTAACTGATAATATTTGGTGAACAAAATGCCTTCTGTTACAGCTAAAGGCCTAGAGAGTGGTAGAAGAATTGTAGGAATTTCAGTGATATTTTAGTGACCTAACAAAACAAATGTAAGTAAAATTGAATTAGTGCATTGTGTTTTTTAGATATTTCCTACTTTATACCCTACTGGAAGTGTTAGTGTATTCACAATTATTCCTTATATTAAAGTGCATGGGCTACTTTGAATAGTAATATTTTACTAAACATGCTTACACCTTTATGTCATGCTTATGTTATAGATACTTGGAATTTTATTATGTATAGTGATGACAACTAAAGGAATACCATTTTCCCACAGTTGGACATCAACCCTTAGCCATAAGACAAATTCAGGTCTTGTGTTTTACCCATGCAGTATCATCTGACATCTGCTCAAATATTTCCCAGGCATGTGCCTCTTTCTAAAAATCTTGGGGAACCAACTCAATGAATAACTCAGGGTAAAATGTCTGGAAAAAAAAGCCTGAGTGTCATTTGAAAAAGGTGAAAAGCCAAATCCCCCTTTTCTATGATCCTGCAAGAAAGAAAAAAATACATTGTTCATTTTTTTTTTTTTTAATGTAACAAGTGTATTATTTCTATGATTATTCCAAGTGTTTTTTTTTTACCAGTCCATTATTGAATAATGTAGATAAATTATAAGTTATAATAACATTCAGCAGCATATTCAAATCTCAGGGTTCTGCTGCAAGCTGTAAAACAACTGTAAAGACATTACATTATACACTAATGGACTTTTCTTGTTCAGTTCAACACCATGAGATGAATTATATTTAATATCCAAGGGTAATGAGCAACACTGTTGGAGAAAGGGGGTGTAAGGCATAGCTTATGATTAATATCAATGGGGCCACAAAAATATGTAGCACAAATTCATAAAGCAAAGGACAGCTGAGGTGCGACAGAACACATTCCTATTCTCACCCTCAAACATTTAAATGAACACTCCTTGAGAGCAAAGTACAAAATGGTAACCTTGAGGCGCTGAGTGGCAGTAAGAATTATGGGTTATTGTACTGTCAGTGTTCTAGACAACTGAATGATGGGTTACTGTGTTATTTAGACAATCAAAAACTTGGAAGCGAATGTGACAGATTCTGCAGAGTGAAAGCTTCTGACATGCAACATGAGCATTTGTAAAGGGACAAAATGTTATAAAAAATGATTTGCCATGAAAAAAATACATGGTGCTTTATGGCATAAAAAACTAACAACTTACAAAATACATTTGGATTATTTTCAGTTTTTGCACAGTGAATCTGACATATACACTCAGGTCCTAGCAAGGAGGAGTATGTAGGTTATTATGTAAATGTATTTTGGTGAAAGAACTGCAGATGGCAAAGATTTTAGTTAATCAAATGCCCCATTGTCACAGAATGTGTAACAATTGACTCTCGTGCAATCACAAAATAATAAAAAAAATATATGATATGTCCACTCCACACAGCTATCCTATTAGCTGCTGCTTACACAATGAAGTTTATCGTAAACCTTATTATGTCCAAAAAAAAAAAATTATCCACTGCGCTGGAAAATTTCTACTCATTGTGATACACAATACAAATCCATAAAATCCATATAAGTGAAAACCCCACGTACAACAGTGATAAAAAAAAGTGTCACAGTATAAACAGTAAAACATTACCAATATTTTAATATTTATCATTTTTATTTATTTTAAGTTTTTAAAAAGATTTCATAAATGTTTATTTTGAAAAAAGTACCTTTGTTGTACATAGATATATTATATATGCACACGTTGGGGCTATAAGATAAAAAATATGTTTTTTATCTATGTAATGTATATAATAATTATGCTTTTATAGAGTTTTTAGCATATTGAATATAAGGAAAGGATCCTTGGGATAAATGGTATCGATTTATTTTTTTTTTTTTTAAAAATATACAGCAAGCAAGCATAATGGAATAGATAGTAGCGGGAACTACCATTAATATAGTAATTTTGAATAGCCCATAATACACAAAATAGAATGGGAACACATAGGAAAGATGGCGTGGGTAAATCTCTATGGTAACATAATAACAAATGGTGGAGAGAAGTAAAGAAAATGGCACGGCTGTTCCCCATAGCAACGGGTAAACAAGATAGCCCATAAGAACCTGGCAGAAGTCAGAGCGTTTCACGCCCTCTGAGGAAGCCACATTACTGGCGTAAGTGCAGAGCTATTGCTTGTCAAAGTCAGTCAGCCAATGAGGAGAGAGAGAGAGAGGGGCAGAGCCGAGCCGCAGCTCAGTGTCTGAATGGACATACGAAGCTGTGGCTCGGCTGGGGTGCCCCCCATAGCAAGCTGCTTGCTGTGGGGGCACTCAGCAGGAGGGAGGGGCCAGGAGCACCTAAGAGGGACTCGAGAAGAGGAGGAGGACCAGGGCTGCTCTGTGCAAAACCACTGCACAGAGCAGGTAGGTATAAAATGTTTGTTATTTTTAAATAAAAAAATAAACAAGACTTTAGTATCACTTTAATGCAGAGATGCCATAACTTTTTTTTTTATGACAATACATAGAATTTAACAAATACACAACAGTGACCTAACTTTTCTCTATTGAAGTTAGGGAATACACCTGATCACCTCCCTGCCCCCAGTCTATGACTGAATAGTAAAGGATAGACAAATACACAGCACCCCTCCACTTTACACATCAATGCTTCATAACATTATAAAGTACATAGTCAGGTGCCTAGGTAAAGCTTTGTGCATTCTAAACTCCACCAAGCTCCCCTCCAGTCCATGAGAGGGGGAAGTGTTGTCCAGGCTTCCACATGTTTATTATTGTGTGGTAGGGATACAAACATCATCCCAATGGTAATAGTAGTGTCCTGCCTGACCAAAGAATCTCAAACAGGTACTAACCTGCTCACATGCCAAGATGATTCATGCTCTAGCCCAGGGCTTCCCAAATTTTTTGGGCTGAGACCCACTTCTGAATACAGTTATTTTTAAGGACCCACTTGCTTGTAATTGTATATTGTAAAGCGATACAGAATTTGTTGGCGCTATATAAATGCAAATAATAATAATGTGTATTATTAGGGGGATGTTAAATTAAAAATATCAATTTACTACTTTTCAATTTATTATGATCAAATACCACCAAAAGAAAGCTCTATTTGTGGTAAAATAAGGACATCGATTTTATTTAGGTACATCATCGCACAACCGAATAATTGTCAGTTAAAATAACACAGTGCCGAATCGCAAAAAAATGGTGGCAAAAATCGCTGTAAAATCACGGTAAAAAACACAGTATAAAAACGCGATAAAACGCTAAGCTCAAGTGTGAATGCAGCCTTACTCAGAGTGTGCTGTGATGACTTGATTGTAGTTTTTCAACCAAGCACATGGTGTTGAAGCAAGTTCTTTATACAGTATTTTCCCAGCCAGATTACAATCTTTTCCAATTTTCAAAGCCTTCATATTTCTTTTTCGATTTTACTCACTTTCAAATGGAATTCAGCTTTTTACAGTTTGTAGTGTCAATGTACCCTCTCACATTTCATTATGTATCAGGCAGTTTACCATAAATACTAGAATTTGAATTTCTCCCAAGTAATGCATTAATATGTTCAAAACCATTAATTCTTGCCCTCTTTTTGTAATAAATGAGGATTCACAATAAATAAACGACAATTCTGCAATATAGGAACTAAGATAACATGCATCAAGGAGAACTAAAAGTCAAACCACTTACCCAGCAGGCTAATACTACAGAGTGTTGAAATATTAACCCAACTCCTCCTGAGAAGATGGTGGGCTGTATATTGAATACTTTTTTTTTCTAATTGGCCTGCAATCAAGTGTGATGCATACCATCCACTAACTTCAGTTGGAACTTCTACAATTGATTATTTATGTGGCAATGCTTTATAGTGTTTTATTAATTTTATAATAATAAAGCTATGCATAAATATATGTGAAAGAGTCAGTTTAGACAAACTAACTAATGATTTCTTACCTACCAGCAGTGTTAATTTTGACAGCAAATTTCAATTTAGTTTTAGTCTTAGGACTAAAATGGCATTTTAGTTTTAGTCCCATTTTAGTCTTCTGCAAGTGTTTTAGTTTTAGTCGTATTTAGTCGACTAAAACGTCCTACATTTTAGTCGACTAAAACGTCCTACATTTTAGTCGACTTAAGGCCCGTACACACGTACCGATTGTCGGCCGAAAATATTCGGGCGCCGAACGATCGGCCGATTTTCGGCTTGTTAGTATGATGCTTCCGACAGCCGACAGCGCACTTTCGGACAAAAAGAATCTGTCCTGCAGGCATTAAAATTTTTGTTGGCCAACACCAGAACGGCCGATTGTTCGCCAGTCAGTACAGAATTCGGCCGACAGACAGCAGATTTGCAAGACTGGGCATGCTCAGAAAAGAAAAAAGACCTGGAAAGTTAACCATCACATGACATCACTTCTGCAGTCGGCTGTTGTTGGCCGCCAAAATTCGTGTGCAGTCTTTTGCACTTTTCAACAGACAAGACAGCCCTCGGACAAAAGACAGCCGATCGTTCGGCCGACAATCGGTACGTGTGTACGGGGCTTAAAACTCATTTTAGTCATCTATAATCAAATGGGTGTAGTTCAATTGTAATTTGTAATGCATTATTTAAGCATTTCTCTACAATTTCCAAACTCATTATATACTACTGCTGGTCCTGGAGTGAAAAATGTAATATGTTATTATTTATGGTATTAAGCTTTGAGCATGCACCAGTGTTAATTTTGGCAGCAAATTTCAATTTAGTTATAGTCTTTTAACTAAAATGCCATTTTAGTCGTATTTTAGTCTTAAGACTAAAATGCCATTTTAGTTTTAGTTGTATTTTAGTCATCTGAATTGTTTTAGTTTTAGTCATATTTTAGTCGACTAAAATTGTGTTAATTTAGTCGACTAAAACGTTTTAGTCGGTTTTAGTCGACGAAATTAACACTGCCTACCAGCTAATGGTTTTTTACATCTCTAAGAAGCTCTCACCAGAAATAGTTATTACACTGGGTCTCACTCTTGTGATGTTTTTTCTGTATTGTATATTATGGAATATGCAATTGGAGGAGTGGGAATATGCAGATGGTGAGTGGGAACACTCACAATTTCAGGGACGCTGTGAACTATGGTGGAAAAATCTCACCACTGCAGTCCCCAAAAAAAAGATATAAGATGCCACTGGGTGGTTCAACCCTCCAGCATTTAGCAGCAAGTATCCAACAACAACAAAGATAGAAGAAGTAAGTGAGCTATACTAGTCTATTAGATTACATTTATAAGGGAGATATCAGTTTTGAACAGATTTACCCTTGATTTTTCATTTTTCCCTTCATTTAGCTATAATGCCCGAAGAAACCACGTTGATCGGGTTCTTCTGTCCTTCCCCTGTAATCACCTGCCAATTGTGACCCAAGACTCAGACTGACCAATGACATAGCTGGTGGAGTTTTATGGGCTTTAATGATAAGCAAAAAAATCTTTTTAAATAATAAACAATTTGCAAAATACTACTACGATGTAAAACAATGCCAACAAGCTCAGAGAAAAGCAATAGTAGTAGGGGCACAGTTTCCATGAATAATAACGCACACATAGCAACACAGCAATGAATAATAGTTCATCAACTAACCCTACTAATGGTAAGCAGAGTCCCTCTCTATTCTATTGTAACCCAGAATTCTGGAATTATTGGGGCCCCCTATTTGCTAAAAAAAAATGTGATCCCACTCTGCCAGAACTACCCTACATAAGCAGAAAAACTGAAGTTATTTTTTTTTTTCCGTGCAAAAAACTGCATACACATTGTAGATTCCTAAGCAAAAGAAAAATCTGCACATTATACTAATGTTGTGGTGTGAACAGGCAACATAGATAATAATGATGGGCTCAGGCTTGTTCAGATCGTACCCGTCATAGGCAGTGAGGCTTTTCCTGGCCTGCAGCTGCACATACACATGCTGCCTATGATTGGCAGTGTGCAGTGATGGCTTACTGGCAGGTACGATCTGAACACGCCTGAGCCCATCATTATTAGAGAACAATTGTTTTCTTTGTGCCCTTGTAGAACGCATGCAGAAAAACTCACAAAACTGCACATGATGTGAACAAGGCCTTTAAGGTTGACCATGCACCTGAAATGCAAGGTCTGTTTTTTAAGTAGGGTTACCCTTACTATTTTAGAAGAGTAGCAAATATAGGTGCATATCATAAAAATTAGAATATCATCAAAAAGTTAATTTTCAGTAATTCAATTCAAAAAGTGAAACTCATACATTTTATATACAGTAGCTGCATTACACACGGAGTGATATATTGCAAGCATTTATTTCTTTACATTTTGATGAGTATGGCTTACAGCTACTGAAAACCCAAAATTCTGTATTTTAGAAAACTAGAATATTACATGAAACCAATAAAAAAAAGATTTTTTAATACAGAAATGTTGTCTTACTGAAAAGTATGTCTATGTACAGTATAGTATGCAATCAGTACTTGGTCGGGGCTCCTTTTGCATCAATTACTGCATCAACGTGGTGTGGCATGGAAGCTATCAGCCTGTGGCACTGCTGAGGTGCTATGGAAGCCCAGGTTGCTTTAATAGCAGCCTTTAGTTTGTCTGCATTGTTGGGTCTGGTGTCTAAGTAAGCCAACATTTCTGTATTAAAAGTCAAATTTTATTGGTCTCATGTAATATTCAAATTTTCTGAGATTTAGAATTTTGGGTTTTCACTAGCTATAAGCCATAATCGTCAAAATTTTAAAAAAGAAATGCTTGAAATGTATCATTCTATGTTTAATGAATCTATACAATATAGGAGTTTCACTTTTTGAATTGAATTACTGAAACAAATTAACTTTTTGATGATATTTTAATTTTATGAGATGCAGCTGTATTGCAAGGGTGGTATAATCTTGTTTCCGTCGAGATCTAAGCAATGTAGAGTAATTCAAATCTAACTCAATAAGACATTTCCAGCACTAGGCTGCAGTGTCCTCTTGCGATAATTGCAATATCCACTATTCCCTGGGTTTTGTTCAGCAAGAGGATGATACCACACCAGCACCACGGAAGACGGAGGAGAGGTAAGTACGTTACCTTTACTTCTACGGGTTTTCTTTTTGTAATGTATGCTATGTTTCAGCATAGGGGAGGGGCCACTTAAAAAGCAGCCTACTCAACACAAGCCTGAGCAATTGACCCAAGACAAAATGGATCCAAAGACTTTTTCTGTATATTGTTATAGCAGGTAAAGTTTTTCCAGTAACATCACTAGGGGCACTGCAGCTTCACTCCTGCAGTTACAGCAGAACATAGATTTACATTCCCTCAGTATGGGACAATATGCTGGGAAACATTAATCTTCATATTATGGTCACTAACCAGTTACATCCAGAAATTTTGAGGGCTCAAAAATGTCTTTAAATTGTGTTCACATTAAATTCATAGCAGCTTTATTACCCATAGACCCTATATGTTCCATGTATATACTGGAAACATCACACCCATTTGTTTCAATATGAAAACTGACATTGTAACTAAAGTAAGCATTAAACCAGGTATGAAACTACGGGTGGCACATATACACCTTCATTGTGTTTATGCACAGCAGAAAAAGTGGTTTACTGTTACTGGACATTTATTCCCCATCCTAAGAAATAGGACAGCCCAGCCATCATAGGTGTGTGCAGCCTATTGCATTAGTGTGTGCATCCCAAATCTCAAACACACATGCACGTGTGTGTGTGTCTACATATACATGGCCCCCAAACAATTATTTCCCTGCCGGAACAGTGAAAGAGAAGTGCATAAGCACTTCTCTTATTACAGAGTTGATAAGAGAGAGATCTTCCCCATCTCCCCGTCTGCACACAGAGTGATAATGCTAATGCGCACAAGGTGATTAGGGTGTGCCCAGGCACACCCTGTGCGCATGCCAATGCCAGCCATGGTGAAAAAACACCAGATACCAGACCACAGTAAGTGCAATGTAATTAAGCTGGTTGCCATGCTAATATTATTTGCAGAAGAGTCTTCTGTGTTACTGAAAGATCCAGCCGTGCTATATTGTTAAAAAGGCCAAAAAGGTATTTGTTGCAGCATTAATGCAATCCAACCAATATTGTAATTTCCTTTCCAAGTGTCTTATACACAAGGGTTAAGGATTCACAGAGTGTAATGTCAGACACCAGCCAAATCACTTCCCGTAATGAAATGGAAACGACCCATCACTGGGTATATTGCATATACATGACACTTTTCAAATTGTGTAAGTATGTGGACAATATATTATATGGTCATTATGTTCAAGTAATGGCAAATATAGGAAACATGAATAACAATCTTTGTCTCATAGCTCAGAGAGAGATAATGATTTCAAGGTCATTCCATTAGTGATCATCGCTGTTCTTAAGCGAAACACATATAACCCCAATCCAATTAATGAAAGGGAGGAGTAAGAGAGGGCAATTCCCACACATGCTAATAGTGAATTGATGTCCTACAGTTTACTTTGTAATGTGCGCATAATACTTTATAATGACAAAAACTTATCAAGGCACAACTGTTGCCAAAAGTACAGACTAGTTAATCAAACACAGACTTGGCAGAAAATATGAAAGTCTACACAGACAAAACCATTGTATTTATGAAAAATAAATCTGCGCAAATGATGAAAACATATAAAATTATCATCAGCAGCTGTGTACAATCCAGACACCGGATCAAACCAACACAAATCAAAAAAAGTGCAGTGCTATTAGTAATGAATAAATAAATGAATGTAATGAAGTCCCATTAAACACTGAGAAAGATAAGGAAATCCCTCAATCTGTGAAAAGTGATGAAAAACTTGTAAAGATGCCACCAGGTGTGATTTCACACCACACTTACCCTAATGTAGTGACCCCCTAATATGGTTTTTACACCTTAACAACTGGAAGCAGAATCCAAATTTCTGGAAAGAAGATCCCTTAATAAGACACAATATTGCAACATCTGCGTCCCTCGTTTATGAAAGATACTCCGAGGAGCGTTCAGATGACCAGGATTTCATGCAAATAAAACTATCCACATAGCATAATCTCATTTAAAATGTAATATAGTGCAAAAAAGATCAACACTCACAGATAGATACATCCGTTTTTCCAATAATTAAACTAGCCAACATCAACCGCACATGCGTAGTAGCATGTGCGTAGCTAGACCTGATGCGTTTCGTCATACGGGTCGTCATCAGGGGTCGTGATGCCACGTATGACGAAACGTGTTGGATCTAGCTACGCACACGCTACTACGCATGTGCAGTCAATGTCGGCCATTTTCTTTATTGGAAAGATGGATGTATCTATTATCCTCCATTTATTTTACTTCCCAGAGGTAGGTACCATATAAATTAATAATTGACAATGAAGCAGTTAACATCTAATTCAATATTTAAGCCTTGGTGGGCTTGTTTCATTTCTGGAGATATCCTGTGGTAAATTTGATCCTCTCCAGTGCCCCTCAATCCTGTCTTTTACATAAAATTTCAACCCCTTTGGATTACTTTGTAAAAAAAGTTTAAGCGACAATGATGTCTGAGCCCCTTCTTGATGTTGTTGATATGTTCTCCCATTTGTACTCCAAGCTTATGGGTGGTCCTCCCTACATACTGAAATCCACACTCACACTTAAACATATTGTGACAGGAAGTCAGGTAAATCTGTGGATGTAGTCACAGACAGGAGATACATTTCCACCTGGTTTTGAAAATTCACCAATTATTATAGGGTGTCGGCTGCAGAGATAGCCAGTAGGAAGTTGAAAACCATTCAGCTGTTCAAAATGAGGAAATGAAGGCCTCTATAATTTGTCCAAAGGAAGTCTAAGGATTGCTGCCTCCTGACGCTGTGTGAAGCTGGGGAGAGGAGGACAGTCAGATGTGTACCTCCCGACACCATGTGGGCAGGGGAGAAGGAATGCCCCCTGAAAGCTGTGTGAGCATGGGGAAGACCTCCTGAAGCGATGGGTGCTGAGGAGGGTAAAAAGTGTGAAGACTTCTCAAGGTGAGAAAATGAACTATTTCTATGTGGAAGAAATAAATGAACTGTTTGCTATGTGAAAAGACAACTAAAGGAATGGTTGCTATGTGAAAAGACAAACAAAGGGACAGGTTCAATGGACATTTGTTGTGTGAAGAGATAAAACATGGACTATTGAGAGTCTGCTGTATGATCAGCCAAGTCTGCCCAACAGTAGGTTGGGGACAGACTTCATTAGATAGGTTCCTGTGTGTGAGAAGGTAGCCGCCCACAGTGGCAAGGATTTATTTTGCGTTTTATTTTATTTTGATGTTTTTTGACGCTTGCACTTGTGTGAAGAAAATTGCATGAATAAACCAAACTGTTGTTTGCAACCACTTCTCGGCTATCTCCCTGTGTAAACGCACCCCCCAAAGGGGTCATCCATACCGCCACCGAGCTAATCTCCCACAACATACAATAAGTTATGTGTGTGTGGAAATGCAGGTGATTCCTTTTTAATCTCATATTCTCTGCCGGTCACATTAGATATAGATACCAATGAATATAAAAAAAAGCAACTAAACTACAGGATATTTTAAACAAAATAGATAATGCAACCAAGAACAAGAAAATTAAAAAGTTCCAGAGGAATAAAAAGGATTACATGCAACAGAAAGTTTATAGCTGGCAGGTGGAGACAGCAGCCTCCCAGTCTCTAAAGTAATTAAAGGTGGAACCAGACACAGGGGATGTCCCACAAACACCTGGGGGGAACCAGGGGAATTTCCTGAGAGGATTTCCCAAAGGAACCTCAAGAGTATACCTAACCTTAGGCCTAGAGAGACACACAGATGACCTTAAACCCCCAGGCCACCAATCACCCAGAATAAGTTTGGACCACTAGCCACCTATGATGGGGAGTGGCACCAAACCCAAGGTGAATATCGGGACCCCTACCCCCAACCCTTCTACCCAGGGGATCACGCAGGTGGTAGACCTTGGAGACGTAGGGGAAGGGGCAGAGGAGGTAAACCCTTTAAAAACAATGTACCACATGGGAAGGAGGAATGGAGGGACTGGAGAATCCCTGCAAACCTTATCCCAATCAACTCCCCCGGGCCCCCCAGGGATATTCCTACTTATCAAAGAGAGAACAGAAATGGAGGAGGGGATGCAGGGGAGGGGGGGATGCAAAGAATCTTAGGGGAAGGTATTTTTAATTTAACCAATGTAGAATTCAGTAAAGAAGAATTTGTTGTTTTAGACAAAGGGTTGAAGTATGCACCAAGTAAAGACTTAGACCAGTTTGAGGCTTTTATTGATCTCCATAAATATGCTAGAAAGTTGAATATAAAAAAAAAATCTTATTGGAGCAACCTGAGAAGACAGGGGTACCAGCACAGATAGAATATATACACAGTGGCTTGCATAATAAGTCTACTTTTAATCCTAAAAAAAAAACAACTAATAATTAACACAGGGTTTTTTAAATCCATGGTAGAAATGGGCTTGAGGGAGATTAAGACAAAGATAGATAAGAAAATTAAAAAGATTTGGGATAGTATTAGAGCCTTGTAGGAACGTAAAAATATAGCCATAAGGCCCACAGATAAAAAAGAGGACTACAATGGGGGAATGAAAAGGATTTTGTCAGACGCTACCACCAGCCTCCTCTAAGTCATCACTGTTGGGTATTGGCTTCCCATCCGCAGGAGTAGCTAGGCATATAGACTTAGTCCAAAGACAAAGACATTAGCATATACACACCCATGGGGGCTGTCCCATCTGGTCAATACCCCCCCTGCATCACCACTCCCAACTCAGTTTGGTAGCATAGCAGTAGGTAATAAGAACCCCAAAAGAGGGGCGGGGGCGGCGACTGTCGGAGGACTCAGAGAAAGGAATTTTACAGGTAAGATTTTACAAAAATTCCGTTTTCTCTTACGTCCTCCGACAGTCGCCACCTCCTCTAAGTCATCACTGTTGGGATGTCCCAAAGCAGTATAGACATGAGGGATGGGAGACGCAACCGTAGAAAAGGCAACGCAGTACCCACATCAGAGAAAGGAATCTTACATGCACCGTAAGAGAACCAACTGGGCAACAGAAAAAATAAAATGCTCAACAGGAGCAACAGCCCAAGAAAGCAAACATCAACAGCCAGGGACCCAGAAAAAATTCCAGGGTCCATCATGGTACTGCCGCACTGAGAACTTTGCGGCCAAAGGAAGCATCAGCTGATGCCAGAACATCTACTTTGTAGAATTTGGAAAAGGTGTGCACCGACGACCAAGTCGCAGCCTTGCACACCTGGGCCACCGAGGCCCGATGCCAAAAGGCCCAGGACGCACTGAAAGATCTGGTAGAGTGCGCCTTAACAGGGAAGGGCGGAACCCGTTCCTTCAAGGCATAAGCCTGTTCAATGGTCTGTCTGATCCATTTGGCAATAGTTGCTGCAGATGCAGCCATGCCCTTCCGAGGTCCCTCAGGAAGGACAAATAGAGAATCCGTCTTCCGAAAGGATTCCGTAGACGACAGGTAAACCCTGATCGCCCTGACAACATCCAAGGAATGCAAGGCAATCTCCTTCGGATGTTTCGGCTTCGTACAAAGCGAAGGCAGGACAATGTCCTCATTAAGGTGGAACTCAGTGATCACCTTGGGAAGGAAGGATGGGGGTGGTCGCAAAACCACCTTATCCTTGTGAATTATCAAATAAGGGGAGCGGCAAGACAACGCCGCCAGCTCCGACACTCTGTGAGCTGAAGTGATCGCCACTAGAACAACCACCGTTTTAGACAGCAGAGGCAACGATATCTCCCTGATGTTTTCAAAGGGAGCACGCTGTAATACAGACAGAACCAAGTTCAAGTCCCATGGAGGTAAAGGCTCCTTCCTGGGAGGAGCCAAATGTTGCACACCTTGAATGAAGGTGCGAATCAAGGAATGAGACGCCACAGGGCGTTGGAAAAGGACAGCCAGAGCAGACACCTGGCCCTTTATCGTGGCCAGCGCCAGGCGCTGATCCACTCCAGACTGGAGGAAAGCTAACACTCTCGACACTGAGTAACAACGAGGGGAGAACCCCCTGGATTCACACCAGGCGAAATAAGCTTTCCAGGTACGGTAATAGATCTTACGAGAGGAGGATTTCCTAGCCTTGATTAAAGTAGGGATAACCTCAGGGGAGAGACCCTTGTCCCTCGGGACCTGGGTCTCAATAGCCAGGCCGTTAAAGCCAGCGACTGTAAAGCAGGATAGAAGATCGGACCTTGACACAGGAGATCTTCCCGCAGAGGCAGACGCCACGAAGGTGCCACTGCCAGGTGAACAACGTCGGCGTACCAGGACCGGCGTGGCCAGTCCGGAGCCACCAGAATCACCGGGTGCGGTTCCGAGACCAATCTGCGGAGGAACCGGGATAGTAACTGAATCGGAGGAAAGGCATACATCAGACGATACTGATGCCAAGGGGCTACCAACGCATCCGAGGCGTCTGCCAACGGATCGCGTGTTCTTACCACGAACCTTTCCACCCTTTGATTTAGCCGGGATGCGAACAGATCCACGTCCGGGATCCCCACCTCGCACACAGCATCTGAAAGACCTCCAGGTGTAGGGACCATTCCCCATGGTCCAGGGTCTGGCGGCTCAGATAGTCGGCCTGCCAATTTTACACACCTGGAATGTGAGCGCAAGACAGGATGTCGGTCACCTCCCGGGCCGCCCGAGCACTCCTGGTGCCCCCTTGGTGGTTGATGTAAGCCACCGCGGTCGCATTGTCCGTCTGTACTCGGACAGGTAGGCCCCGGAGACGGTCCGACCACTGGAAGAGACAGAGTTTTATTGCTCGCAATTCCAGCACATTTATCCTCTTTATTACTCCTCCTCCGACCAAGTGCCCTGGGCAGACAGGTTGCCCAGGACTCCACCCCAGCCCGACAGGCTGGCATCCGTGGTAACCACTGTCCATACCAACGGACGGAAGCCACCACAGAAGAGCCAATCTGGTCTGACGACTCAAGGAGACACTCAGATCCAGGGACTGAGGCAGTCTGTCCCACCTGGCCAGGATCTCCGTCTGGAGAGCCCGCGTGTGAAACGGAGCAAAGGGTATCACCTCGAAGGCTGACACCATCAATCCCAGAGACCTCATACAGGTTCTGAGTGACGAGGACGGGTTGTCCCTGAGGGACCTGATCTCGTCCTGCAAGGTCCGGAGCTTGTCCTCCGGCAAGAACACCTTTGCCTGAGCAGAGTCCAGAATCATTCCTAGATAGGGAAGACGAACCGATGGAGACAACGCCGATTTTTGAACGTTGATGGTCCATCCGAACTCCTGAAGCGTCTGTACCGTGGTGGACAGATCGCGCACAAGGTCCTGGCTGGCACGTGCCCTCAGAAGGAGATTGTCCAGGTAGCCCAAGACCGCAATGCCCTGTTCCCTCAGTAGGCCCAGGACCGGCGCCAGCACTTTGGTAAAAACCCTGGGTGCCGAAGCGAGACCGAAAGGTAACGCCACAAACTGGTAGTGGTCCTCTGCGATAGCGAACCGAAGGTACCGCTGATGACCCTCGAAAATGGGGATGTGTAGATACGCATCCTTCAGATCTATCGAGGCCAGGAATTCCCCTGGACTCAGGGAGGCCACCACCGAACGGAGGGACTCCATACGGAACTTCCGAACACGCACGAAGCGGTTCAGCGATTTCAGGTCCAGAATAGGACGCACTTTGCCCTCCTTTCTGGGCACAGTGAACAGATTTGAATAAAACCCCTGAAACCTGTCCCGATGAGGCACCGGGACAATCACCCCCTGAGACAGAAGGTCCTGCACCGCTTGGTGCAGGTCCTGTAGACGCCCTGGGGACAAGTGTAGATTTGAGGGAAAAAATCTGTCCGCCGGCCTGGAAAGGAATTCTATCTTGTACCCTGATCGAATGATTTCCTGAACCCACCTGTCCAATATCCGGAGCAGCCAAGGTTGGAGGAAACCGCGTAAACGTCCCCCCACCCCAGAAATGGGTGAGAGCGCCCCTTCAGGCAGAGGAGGACTGACCCGCTGAGCCGGCATTGCCGGACTTCTGCTTATCAGCCCAGGGCTTCTTCTGTTTGCCCTGAGCCTTGAAGGGCTTGCCCTTGGATTGGTTCCGAAAGACACAAAAGGACCCCTGATGGGATCTAGGCGCAGAACCCCGCTTGCCTCGAAAAGACTTGTTCTTCGGGTTCTGGGGCAGCATAGTGCTCTTGCCCCCCGTGACGCCTTTCACCATGGTGTCCAACGCCTCGCCAAAAAGGCGAGAGCTAGCATAAGGAATATCAGCAACTGTTTTCCGTGAGGACTGGTCGGCCGACCAGCTCTTCAGCCATATCAGTCGCCGGTTAAGCACCGCGACACTAGAGAGGTGAGCCACCAAGGGGGCCTCATTCAAGGCTGCATCACACAAGTACATGACTCCTTGGTGGATCTGATCCACCATTTCCAGCCGGGCAGGCGGAACACCATCAGACACGAGATTGCTCCTAAGCATCTTAGTCCAATCAGCCACCGCCTGAGCCACCAGAATGGAAGCGAAAACGGGTTTGAGCAACGAACCCGCCACCGTATAGGAATGGCGGGCTAGAAACTCCAACCGTCGGTCCGTGGGATCCCGGAAAACCGGGGTATCCTCAGTAGGAACCAAGGTAGCCTTGTTCAACACACGGCCACAGTGTGATCTACCTGTGGAGGCACACACCATCGTGATTCCGTAGCCGGTGCAAAAGGATAAAGCAATTTGAACCGACTAGGTACCAGGAATGGACGTTTTAACGTGCGCCACATCTCATTAACAGTGTAATGAAACTCAGCCGGGCAGGGGAAAACCTGCTCAGACTTGTGGGTCCTGTGCGTCCCAAATGAGGACACAACGCCCGGAGGACAGGGCTCATCCTCTAAATGTAAGGTATCCTTAACAGAAATAATCAACTCATCCATGGTCGCCCGTTCTTCAGGCGACCCCGGGGAGGAGGTATCAACCCCCTCCACCTCAGCCTCCCCCTCAGACTCCGGGGGGTCCAAGGATGAGCGGGACCCTGAAAAAGGCACGCTCGCAGCAGCAGCCATATCCCCATCTGACTCAGAAGAGAGAGACAATCTGGGCCTCTTTTTCGCAGCACGTTCAGCCATCAGCATTTCCATATTAGCCACCAAAGTCGCCACCATGGCAGCCAAATCGGGTCGCAGCGGGGCCACAGGAGAACTGGGGCCCCCCACTAAAGCTGGAGGAAACTTGCTTTCCTGAGAATCCATTGCCCAAGTTAACAGAAACAAAACCACAGTGCAATACAAATGTACTGGTCCTTTAAAATCGCTGCGGTGTGCGCAGCCCACCGCTACCGCTATAGTGACAAAAAGACCCCAAAAGGAGAAGAGAAAAGGAATATTGAGAGCAATAACCTGCAGAGCTCGAAGAGCGTTGCTACCGATGTCCTGCTGCTGATGGAAAGGAAGTGCTGCTGAAGTAGGCTAAACTTAAAGTCTTTCAGTCTTAGGGAAAATGGCTGCCCCATAGGATTGCATTGGAGGCTTCAAGAAAATGGCCGCCGAACATGCGGTCGGACCGATCGTTCTACACCCACCAAAATGGCGGCGGATGGTGCCAAAACAGCATGCAGTATCACCCACAGAGAGGCTGACCATGCCTGTCCAAATCAAAGATGGCGGACCGCGCGAGTTCACTCCGCTGCGGTCGCCACACAAAGTCTGCACCCCCAACAATGCATCGAAGTGACACAGGGAAGGGGACCCCCACACATACAGAAAACTGCACAAGCGATCCCCGCAGGGACCGCATCAGGGAGTCACACAGGCACAGACATGGGGGACACACAGCAACACAGACTGCCACCCCAGACAGAGGCCCCACTGAGCCAGGGACATGACACTGCAGCACCGCAGATTTGTCCTGTGAGCTAGCCACCTCACTGCTGCATCCCTGCAGCGAACAGGTATGGGTCATTCGTAATGCCAGGGCGAGCCATAGCTGAACGCTCGATGGCGGGCTGGGGGTCCATCTGACCCTCTTGCGCTGGAGAACCAGGGCGGTCAGTCCGAATCCCAGCACCACATGATCCATCTTCATCC
Source organism: Pelophylax lessonae (assembly GCF_965119305.1). NCBI lineage: Eukaryota > Metazoa > Chordata > Amphibia > Anura > Ranidae > Pelophylax > Pelophylax lessonae. The sequence goes on along the minus strand of NC_138776.1, from coordinate 179,312,212 downwards.
GAAGAGAAGACTAACACTAGAAGCTGACAAAATAAACAGCTAGTAAAGTAAGAGAAAAAACTGACATTTTCAAAGAAAATCAAATAAAAGATTAGGAAGGCTGAGACTGAAGCCCCAGCACAAGGTAAGCCTGACTACTCCTGACGCTAGGCAGATTAAAACTGAGTTGGGAGTGGTGATGCAGGGGGGGGTATTGACCAGATGGGACAGCCCCCATGGGTGTGTATATGCTAATGTCTTTGTCTTTGGACTAAGTCTATAGGCCTAGCTACTCCTGCGGATGGGAAGCCAATACCCAACAGTGATGACTTAGAGGAGGCGGCGACTGTCGGAGGACGTAAGAGAAATAACATTTTTAACCTTAAGGAAAAGCAGTATCTGGTACCAGAGGTACCATACATGCCTGTAATGTACCAGGTTCCCAAGGTATATAAAGATGCCAAAAGACCCCAGGGAGACCCAATATTAGTGGAGTTGGTTCTCTGTTCTCTAGAATGTGCGAATACCTAGATGTGTCTTTGGCAAGTAGTGGAACTTAAAGATAGCAGGGACCGAATTGGATTGTTAAAGGGCTTGGAGGTTAATCGGACAGTGTACTTATTTCCATTGAGGTAGAGTCCATCTATACCAACATTGAACAGAAGGATGCTCTTGAAGCCGTCCAATGGGCATTGCGGCAATATTCAGATATTAAAGAACAACAGGACAATATAGTGGAAGGATCTAGCTATGAGAAATATTTTTTTTCTGGTTTGATCATACTTATAACCAGACCAAGGGAGTAGCCATGGGGGCTAAATATGCCCCCAGTACGGCAAACATCTTTATGAATAACTGGGAGCAAGATGGTTCTCTTTGGATGCAGGTGGCCAGCGAAGGCATTATAGAAAAGGTACATTGATGACATCATTATGGTGTGGCAAAGTTCTAGGGAGGAGCTGGATGCATTGATCTCCCACATAAATCCCAATAGAAACGGGATTAGGTTTACTGTACATATACAAAAGGAAACTGTGAATTTTCGGGATCTGGTTATTTGTAAAACACAAGGATTCCTACAAACAAAAAACAACTTCAAAGACACTGATAAGAATCGGTATATACCCATAAATAGCTGCCATTATCCCAAATGGAAAAATGTGATCCCTAAAGGACAATTTATTAGGATAGGAAGGAATTATGACAGTATGTTAGATTATTTGGAACAGATGGACATTCTTATCTAAAGGTTGGTAGATAAAGAATATAGGAGGGACCAATTGAAGGGGGTTTAGGAACAAGTAGGAGGTATTGACAAGGAAACTTTATTAACCGCAGACCAAAGGAGAAGAAAAACCATGAATGGGCCTTCATAACTGGCTTTAAAAAACAGTTCAAAGATGTAGAGGTAGTCATTAAAAAGAACTGGCCAATATTATGGAGGGCTCCAGTATTGGGAAAGGTCCTACACAGGAGACCACAGTTCATTTATAGAAGGGTCCCAAATCTAAGACCTAAGGTAGTGCATACCATACGGCACCCACCCAGGAAAACAGACACCTTTCTGGATGAGAGAGGGTTTTTTGGGTGTGGGTTTTCCGCATGTATCACAGTTTCTAGAAGGAACAAAAGAAGTAAAAAATGTATATCTAATGTGACAGGCAGAGAATATGAAATTAATCTCTTGAAATTCCACACACGTAACTTATTTGTTAGAGTGTGGATATCAGTATGTAGGGAAGACCACCCAAAAGCTTAGAGTACAAATGGGGGAACATATAAACAACAAGGGCTTCAGATATCATAGTGTCTTAAACTATTTTACAAAGGAATCCAAAGGGGTTGCAATTTTATGAAAAAGACAAGATCGAGGGGCACTGGAGAGGATCCAATTTAACACAGGATATCTCCAAAAATGAAACACAGTGGATATTTGAAATGGAGTCACTAGCCCCGCAAGGCTTGAATATTAAATTAGATGTTAACGGTTTCATTGTAAATTATTAATTTTATATGGTACCTACCTATGGGAAGTAAAATAAATGGAGGTATAGAGATCATAAAAGAACACTAGATGGTGTCATAGATCAGATGCATATTTATAGGGGGGGGGGGATTAAGGATCATATGCCACTAGGGGTTGCCGGTGCTTACATATATTAAATAATATTAAAAAGATTTTGTATTATTTTATAAATTAGATGTTTCTTATATTTTTAATATTACTTTATGTTTATACATTTTTTAGATCATTGTATAATAAAGTTTGCATAATTTTTATAGAATACATGACATACTGCAACTTGTCTAAGTTTTGACATATTAAGTGTCGGTTTACAGGTGTTTACCATGTGATTGTTTAGATGGATGGGCGCCACCAGTGTAGACTTTTGGAATTAGGACTGTGCTTGGCTATATGAAAATTGACCAGGAGGGTTAGAACACATAAATTGCCCTGGATTAGCCACGGCGTTCTCGCCCTGATGACGTTATGGGCGGGAAAACGCATTGAGGTGGGGATATGGTACGTCTGACGTCACCCTGGTTAACAAGGCTTGGGCTGTAGAATGCATTCCAGGCTTCCATCCTGTTGGTGGGCTAGGACAGTAACACAGAGTTAGTGAATACATTGTTGAATCCTGCTAGTGCTGGCTGGGCACTGTTAAATGGGAGTGTACTTTTGTTAACTTTCTGTGGGCTGAGAAATTTTATTAAACTAGTTGCACTATAATCTTGCTGTTTGCGGTTTCATTTTTTGAATATAAGGATATGCTGAAGAAGATAGTAGACACTTGTCTCACTTGCTGTGCAAGTCTAAGGCTTCCAAGAAGTGTTACTAGACCCACTGGGTCAAGGGATCTAGTGAGCTTGCATTGCATAGGGGAATGGGGTGCACAGAGGTGAACTGAGTGGAGATTGGCTGTCTCCTTTTACATGAAGAGTGATGAGCACGTTGATACATACTTTGTATATGGACTTTGGTACTACCACTGAAGGACTGTACATATAGTTTATGGAACAAATTTTTGGATCTTATTGTATTAACCGCTTGCCAACCGCCCACAGTAAAATGACTGCAGCAGAGCTACGTGACTGGAGTGCATGTGGTCTCGGGGGCGCGCGAGTGCGCTCCCCCGCTGTGTTTAGTCCGGGAAACGGAAAGGAGACCCGTCTGCTTATGTAAACAAAGCAGGTGGATCTTCTGTGAGACAGGCAGGGACAGGTCAGCAGTTTCAGCTGAGCTGAAACTGCGATCTGTCTGTGCCTGTCACAGAACCCCCCCCACACACAGTTAGTAAGCATATAGGCATACATTAACCCCTTTGATCACCCACATGGTTAACCCCTTCCCTGCCAATGGCATTATTACAGTAACAGTGCATATTTTTAGCACTGATTACTGTAGTAATATCACTGGTACGCTCAAACGTGTCAAAAAAATGTTAGGGTTCCGATCTGTCTGTGATGTCGCAGTCCCGCTAAAAATTGCAGATCACCACCATTACTAGTAAAAAAAAAAAACAATAAAAATGACATAAATCTTTCCCGTAGTTAGTAGAAGCGATAACTTTTGCACAAACCAACCAATCAAAATACGCTATTGCGATTTTTTTTTTACCAAAAACATGTAGCAGAAAATGAATTGGCCTAAAATATAAAAACATTTTGATTTTTAATTTTTTTTGGGAATGTCCTATAGCAGAATGTGAAAAACATAGTTTTTTTTCACAATTGTCGCTATTTTTTGTTTATAGCGCAAAAAATAAAAATCGCACAGGTGATCAAATATCACCAAAAGAAAGCTTTATTAGTGGGAGAAAAAGGAAGTAAATTTTATTTGGGTACAGTGTTGCCCGACCGCGCAATTGTCCATTAAAATAACGCAGTGCCGAATCCCAAAATAGGGCCTGGCCAGGAAAGGGGTAAAACCTTCCGGGGCTGAAGTGGTTAAGCACGATTTTTGGGCACAGTTGGAATAGGGTAATTATTTAAAGTATTCACATCTTAAGGGCATTTGTGCATATATTCATTAGCACCTAGCACTTTTCGTGTTGTTTTTCCTGTTCATTAGCACTGTGTACTACACAGGGAAGTGGGAAGAGCAGCAAGGGTGTCACTTTATATAATCTTTTGGGATCTGTGGCGCAGTATACAGATTTATATTAAAAGAAGAAAAGGGAATTCAACTTCCCAGCAGCCACTTCAAACTGAAATAGGAGTTACAGTAATATTAACTACGTAAAGAAAGCAATCTTTAAAACAACATCATTTTTTTTTACTCCCTCCCCGGGTATCTCTATACTACAACTCTGTGATACTACAATAGATATAGGGATCCTGATTCTTCTACGCATTTCTAGACCTAGTGCACGTCTTCAGGAGTGTAAGAGAGGACACCTCCCTATAAATACCTAGAAAATAGTCATAGACATATACTTCAATACAAATAGTGCATAACATTAGTTCTTACTACATTTATACAAAGAGGCTATAGAACACATCACCAGTGCTCAGGGTTCCCCTGGGCGAGCGCAAGGGCATCCCCAGGAAAGAGAAGGGAGGAGCATGGGGCATGTAATTTCAAAATAGGTGTGGTACGTATGCATGCCATACTTTTTTCAGTTCCTTTTAAAAAAACTTCAATGTCAATTAGTGACCACCTCCTTCAGCAGACCCCCACACCAATAGTGCACTTGAATCTTCTCACCTTGTACTGCCCTGAAGAGTTTAAGAGGTCTAAGCAGGAATGTATATCAAGACTGGTGATCTCATGGTAATCACATGAGTGATTCCAATCACTACTTCTCTAATTCTCTTTATTCATGCACATCTTTAATCCGTCCAAAAAAATAAACCGGAATCTAGTGCTCTCTGTTTAATAACTTCTTTATTTATAAAAATACACCAATATATTCTTAAAGCAAAGTTTTAGAAATAAAAATGAGCCCACAAAACATTGTTTCTGTCTCCTTCAGAGATCAGGGACTCATACATCCAATATAGATAGCAACCAGATCCAGATAGTGCTGCTCATCTCACCAATACTGCTCCTGTGATAGACAAAGATATGTCACATGGCAAGCTCCACTCTAAAGCGTTGAGTCCCTGGGCAGGGTTTTTATCATATCTCTCTGAAGAAGTTCCTGCCAAGGGAAGCAACATGTTAGGGCGGAACTTGCCATGTGACATTATCCAGTCTATCATAGAAGCTGCTGGGTATTGGTGAGGTGAGATGTTTGTTTAGGACAGAAAATGGCAAGGTCAATTACAGGAATAGCCCACTTTTTTTTGCAAACTATTTCTCTACTGTACAGAGCACAGCAAAGGTTTTTGGATGGAGTGAAAATCATTTCAGGAGTGATGCACATCCTACCTGTTCATTAACAGGGAATGTTTTGAAACATTTTGTAGGTCTGTTTGTCACCAAAGGAGCTTGGTGAGACAGAGGAGAGTTAACTTGTGTAGCCAAGGCTCTTGCAGACAATGAGCTTATCAACTTTGGCAAGGAAGGTGCGTGAAACTCCCTCCTAAATATAATGGCATAATGGAGGACTGAAATCTTCTGCAGCTTCCTTCCTCCAACACTTCCTCAATGTCCTCTTCATTCCTTTTTGATTCTGCATACTCTAGGACATATCAGGGTCTGAGCAAACAGAAATAGGAGAAGAAGCGGAGTGTTTATGAGCACTGGACAAAGATGACTGTAACCTGTCCAAGATTTTGTGACATAGATGCAGAAAATTCTGCTTTTGTCAGGTAGACTGCTTTGTGTGCCTCATATAGAGCTAGAATCTGATGCTGAGTCCAGTGTTAAAACTAGTGTTTGACCGATATCGTCTTTTTATTGCCGATACCGATATTTTGGTAATCGCATATGGGTATCGGCCAATATTTTCGAGAATTAAAAAAAAACATTTTTTTTTTTTTACAGGTACTCTTGTGGAGCGATCTGGAGGGACCCCCAAACCCTTCCTCTGCACTTAAAAGCATCCAAAATTCCAAGTTTGGCTGTTTTAAATGCTGTCATTTTTTTAATTTGGCGCCGAGTCATGACATCACTTTTGGGTTTTTCCATGGAGACCCGATCAGAGCCGAATGCGGCTTTGATCGGGTCTTCAGTGGCCATGCATGTAGGATGCTTGGGTTTCCCTGTTAGACAGGAGACCGGGCGAGCCGCGGAAGGCAGCGGGAGAGGGGGGAACGTCCCCTGTGGCTCCTTGTAATGACAGCCGAGCGGCTTCTCAGCCGCATCAGTTGTCATTACAAGACAGCCGACCGTCGGCTATGGACGCCAGTACCGGGGTGATACCTCTAGCTGCAGGCATCATTCCGGTACAGCACTGTCCCGAAATATTGGCAATATCGGTAACCTCAGGGGCCGATTCCCCATATATCGGGGAAAGTGCAGATCGGCCCTCTATATATCGGTCGATCCCTAGTTAAAACATGGCCCTGCTTGGATGCAAGGGATGCATTGTCACTCTAAAGATAAGTGTTATGTGGACCTTCAGCAGAGCGAATTTTAACCTATTGTTTAGAATTGGCTCCATTTTGCGTGATCTCTGACATAGCTACAAGTGAAGGCTTTTCCCTGTGGAGTACTCATGGAGTATAGTCTAAGGGATAGGGTAAGTGGGTCCAGAAGGAGTATGTAAAAACCCAAGTGTTGACTGTCCTGCAATGAATTCTCATGGCAAGAGAGTAGGAGGAAGTGCCTGAGTAACATATAAGGGCTCTAGGCGGAAGTGACATTAAAGTGTGCCACCAGTGGTATAATGTAACACCTATTCATCCATCAGAGACTAAGATTTAAATATTCATAATTTAGAGACAAGTTTAAAAAGTTTTAAAAATAATAAACTAGTGAAGCTGATTTCTCAGAGGAGGAGAAGAGGTCAATCACCTACAGACATTAGCAAAAACTGAGGACTCACGGAGTGGGTTAGGGTTACAGGGGAGGGAGGGGCATGTCCTTAAAAGCTTGTAATGTTCAATCACCTGAAAGTATAAGCGTATAACCCAAGGTATATGAATAAGTTGCCTGTGTCCTGTACTGTATGATTACAAGAAAATACTACTAGAAAATGTGAACACCACACGCAATAATACACAACAAACTACAGATTGAAAGATTCCAAGAGGAAAATAAACGATTGTCAGACAGGGGAACTGAAGAATTCAGTTATCCTAGCATTACCAATGAGTGTTGGCTACAGTTTGGGGATGCTCTGGGAGATTTCTTTCAACAAATAGCACAACCCAGGAGTCTTAGCAAATATAATTGCTTCCCATGGTGCTGTATTCTGCTTCCTGGCAAGGCTTAGATAAAAGCATGTGGCTCCACCCAGCAGTCATTACACAGTTAACTAATAGTTTTGCCACTTGGCAAACGTTCAGTCAAAATGCTGGCGGAGAGCCTGTTGTTTACTGAAGCTCAGGAAGAGGCATCTGCAGCATTACAGAAAGCATATTGTAAGAGGCAACACATACAAATTAAACCTCTTGAGCTATGAAGAAATGGCAGAGGAAATTTATAACTCATTTAATAAAACTTGAAGGGAATGTGCAATTGAGAATTAAAGCTTGTTTTCAATCAAGTAAACAAAAAGGAATGGCACATTTCTGGAGTTCTTGTGTCAAGATCACTGGCCTAGCTTGGCTAATAATATAATGGTGCATTCCACAATACAGATTATCAACAGTCTGTTGTAGCATGTTGATGTACTGTAAAGCAATTATTTAGTGAATCAACTTTCTGGCAATAAACTGCTAAAAGTAAGTTAAATTTAAAACCCAGGTGTCTTATCTGCACCTTTTTGTACATTTCCTCTATGTTTCTGATTGCTCCACATTTCACATATCTTCAAAGGATAGGATTATGGTATAGATGGCGAGGTATACATGAGAGAAAAAAAAAAGACATGAGAGTGGCTATGTGTATTATATATATTGTTCATATTTTAAATTTTTTTGTTTAAGAAAGAAAGGCAGTTTCCAAGTGAACATGCATAGCAAGTATACTGGTAACTAATCATCAGAACAATAGACACATATCAAAAGAAACAAGGACTGGACCAATACTGTCCATCAAGGTGACTGAGATGTGTCAATAGGATAAGTAAAAAGTTATCCTGCTCCAAAAATAGGAAATAGAGGGAATTCCAGAAGGCAAAGATCTGGTATATCATGAGGAGGCCCTGGTCCGGGATCCTAAAGTGGAGTGACTTCTGGGGGAACCCCTCATGGATCAGAAAACTGCCTAATTTTACAAAGATAACATAAGTAAAAGATTGAAAAAATAAAAAAAAGACAGAGTTGGAGAAAAGAGGACAGGAATGGGGGGAGGTACTATAAAGGGCCAGACAGAGTTAGGGAACGTGATACATGGACTCAATCACCTATTAGGACCTGCATCAATGCGTGTATTATATTTAACAAGAAATAACTGTCTGTACTTGCAATAGGTTGAGCTGATGGGTGGTAGTGCTGGAGTTTTTTGTAGTTTCTTGAATTTTGCTAGATTTGCAGGACAGCTTGTTCTGCTGAAAAACAACAGACTCACTGGCCAAAGCACCAAACGAAAATAAAGGAAAGAAAACCAATAAAAATACTAATGCAGCCACCACAAGAAATGGTAAGCTGCAATACAACAAATGTTTGCTTTTGGGTTTAATACTACATTAACTGTTGGATGCATCAATGTGTTGCTGCGTTTATTACAAATGAAAATTAGTAAGAGAGAAGTTTGAAAAAAAGAATCCTTTTTACATTTGAAAATGTTCAGCATAAAATGATATAGTTGTAGTAAAGTGTAAGCTCATGCTAGCATTCTGCAATGTTTTCCAACTGTCAGGGCAGAAATGGGAATTTTGCTAAAAAAAATCCATCTTGCTCTGACTTTCCAGCATTTGCAAAAGAGTAAAGACCACTCAAAACCAGATTAATAATTTGTACATGTTTAGTGAATCCCTCTGTGAGTTCGCTCTACATTATAAAATGGGGCGAAGGGGTTCAACAATATTAAAACTAATTTTGAGTGTGTCTTCTCTAATGAAGTAGGAAACATGACCTAAAACATATACAGTAAATTAGTGCAAGGACTAAAACTCTAATGAACACTAAAAAGCTGTGTTTGGGTGGAAAACTTTGCATTAATAAACACCCTGGTATTCAACAGAATTTGTTAGGCAGAACCTAGGCAGATATAAAAGACACATACAAACCCACAAGTATGCATCGGGAGCTTTATGTGACACTTTAGTTTTTGTTCAGGAAGCGCGCACCTAGCGCGCTCTCAGCACAGTCAACAGTTTCCCTACAGATGAATAAGTATGAAATAAGTATTAAAATGTCATCATTTTTTTAGGTAAATATATTTCTAAAGGTGCTATTGATATGAAATGTTCCCCACATGACGGTAACAACCCATGCAATCCATACGTACAAAGAAATAAGTTCAGAAATTAAGTTATGAAATGACACAGGGAAAAACTACTGAACACACAAAGAAAGGAAGGGGAAAAAAGCATGGAAAACCAAGACACCAGCTGAAATCTATCAGTAATTGGAAGCAATTCTGCCCCTTGTCAGTGCAAATTATTATCAGCTGATTTAGTTTCAACTGATGGCCTATAAAAAGGTGTCTCATTACCAAGGTATCACACAAGAAACATCTCATGATGGGTAGAAGAAAAGAGCTCTCTCTAAACCTCTGCAACCTTAATGTTGCAAAACATACTGATGGCATTGGTAACATGTTATGAAAGGTGAACCTATTCTTTAAAGTAGCACAAAGTAGTTTCAAAAGTAGTAGAACTGAGAGAAGTCCTATGCAGTAAAACAGTTGGACAAGCTCTTGTGATTACTAGCCAGTGTTCCCTTTGTTTAGGCCCTTAGCTGACTATATAGCACACCAGAATGAGTTAAAAGCTCTATAGATCTATAGATCCTTTAGCACTCACAAAATGTCCAGCTGGTAGCCTCCTTCCAACTTCCAAGTGACACTCTATACCAGTGATAGCAGACCAGATCTTGAATAGACAGCCCCTTCAGTCAGCTTTCTGTAGAACCAGGGTCACTCTCACTAACTTCAGTCCTTCAGGACTCATACCCGAGGCCGCATGGCAGCACAAACTCTCGATTCACGCCTTCAGGTTGCCCGTCTGAGGCCACATGGCAGCAAGTGCAATTCCCTGCTAGGAAAGACCAAGAGCCCATTTGCTCCGAGAGTATAAATACAGGCACCAAGCATGCATAGGGGCATCTTCCCTTGTAACTGGCCAGGGCTGCATAAATGTTCATGCTCCCATCAACATGGTTTCTGACGATTATACAGCGCTTTCCTTAGTTGATAGGATTCGGTGAAATTTCAAGACAGCATAAGCAATGCCAAAGCACACTGGGAAGACAACACTAGCCGATCCCCGAATACTATTCAGCAGACAGCAGTTACATTTACCTAGCTGTCTGTTAAGCAGAGAAACCAAAAACTTTTCTACACTAAACCTAGCACCTACCTAGGAGGGTGCTACATTTAAATACAGCTGAATAAAAGAAAAACGGTGTCTGTCTTCATCTCAGGCTGCAAAGCAACAAAATGTGACAATTTTAAAGGGGGTATTTTTTTCTATACCACAGTAGTCAGACTTTTAATATGGGTTCTATGCAAAAAAATTGTATGGTATCACTCTGGAGCACTTAGCGTTTTGTATCTTACACTTCATATGGACACTGTATTTATCATGTATTACAGATTTCATTATTTTGCACAGTGACACTTTATTTGTTATGAAATGTAAATTTATTTTCTGTGGTTACAAAATTATTTTTAATACTATGTTTTGGAGAGTTCACAGAAGTGTCTAGCTGCTTTTGATATACTCCACTGTTATTAACTAACCATTTTTTATTTTACAAGTGATGTTGGGAACTTAAAGTGGTTGTTAAGCCAATATGTGATCATTACATAATCCCCTCTGTTAGAATACAACCTGTATCCTAGTGTCTGTGCTTTATTTAAAAAAAGCAGATTTCTACCTGTTTTCACAGCTCCTATCTGCAATTCCCAACTCTCTTCTCTCCCCGTCTGACATCTCCAGGGGGTGTGGCCAAGAACTTCCTCTGACGTCAGCTGGGGAGGAAAGAAGGAGAGAGCTGGGAATCACGTGACGGCCATGCGGCACTGTGAAAACAAGTAGAAATCAGCTTTTTTGAAATAAAGCACAGGCACTAGGATACAGTTTGTAATCTAACAGCGGGGATGATGTAAAGATCACAGCTGCGAATGACAGAGACATTTTAGCAGACCACAGTGTCAGGGCTAAGCAGCCATTATACACCGTGGTCAGTGTACAGTGAGGAGGGTAGAAACTGGAAGGATCAGCCAGGTATTTTAGGTGATACGAGGGGGCCAAATTGCACAAGCACTGTGCTGTAAATCACGCGTTAAAGGGAACAGGTCCTTTTTTCTTTTTTTCATAGGGTAACAAACACTTTAAGTTAGCAGTGTGGAGATGTTTATTTGTAGTGAATAATAATTCATACTCTGGACTCATATAACTGGTCTGTTATTGGGCCCCTTACATTTTAATGTATTTATAAATGATATAGTGTTTGGAGATAAAGTGTTGTTGCTGTGTTTGCAGTTGATAGCAATTTCCCACAGAAACTAGTTCTAGCCAGCTAAGTTGACTATTTAAAATAAAAAAAGCACAGAAAATAAAAGCACAGAAAATAACTGCATATTAACACCAAGAAGTAATACCAACAGAGATTGTTGATCCAGGGAATATCCAATTGCTCAGGGAAAGGCCACTATTACAAATCATGAAGCCCTGTATGTTCACAGTTCGGGGGTCAAGAGCGGGTAATGTACATAGTTCAGGGGTAAGGAGTATGTAACGTATAGAGTGCAGGGGTCAGGGGTGGGTAACACAAAGAATGCCAGGATCAGGAGTGATTAATGTACATAGTTCAGGGGAAGATAATGTTCAGAGTTTGTAGGCAGGTAGTGGTTAAAGCTGCCCCAGTCAGGAAGTTGAGACTTGTTTTGTGTTTCCCTAGGCTTTTTTGGCAGGTTCTCCTGGAGTCCGACCCTCCTGTCCTTTGTCCTATTAAAGAAATGGAAACCTGGACCCTCAAGCCGCCTAGGGGGTTCTTGTTCTAATGGTTTGGTTCTGGACAGTTCGGCCCGGCCAGACCTGTCCCCTGCCTCCACCGGAGACTGGATAATCAACGATGTGCCGAAGTTGAAGTTCCCACTGCCCAGGAGGATTGCTGGGCCTTGCAGTCCCTCCTGAAAATGCCAGCTATGGACTTTGTCAAAGATGGACTCTTCTCTGTGCAGGTACGCTGCGGCAGCCACGTCTATGTCTACGTCTATGCACTTACAATGTAGCACTCGCTATGTCTTTCTCTTGTCTTCATTGCTGGCTTTGGGATCTTACTTCAGTCTCCCAACACCTGTCATTTTCTTACTACTATATATTATATATCATGTTATTTTATATATTATTATACCAATCTTACTTTATTTGTAGAAACAATATTGGACGGGCAATTTAGGGTACTGTTGTCCCGCCAGTGACAATGGGTTCTATACTGCATTTTTATCCTTTTACCCCTTGTGCGCTTGACATGGCTCCCTCAGCTCCCGGGTTAGACAGTTCTAGAGTACCCTCCACTGCAGGTCCCATGAGGCAACAGCCTGGACTAATTTAGAAGCCTGAATTATGATAGACATTGCCCAACAGACTTTGACACTTGTTATTTCTATTGTTACTTTTACATATACTCTTTTTGTAGATTGTCGATTGTGTCAGCTCCTGAGGAAGTGTACAAAACACGAAACGCATAGAGCATATGTGCATATATGGATACAATCTCTATGGCTTATGTATTTTTGTTAATATATTCTATTTTATTTTTTGTTCTTGCATTCTCATCTATTATTGCATATTTTTTAACATGCTTTGGTCAATTTTACCCACATTGAATGCATCCACTGTCTATATTATACATTCAACAAGGGATAATGCTCACTCCTCTCTTCCTTCCTCTTGCTCAAGCATAGCGAAATGCATTGTGGTCTCTGCTAAACCCGGAAGTAGGAAGTGAAGGCATTTGGAGCGCAGGTTGGGACGCACGCCGACCGCCGCATGTGAATAGGGGAAAGGAGATACAGGAGGGTACTGCAGATCCTCGGATGGTGTTTTCCTAATACCCGCATGCAACTAATACCAATTGCCCAGTGCCAGGAGGGCACAACTAAATGTAAGAAGCCAACTATTATTACTTTGTGTATTTTTATTAAAGCAAACAGTATTACACTATTTTTGGCTATCTTATGTGTCTTTATATATGCGGACTGTACTCCAATATATACGGGTAACGCACAAAAAGGAAAAGGAGCAGGATATTCTGGAAAAAAGGAGTCGATTAGAGGTCTGATCCACCTAAATAAAGGGATCACAGGCGTTGTGGGTCCTTGTGACCTGCTTCAATCTGGTAAGAACCAAGAGTGACACACCCCACCACCTGGAGCACTACAGAGCCAAGCAATTCAATTTATACAGCGTTTTTTCTGCAAGAATTGTCTTGGACTACTAAATAATATAAGCACTTTAACCACTTTTTGAGCACTGTAATAATGGGCACTATATATTGTTGACACAATTTGTTGATATATACTAATATATGTTATATAATTTAATTTATTTTGTGGATGCACTATCAAGCACTTTAATAATTTTTTTGCAATAATTGTTTGCACAATTAAAGGATAGCACTTGCACTTTTACCAATTATATATTGGTTATATATGCACTGTTTATGTTTGTATTGAAATTCTACAAAAATAATTTTACACTTTAATTATTTATATTTAGCACTATAAAAGATCACCAGCGCCTTTTTACCAATTATTTATATCTATATTATACATGTTTTACCATCTTTTGCATACAATTAAACTGGCCCACATTCTTTATTTTATCGTATGTGTATTGGTTTATTTTGCATTAAGGTTTACTCCAATGCTATATGGTCATGTTTGATGCATACACCTCACTCAAAGTCCCAAACCTTCCTTTTGTCTCAGGTATGTGACACGGGGCCTATTTTGATTGCTACTGTAAGCAAATGGGTGGGGAGTAAGTATTAGCAACTGCACTTGATTCAAGTTCTCATAGGAATTAATGGGGAATGCAAGCTATTTCAGGCACATTATCCAATTTGCTATAGGTTAGAGAGAGATTAGATTTTGTTTGGTGACATAAGAACCATGAATACTGGAGTCAATTCCACAGGAGGGCAGAAAACCAATCCGTGATATCATGTAAATATAAAAGAAAAATGATTCTCCTGTTATCTGTTCCCAAAACAGATAACCTATTTACTGGCCATCTGCTGATGTTCACCACTGCAGCAAAACTAGTATCATGCATTGATGCTATTTTATCTGAGAAGATGAGGATAGAAAGAACTGAATTCAAACTTGGATTTGTGATATAAACCATATTGAAAAGTACAACATCCCTGGTGGGCAACGCATGGACACCAAGAAGTCTCTAGGGGGGTGTGCTGGAAGGAATCCAAAAGGTTCAAGTAAAAATAGGCACACCTGACCAGCATTTGAGAGACCATGACGAAATAAATTAAAAAAAAAAACATAAAAATGGCATTTTGCAAGAAATAAACCCCTTTTGTGTTCTAAACAATTCATTGTATTTTTAAAAAATGTTTGGATGTTATTTTATGTGACGCCATCTGACTACAAAATAGCAGTTATTCACATACTGCTCCTGCTTTTTGTACAGGAAAGTCTCATGATGAGTCCTCAGTAGCAAGGGCCTAGTAAGACTCCATGCAAACTGGCTTAAAAATCCCTGCTTCTCCAGGAGTTTTGGGTTTGCCTGTAGAAGTAGCTCAATGTTATCCTATGTGTCCATGCACATTCGGTTTGCATTTATGATTGGAGCTTTCTGGCAGAAAAAATGCAAAACTCTCCTAAACTCGCCTAAACTATGTACAAAAAAATGCTCTATATGAGGGTTTTTTTTTTATTCCAAGGGAACTGGTGTTTTTTTAAGCACAGTGTGCATGGAGCCCTAAAGCTATGACCACACTTTGGAAAGTGGTCTGGGTGACAGTATATGCTGTTCTTTTTACTCTCAAGCACAAAGAAAGTACAGTAAAATGTTCCCCCCCACCCAAAAAAAAAACAAGGATAAACACATCTACCTGTCATCTGTAATACCAGGATCCTCTGGTCTCCTCCAAGACTCCAAAGACATGATGGTAGGGTAATTGGATCCTATCTAAATTTGCCCTACTATGTGTTTGAATGAATGTGAGTTAGGGACCTTAGACTGTAAGCCCCTTGAGGGCAGGGACTAATGTGAATGTACAATATATATGTAAAGTGCTGCTTAAATTGACAGCACTATAGAAGAACCTGCAATAAATAAAAAAATAAATTTACACCTGGACTAGCCAATAACAATGTGATCCTCACCCATGAGTCATATCTGAATTTGAATGGGAGCAGTTTATGATAATCCTTAGAAAGGAACCCTACTTGTATAGAATGCTTGTAGATAACTTTTCCCCAATGAGTGTCATCAGATATTTCACAAAATCGGATTTGACATTTCTAAATATTTAAAAGAAAAGCAGTTTCTAAAGGCAGATAGAACAATAGAACCACTCAGTATTCTAGGACCACTAAAGCAAACATTTCCGCTACAGGATAAAAAAAGAAAGCTAAAACTTCATAAGCTATTGAAAAATAAAATGTAGAAAACCATAACTAATGCAATTTGAAAGTGGAAACATAATTTACTTTACTAAATGTAACTTAAATCGGGAATAATGAGAAGAGTATGTATTTTGACTGCTTTACCTTATGAATATATTATTCATAATATTAAAACACAAAAGCCAAACCAGATATCTTTATTGTATTCCTGCACTACTTTAAAATATAATTTATTCTATAAAATCTAGATATATCCTGCAGCTACATCAAAAATAGTAATGTTTGGGGCAGTCCAATGGCTTTTACACAGGCCAGTGCTAAATATTTTAGCTCAAAACCCCAGGAAAATTTTGCTGTTACTTTTTTTTTTTTTTAAACTTGTAAGTATTCATTTCCCTGTTCTTTTGCCTGCCTTTGCAGTCTAATCTCCCTCTGTCTCCTTTTTATTTTATGGCTTCCCTCCCCCTTCTCTCTTTCTCTCTCCCTCACTTTCTGCAGAACTGTGTCCTGACCTTGCTGTTTCTATGCCCCATCCATCTTGGGCTGCTTAGCCATTTCGCTGGCTTCATACAGAGCAGATTAACACGATTCATCACTGCAATCATCGCCGATTCATCACCCTTTCCAATGAATGTTTTGACATCCAGTTAATTTTCTGCTGATGATTTATCAAATTATAATTACCGTGCTCTGAAGGACTCATTTATTATGTTGATACATGATAATGATGCCAAAGTGGATTGAATTTTAAGTAAGTTCTTTGCGATTATAACATATGCGTTATTGTGAGTAATGTTATACAATTTAGTTTTTTACAGCCTGGAAACTCCTGGGACTCTCTTAATGTTATAATAATCAATGCAAAAAAGTCAGATTGGTAATTCAATTTTTTTTGTACAAATTGTTTGGCTAGGGAGCAAGAAGCATGAAAAGTTCAATTAAATTTTGAGCTCTGGTTTAAAGATGCTGGATAATTAAGGCTTGCAATCATTTATTTGGGGTGCTTAAGGGGAAACCCCAGACAAAAAGAACTATTAAAATAGAGCACATTAGATTTCTGTTAAAAAGAATCTACAGCCAAAGCTTACAATGGTCTTTATTCTTGATCCCTAAAATAACCCTGCAGACCATGCTTTGTAAATGTAACGGTGGTTATTTTGCGGTTTAAAACAGTAATTCATTTTTAGTAAGATGACTTGAAAATGCCTTTGCAATATTTTTGCCACAAACAAAAAAAAAAACTGGGAATGCCTTATAAGAAACGCTGCCACCTACCACAGTGTTCGGGTATTACAAACAAGGAAAGGTCATTGCTTGCCTTGTGTTAAATACACTGAATATGATTTTTTTTTTCTTAAAGAGCATGAGCACTGTTAGTGTAACAATGAAACATGAAAGATGTGAATTAAGTCAAACACATGTCACAGAATAGCATTTTAAATTGCTTTCCAACATTCAAAGAGTTATACCTGATTATCAGTGCTAATATGACATCCAGGGCTGTTAGGTTAAAGTTCACAGTTATTGTCTCTAAAGTGCATCCTTCACAGATTCCCATTAGGAATCCACTAGAGGGTAACACTAGAATGATGGTCTCATCCACAGGAATATGTGGCTAATGCACTGCACAGAGAAAAACCACAAAGTTTAACTCAAGGCAGAACCTTGGCTGTTTTGGCAAAGCTCAGGATGCTGGTATCTTCCTGCCACAGACACAAACAGTAGTAAAGATTGCTGGATAGTTCCACATATATTTTATTTAAAGATTTTGTCAGTATAAATAAAAATAATACAATATAATATTATTATTTTAAAACGCATTGCATGCCCGATACATTTAGAAAACAAATCATACTAATTTTATATAACAAACGCACACCTGAGCCAAGCCAATTTTCATTTCCATGTTACCATATTAGTAAAAAGTTGGTTAGAAGGACTTATACAAAATTGATTTGTTCCATGTCCTTCACCATACATCAGACAGCAGCTGATAGTAGGTCCTTTCTTCCATAGTTAGGCCTGTTCCTTGCTTAACCAATGTTTAACTTTGCTGCAATCCTTCAGCTTTTATCAATCCTCATTCAGCAGCTCTTGGATATATTAAAAGTGAGCCAGGGCAAGAAAAGGGCGTTCCTGTGGCCTGCTACCTCATACATCAGCTCCTCATAGGCCTGTCGGTGACAATGAAAAGATTTCACTGTGTCTAGCAGTAGAAACTCATTCCCTCTCTCATCCATCATACTAAAGCCAGAAGCAATTCCACTGACCTCATCTGTAATGCCTGGCCGATCATAGGAGATTTCTTAAAGGCAGCCTTCATTATTGTTAGTTACAAGGAATAAGTCTGTGCTATTAGATAAGGAGTCTAAATTGTGCACAGATAAATGAGGTATCCTTGCCTCTTACCACTTTGTATTTAACAAACGAATATAAAATGTTTTCAGGAATATGCTGTAAGACTGCTATTTTGCAGAGTACAATAACAAAGAAAGATAAGAATAGGGGCCTATTTCTTAAGAACGATAAGACACAATCAACCAGTATTCAACATACACCAACAAATTATTTTAAATAATAAATTATATTAGAGGACAATCTTTCATTCTTCATAAAAACATTCATCTATTCTTAAGTGATCTAACAAAACCTGGATGGATTTTTCTTATTTTTATGGTAGGGCGAGCAGAAATGAGGTCATGAGTTATGAAAATCTTCTCTTTAGCCAATCGCTAGGAGGTTTATTGGCAATGATGCATGCTGTGAAAGAAGATAAATATTTCAGGTGAATTTCCAGAAGGGTCGTTTGTCTTCTGGGCTGCTGCCAGGGAAGGAGGTTCTTCCAGCCTGGGCTTTGCCTGGAGAGGATACTAGTTTAGCAGAGTTGGTCAAAAGAGGATGTTAGTGTAAGAGGAGTCTGGTTGTTTGCCCCCTGCCAGGGGAGGGGGACCTTTTTTCCCAGGCCACCTGCCCTAGGAGGGAATTGCTGAGCATAGGGCCTGAGTTTGGGCCTCAGGAAACAGAAGTTGTCCTGTGTCTGGGAGGGCCTGAAGGATTTTTGCAATCTTGCAGAAAGGAATATCCCAAGGGAGTAGAGCAGGAAAGGCCTAGGTTGAGCTTGGCTGCTCTTAAAAGCCAACTACAGGCGGTCCCCGGGTTTCAAATAAGATAGGGCCTGTAGGTTTGTTCTTAAGTCAAATTTGTTTTTATGTTAGAACAGGTACATTTTTTAAGTGTAGCTCCAGCCAAAAGAAATATTTTAAAGTTTTTTGGATAGCACAGGAAGGGGTAACACCCCTGGACCATTCGTTTTTCTGTCTATGCACCTGTTCAGAAAATTTCCCCTCACTTTCTGTCCCTATGACAACTGGAATTTGAAAATTTTGGGTTGTTGTAGAAACAAGGATTGGTGATCAAGGTTCAGTGGTCACCTTTTTCCTATAATAACTCTTACAGGAGTGAATTGCCCTTCTTAGGGGTAGATTTCCCCTCACTTCCTGTTGTCTCCCTGCATTTGTAAGTAAGAGATGTTTGTAAGTCGGATGTTTGTAACCCGGGGACCGCCTGTACTTACTTTACTTGAAGTGAAGTGTTGAGCTGTATTTTTGCCTCTTTTTCCAGATCCAGTGCCATAACCCTTTCTCCAGAGTTTATTATGCTAAATAAACCACTTAAATGTACTAAAGTAAACAGCATCAAATTTCTATTTACCCCACAATAAGTCAATAATTCCCTGTGAAAGCTGAAATGCTTTTATATCTGCATGGTTTATAACATGGTTTTTAGGGGGCGGGGCCCTTTTTTTTTTTTTTTGCTGCAAAGAAACATTTTAAAACAGCAGTACTGGTGCTCCAATATGACTGGATCACTGAAAGATAACATAATACTATTTTTTCACTTGCACATAAGCCATCCCTTTCAGTATAATATCTCTTTCTTTCACTCAGTTTTTTCCAAGAACATAGTAAAAAGGACACACAACCAGTATTCATAAAACTTTTGGTTTGAAATACAGCTTGTAGAAATGGCCGTCATACAAACAGAACAGCAAAGAATACCAGAAGAACTAGAGGTTCTTAGAGCAGATAAAAAAAAATAACTTTGGTTAATAGAGTCTAGCATATACACATTAGCACAAGAATAATGTAATCAGATAAAATAGCAAAGGAAATATCGCAAGAAAGGTCATTGGCATATTAACATACTAACTAGCTATACCGAATGATCACCCGCATGTAGGTAAAAATAGGGAAAAAAGAAGACCTGCTAATCCGGCAGAAGATGCCCAAAAATAATCAGCTGACAAGTGCAAAACAGGGACAGGGGGTGGAAAAGAAGAAAAAAGGGGCAAAAGAAAAAAAGAAGAGGGGAGGGGGAGCCCAAGAGGCTGGTGCTAAAGATAGCAGAATGTATGGCATTCAGTCAAAGCTCCAAGAATGGTACCATCAAATGGGAAGCTGGAAAATGACCAAGGTTGCCAGGTACCTAAGAATTTGTCATATGTATCGGTAATAATCATTAATCATTGTGCCCTGTACAAGGTATTTAACCTTATTGAAGCTAAGAATCTGTGATTTCCATGCCTTAAGTATAATATCTCCATGATACCTCCATAAGTATTTTTTATATGTATAAAATATATATACTATATTCTTGGTAATTAAATGGCTTTGAAAAGACTGGCACATAAGGCAAAACTGTTAAAGGATAACTACAAAATCAGTGGCAAAACCACCTTTAACCACTTCTGAACTGAAATGTTTTACCTTAATGACCAGGCCATTTCTTGTGATACGGCAGTATGTTATTTTAACTGACAATTGTGCGTTCATGTACCCAAATAAAATTGATGTCCTTTTTTTCCCACAAATAGAGCTTTCTTTTTGCGGTATTTCATCACCTGTGCAATTTTAATTTTTTCACTATAAACAAGAAAAGAGTGACAATTCTAAAAAAAAAAAACAACAAAAAAAAAAAAAACAATATTTTTTATTTTCTGCTATTAATATTATACAGGATTTATATAGCACCAACAGTTTGCACAGCGCTTTACAATGTGAGGGAAGACAATACAGTTACAATACAATTCAATACAGGAGGAATTAGAGGGCCCTGCTTGTTAGAGCTTACAATCTAGAAGGGAGGGTCAAGTGAAACAGAAGGCAATAACTGTTGGGGATGAGCTGATGGAGAAAAAGGAAGTACAGTTGTTAGGTGTGGGTAGGACAAGCTTCTCTGAAGAGGAGGGTTTACAGGGATCATTTAAAAGCTAATAGATAATCGGACAGATTGGGGTAAGGAGTTCCATAGGGTTGGTGATGCTCTGGAAAAGTCCTGGAGGCGAGTATGGGAGGAGGTGCTATAGAACATTCCCAAGAAAAAAAAATTTAAAATCAAATTGTTTCATTATTTTCGGCCAATATGTATTCTGCTTCATATTTCTGGTAAAAAAAAAAAAAATCCCAATAAGTGTATATTGATTGGTTTGCGCAAAATCTACAAACTAGGGGAAAGATTTATCTCATTTTTATTTTTATATTTTACTAGTAATGGCAACAATCAGTGATTTTTAGCGGGACTGCGACCTTGCAGCAGACAGATCAGGAACATAACTGACATTTTTGACACTTTTGTGGAGACCCGTGACATTACTACAGTAATTAGTGCTAAAGATATGCACTGTTACTGTACTAATCACACTGGCAGGGAAGGGGTTAACACCAGGGGTGATCAAAGGGTCAAACGTGTCCCTAGGGGGTGCTTTCTAACTGTGTGGGAGATGGACTTGCTGGATGAACACAGAGACCTATGTTCCTAAATAGGAGGAACACAGGATCCCTGTGTTCATTACTGACAGAACAGCGGTCTGCCCCGTTTACATCCCAGTCTCCACGGGAAGCGATTGTGGGTGCCCGGCAGATATCGCGGCCCCTGCTTGTGCAGTATAAGTACGGTGGCTGGTCAGCAAGTGGTTAAAAAAGGTTTAGAAAGATTTAGACCTCCAAGCCTCCTAGCCACAAGGTTATTTTGAAGTATCTATTGAGCGTTTGTATTATCAAGCATACCTAATATAACGCTATATATATTTTTGGGCGCAACAAAAAATTCACAAGCTCACCCCCTGGAAAAAGGGGCTCTTGTCAGTAATAACACCAATTACAAAGTATGCACACATTAACCTGACATTTTTTTTTTTGGCTGGGTATCGTGTACAATGACATTACCCTCTTCTGCTACATGTGCCCTCCCAAATCCCTACACTCCATGATGAACAATTGTTGTACTCATAATAATCATTGTGATGATCATGGTCATTATTATACAAATGTAAATTAACAATGACTGGTCGGCAAACTATACAATTAAGCCTAGCACACACGGGCCGAATGTTGGGCGACATGGCCCAGTTCAATAAAAAAACTGCCCAATATTCGGCCCGTGTGTATGGCAGCCGGCCTAACAGAAGTCAGCTTCTGTCTGTGGAGCATGCTGTAAAACCAGCAGCCAACCGCCCAATAGGTGAGAACACTGACCGGTGTGTTCTGTGGGGGGGGGTTCCCCCTGTCAGAACACAATAGAACAGAAGCGGATATCACTGTACTAACATTGGTTAGTACAGCGGCTCCGACCAGAGCTGTCAGTTTTTTTTTTTTTGTTTAACCCACTGGGCTGAATGAAAAAAAAATAGTGTTGTGTACTAGGCTTTAACCACTTGCCGACCGCCGCACGACTATCTACGTCAGCGGTCAGCCCCTCACAGGCAAAGTGACGTAGGGCTACGTCACTAGCTTGTAAGGGTCTAGGGAGCGAGCGCCGCCGGAGGCGCGCTCCCGCGTGGTCACGGACCCCCCCGCGCGTGTGACCGGCGGACCCGATGTCCGCCGGTCACTCTGTGATCGGTGGGGGAGAGGGAGAAAGTCAGGCGGCTTGTGTAAACAAGCTGCCTGTCATTCTCCCCTGTGTATGAAGGATGATCATACGGTTCTACGGTTCTGAAGCCACAGCCAATCACAGTAGAAAGCACGCCCCTAGGGACACACATAGCCCCTCCCTTTCAAAAAAAAGTTAACCCCTTCACTGCCAGTGTATTTTTACAGTAACAGAGCATATGTATAGCACTGATTACTGTAGAAATGTCACTGGTAACCCCAAAAGTGTCAAAAATTTCAGTCAAGGGTCCGATCTGTCCGCCGCAATGTCACAGTACCGCAAAAAAAAAATCGCAGATCGCCGCTATTACGCGTTAAAAAAAACAACAAAAATGACATAAATCTTTCCCTTTGTTAGTAAACGCGATAACTTTTGCGCAAACCAATAAAAACACGCTTTTTGCAATTTTTTTTTACCAAACATAGGTAGCATAAAACAAATTGGCCGAAAATGTTAAAAAATTTTGATTTTTACATTTTTTTGGGGGGAATTTCATATAAAAATATGTGAAAAATATTGCTATTTTTGCAAAATTGACGCTCTTTTTTTGTTTATAGCGCGTGATCAAAAAATTGCACAGGTGATCAAATACCATCAAAAGAAAGCTCTGTTTGTGGGGAAAAAAAGGACGTCAAATTCGTTTAGGTACAGCGTCGCACAACCGCGCAATTGTCCGTTAAAGTCACGCAGTGCCGAATCGCAAAATACCCCCTGGTCGTTTAGCAGCCAAATCCTCCGGGGCTTAAGTGGTTAAGGTACCTCTCTTCCTGTATCAGGACGACTCATGATCAATAGTGCCTGAAGGAAGAACTAGTTTAGTAGCTAATAGCACCAAGAGTAATCCTTTAGGGTTTTACAGCAGTACGAAGTGCACTATCTACTGGTTGCACTGGCGAATGTTTTTTCTTTCAAAGGCATTTTAATCATGAAACCTGGGTTAGCGAGTGCGTTGCTTCTAGTGGTATAGGTAGAGATATTTTTTTCTTCGGGAAAAAAATTAGGTTCTATACACATACGTAAAAAAATATATATATAATTTCTCTTGAGTCTGTAAAGAACTTGCATTAAATCCATTTCATTTGTTGTAAGAGGAAAAAAAAAAAAAACAGTCTTCAGCATATTTTTCAACATAATAAACAAGCAAGTTCACATGTACGGGGGACATAGATTACATCACAAAGAAGGCTGAAGGTGAAATGTGGAGCATTATTTAAGGGACACATAGCAGAGAGAGATTGTATTATAGTAACTCTGAGTAGTATATTATAACATTAACTACAACCTTCCCATAGTCTCTGGCATGTCCTACTGCAACAAAAGATGAGAGAAAGATATAGGATTTCTTTTTTTCTCTTTTCTAATGTTGTGTCTGAAACCCCTAAAACATCAGCTTGTCGCCCTTCTGATCTCCCAAGAAAAGAAGGGGTCAGCCTGATGTGCATTAATCATTTCTGACAGCTACATGCTTGAAGATGCCATTTTCAATTAGGCAGAGTCTTACATTCGTAGAAAGAAAACAGTACATGCTAATCAATCAATCTCATGTTCCCAGATTAGAGCAGAACAAAACACAAGATATTATCTCAATGAATACATAAATATGACATGAACATCTGCCTGTGTGACCCATCCAGAAATGTTCAGAAAGCCACATTCAAAGATTTTGCAGACAGTATTCTTGATACTATCATATGTATGCCCAGTTTTGGAATGTGTTTTCATTCTTTTATAACTTTATTGTGTAATGAGAATGAATAACTGCACATACTACAGTATTACAATGACTGACGACCATCATCAAAATAAATGAGCTTTTTTTTAAAAATAATAACACTTTGAACTTACCACTTGAAATATATATAGGGAACAGAGTTTGTGTTTTCACTCAGACATAATTGTGCACAAGGCCACCCCACTGTGAATCTCCACACAGTGAACAGATGCTCTGGGAATACCAGTTACAGAGCCATGTAAATGTGCAGGCCAGATCATCCTCACTCCCTACACAGAAGGATTCTTGCTGTCTCTGACAAGAACAGTATAATGTTTAGGTACATCAGACAGAGAAAAATATGCACAGAAAAGAATCCATACAGTAGAACTATAGGCAAAACCTTTTTTTTTCGTGTCCCTTTGGGGAAACTTTCCTTCAGCTCCAAAAAGCCCAAAAAAAAAAAAGTGAGAGGACATCCTTCCAAAATAAGGTAATACTTAGTTGTCCCAAAACAATAAGGTGATACCACCCTTCTCCTGCGCTTGAAATCCAAGCCCCCCGACCACACTCCCCACGGGACTCACAACTGGCTTCTCAGATGGCTAAGGTCTTGCTGCCCAAAACGGGCTGGGGTAGTCCAACGATACTAGAGGCAAAGAGAAACAAAGAAAGGGCGCACCGACCTAGCGCATTATCCTCATTAACAGGCTTTATTCATGCAACATATAAAAATGGCTACTCACAAACATAGGCGAAAACAGATCATATCAAGCTCAGTTGCTCAAATGTCAGGAGTAGTCCATAAATTAGTCCATATCCGATAAGATGAAGGCCGGCGCGTTTCGAGGCTTAGCCTCTTCCTCAGAGCCTCCTTAGTTGTCACAATTTATTACAATAAGCAAGTAAAAAGACAGCCAACTCATTTCGGGGGCCACACAAGCCCCCTTCATTAGGGCTTGGTGAAATGGCAGAATGTTCAATGGAGTCAACCATACTCCTAAGCAGACTGATCTGCAGGCAGCAGATGTACAGTAATAAACAGTCAGCGCTGGTGTTCACAGGAGAAACAGTAAAGGTTTGGCACTCTTTGACCTATTACACTTGGATTTCTCCACTTGAGTGAATGGCCTCTTCTGGGGATCTCTGTTGTTTTGTGGTGAGCTACCGAATACAAGCCATTAAGGCTCAAATAATGACTTTGTCTGCATTGTGATACCTTGTGAAAATCTGTGTCTATCGCCCCTCTACCACTTTTATTTTTTTTAAATGGCAACACATGTTTATGACCTATGTGGGGACGGAACATTGAGACAGTGAGATTGGAGAGACAAGAGGCAAGTAACTATAGTCAACTTAATTGGTTTTCTAAATACAGTATCTCACAAAAGTGAGTACACCCCTCACATTTTTGTGAATATTTTATTATATCTTTTCATGTGACAACACTGACAAAATGACACTTTGCTGCAATGTAAAGTAGTGAGTGTACAGCTTGCATAATAGTGTAAATTTGCTTTCCCCTCAAAATAACTCAACACACAGCCATTAATGTCTAAATCGCTGGAAACAAAAGGGAGTACACCCCTAAGTGAAAATGTCCGAATTGGGCCCAATTAGCCATTTTCCCTTCCCGGTGTCATGTGACTCGTCAGTGTTACAAGGTCTCAGGTGTGAATGGGGAGCAGGTTTGTTAAATTTGGTGTTATCGCTCTCACTCTCTCATACTGGTCACTGGAAGTTCAAAATGGCACCTCATGGCAAACAACTCTCTGAGGATCTGAAAAAAAGGATTGTTGCTCTACATAAAGATGGCCTAGGCTATACGAAGATTGCCAAGACCCAGAAACTGAGCTGCAGCACAGCGCCCAAGACCATACAGTGGTTTAACAAGACAGGTTTCACTCAGAAAAAGCCTCGCCATGGTCGACCAAAGAAGCTGAGTGCACCTGCTCAGCGTCATATACAGAGGTTGTCTTTGGGAAATAGACGTATGAGTGCTGCCAGCATTGCTGCAAATGTTAAAGGGGTGGGGGGGTCAGCCTGTCAGTGCTCAGACAATACGCTGCAAACTGCATCAAATTGGTCTGCATGGCTGTCATCCCAGAAAGAAGTCTCCTCTATAGATGATGCACAAAAAGCCGAATACAGTTTGCTGAAGACAAGCAGACTAAGGACATGGATTACTGGAACCATGTCCTGTGGTCTGATGAGACCAAGATAAACTTAATTGGTTCAGATGGTGTCAAGCGTGTGGCGGAAACCCGGTGAGGAGTACAAAGACAAGTGTGTCTTGCCTACAGTCAAGCATGGTGGTGGGAGAGTCATGGTCTGGGGCTGCATGAGTGCTACCAACACCAGGGATCTACAGTTCATTGAGGGAACCATGAATGCCAACATGTACTCTGACATACTGAAGCAGAGCATGATCCCCTTCCTTCAGAGACTGGGCTGCAGGGCAGTATTCCAACTGCAAAAACGCCTCCTAGACGACCACCGCCTTGCTAAAGAAGCTGAGGGTAAAGGCGATGGACTGGCCAAGCATGTCTTCAAACCTTAATCCTATTGAGCATCTGTGGGGCATCCTCAAACAGAAGGTGGAGGAGCGCAAGATCTAACATCCACCAGCTCAGTGATGTCGTTGTGGAGGAGAAGAGGACTCGAGTGGCAACCTGTGAAGTTCTGGTGAACTCCATGCGTAAGAGAGTTCAGGCAGTGCTGGAAAATAATGCTGGCCACACAAAATATTGACACTTTGGGCCTAATTTGGACATTTTCACTCAGGGGTGTACTCACTTTTGTTGCCAGCTGTTTAGACATTAATGGCTGTGTGTAGAGTTATTTTGAGGGGACAGCAAATTTACGCTGTTATACAAGCTGTACACTCACTACTTTACATTGTAGCAAAGTGTCATTTCTTTAGTGTTGTCACATGAAAAGGTATAATAAAATATTTACATAAATGTGAGGGGTGTACTCACTTTTGTGATATACTGTACATATCTTCAGTTTTAAAAGATACACATATGGATAAAATGTCTGTTCCAAGTTTTCATTTGCACTCTACTTCCATGCAGGATCAGTTTTGTATAGCATGATCCAGTCTCCACTACGAAACTGAGGTATATAATAAAGGACTTCCACAACTTACAAATAAATGAAGGGTCTATAATTATTTATCACAGGTGTATTTTAAATTATAAAGACAGAATATCAACCAAAAATCCTGAAAAAACACATGATACAAATGTTCTAAATTAAGTTGCAGTTCAGTGAGTAAAATAAGTATTTGATCCCCAAGCAAAACATGACTTAGTACTTGGTGGATAAACCCCTTGTTGGCAAGCACAGAGGTAAGATGTTTCTTGTAGTTTGTTATCAGGTTTGCACACATCTCAGGAGGGATTTAGGTCCACTCTTTTTTACAGATCTTCTCTAAATCCTTAAGGTTTCTTTGTTGTCGCCTGGCAACTCAAGGTTTCAGCTTCCATAATTTTTCTATAGGATTACGGTCTCGAGGCTATGCTACTCCATGACCTTAACGTGCTTCTTCTTGAGCCACTCATTTGTTGCCTTGGCGGTATGTTTTGGGTCATTTTCATGCTGGAAGCCGCATCCATGATCCATCTTCAGTTTTCTGGCTGAGGTAAGAAGGTTGTCATCCAAGATTTTATAATACAAGGCCCTGTCCCTTAGCACCTTATTGCGGCAAAGTTGGCCTGTACCTTTAGCAGAGAAACAGCCGCAAAGCATAATGTTTCCACCTCCGTGCTTGACTGTAGGGATGGTGTTCTTATGGTCATAGTGAGCATTTTTCTTCCTCGAAACATGACAAGTCGAGGTAATTTTGAAGTGCGCAATTTTGGTCTCATCTGACCACAGCACTTTCTCCAAATCCTTCTCGGAACCATTTAAATGTTCATTGGCAAACCTCAGACAGGTCTGTACATGTGCCTTCTTGAGGAGGGGCACCTTGTGGGAGCTGCAGGATTTCAATACATGGTGGCGTATTGTTTACCAATGGTTTGTTTAGTGACTGTTCAGTTCTGAGCCAATCCCTCACTTTTCTCATGGTCATCAATACCCCATGAGGCGAAATCTTGCACGGAGCTCCAGACCGAGGGCAACTGATGGTTATTTTGTACTTCTTCCATTTGTGAATAATCGCTCCAACAATTGTCTCCTTCTCACCAAGCTTCTTATTGATGGTCTTGTAGACCATTCCAGCCCTGAGAGGGTCTACAATCTTGTCCCTGATGTCCTTTGCCAACTCTTTGGTCTTGCCCATGATAGTGAGGTTTGAATGGAAGAAAGATTCTGTGGACAGGTGACTTTTATACACATATCGAGTTGTCGTTAGGAGGACCTTCTTAAATTGACAGGACTAATCTGTGTACCACATGAGCACAAACTAAAGCCAGTCTGTGGGACCCAGAATTATTGTTGGTTGGTAGAGGATCAAATACTTACTTTACTCACTGGACTGCAACTCAATTTCTAACATTTTTATCATGTGTTTTTTTTTGGATTTTTGGTTGATATTCTGTCTCTTTTAAATACACCTATGATAAAAATTATAGACCCTTCATTTCTTTGAAAGTGGGTAAACTTACAAAATCTGCAGGGGATCAAATAATTATTTTCCCCACTGTATATATATATATATATATATATATATATATATATACATACACACACGCACACAGTGGATATAAAAAGTCTACACACCCCTGTTAAAATGTCACATTTATGTGATGTAAAAAAATGAGACGAAGATAAATGATGTCAAAACTTTTTCCACCTTTACTGTGACCTATAATCACAATTCAATTGAACTCAATTGAAAAACAAACTGAAATCTTTAACCACTTTACCACCGGAGGATTTTGCTGTTTTAAGTCCAGGCCCCTTTTTGCGATTCGGCACTGTGCGACTTTAACTGACAATTGCGCGGTCGTGCGACGCCGTACCCAAACGAAATTTACGTAATTTTTTTCCCACAAACAGAGCTTTCTTTTGGTGGTGTTTGATCACCTGTGTGATTTTTACTTTTTGCGCTATAAACAAAAAAAGAGCATCAATTTTGAAATTTTTTTCACATTTTTTATATGAAATTCCCCCCCCCCCCCAAAAAAATGTAAAAATCTAAATTTTTTTAAATTTTTGGCCAATTTGTTTTCTGCTATCTATGTTTGGTAAAAAAAAAAATCACAATAAGCGTATTTTGATTGGTTTGCGCAAAAGTTATTATGTTTACTAAGGGAAAGATTTCTGTCATTTTTGGTGTTTTTTTATTTAACGAGTAATGGCGGCGATCTGCAATTTTTTTTGCGGGACTGCGACATTGCGGCGGACAGATCGGACCCTTGACTGACATTTTTGGGGGTACCAGTGACATTACTACAGTAATCAGTGCTATAAATATGCACTGTTACTGTAAAAATTACACTGGCAGGGAAGGGGTTAATTTTATTGGAGAGGGAGGGGTAATGTATGCCTGGTGCTTACTAACATGTGTGGGGGGAGGTGACTGAGTGACACACGGACAGATCGCAGGTTCAGCTATGCTGAACCCTGCAATCTGTCACTGTCTGTCACTTAGGAGATCCGTCCGCTTTGTTTACACAAGCGGCGGATCTCCAAACTCGATTCCCCGACGATCGCCGCCACTCCTCCCCTGGCCCGACTCCCACTGTGACTGAATACAGCGGGAGCGAGCCTCCGGCGTCGCGCGTGCGTCGCCCACAAGGGGAGGAGTCCAGCAACGTAGGTCTACGTCGCTGGACGGGAACTAACCACTTTGCCACAGTAGTGCTCGAGTGAGCGTTCGGCAAGTGGTTAAAAGAGGAGGGAGTAAAAAAAAAAAAAAAACAAAGTAATATGGTTGCATAAGTGTGCACACCCTCTTATAACTGGGTATGTAGCTGTGTTCAGAATTAAGACATGACATTCAAACTCATGTTAGATTGGAGTCAGTATACACCTGCCATAATTTAAACTGCCTCTGATTAACCCCAAATAAAGTTCAGTTGTTCTAGTAGGTCTTTCCCGACATTTTCATAGTTGCATCCTACAGCAAAAGCTATGGTACTCAGAGACCTTCCAAAGCATCAGAGGGATCTCATTGTTAAAAGGTATCAGTCAGAAGAAGGGTACAAAAGAATTTCCAAGGCATTAGATATACCATGGAACACAGTGAAGACAGTCTTCAAGTGGAGAAAATATGGCACAACAGTGATATTACCAAGAACTGGACGTCTCTCCAAAACTGATAAAAATATGAGAAGAAAGCTGGTCAGGGAGGCTGCCAAGAGGCCTGCAGCAACATTAAGGGAGCTGCAGGAATATCTGGCAAGTACTGGCTGTGTGGTACATATGACAACAATCTTCTGTATTCTTCATATGTCTAGGCTATGGGGTAGAGTGGCAAAACGGAAGCCTTTTCTTACAAAGAAAAACATCCAAGCCTGGCTAAATTTTGCAAAAACACATCTGAAGTGTGTTTTTTACAAACATTTACAAATGGGCGTTCTTGTCAAACCAATCTCTTAACATTCTACGAGGAGGTGAGCTGTGAGCTAGATAGGGGGAGACCAGTGGATATGGTGTACCTGGATTTCGCTAAGGCGTTTGATACAGTTCCCCACAAGCGCTTCATTTATAAAATAAGGTCTGCAGGCATCGACCGTAAAGGTTTGCTCTTGGATACGGAACTGGCTAAAAGGGCGTGTCCAAAAGGTGGTAATAAATAGAGCATACTCAGACTGGTCTGAGGTGGTAAGTGGGGTCCAGTGGGGTCCCCCAAGGCTCAGTCCTGGGACTAACCTTGTTCAATTTATTCATAAACAGCATTGAGGACGGGATCAGTAGTTCTATATCAGTTTTTGCAGATGACACAAAATTGGGCAGGGCAATAACTGCACAGCATGAAGCAGATATCCTACAGAATGACCTGGACAAAATAACAGAGTGGGCAATGACATGGCAAATGAGGTTTAATGTGGAGAAGTGTAAGGTTTTGCACTTGGGGACCAAAAACATAAAAGCACAATACACTTTAGGGGGGGGGACCTTTGGGGGAATCAAAAATGGAGAAAGATCTGGGAGTCTTGGTAGAGGATAGACTAAGCAATAGCATGCAATGTCAAGCGGCAGCTGCCAAAGCCAGCAG
Organism: Pelophylax lessonae; assembly: GCF_965119305.1. Lineage (NCBI taxonomy): Eukaryota > Metazoa > Chordata > Amphibia > Anura > Ranidae > Pelophylax > Pelophylax lessonae. The sequence continues at coordinate 179,280,664 of NC_138776.1, read as the reverse complement.
AATATTAGCATGCATAAAGAAAGGGATGTATTCCAGAGATAAAACTATAATCCTTCCACTTTATAAAACTCTGGTCCGACCACATCTGGAGTATTCTGTCCAGTTCTGGTCGCCAGTCCTCAGGAGGGATGTGTTGGAGCTGGAGAGAGTCCATAGAAGGGCAACTAAACTGATTAGGGGATTTGAGGACCTTCATTATGAAGAGCGTCTGCAATCGCTTGATTTATTCTCCCTGGAGAAGAGACGCCTGAGAGGGGACATGATAGCAATTTATAAATATCTCAATGGTGATCTCAGCATAGAAAAAAAGCTATTCAGTCGAAAGGATTGCATGAGGACTCGAGGGCATACAATGCGATTAGAGGAAAAGTATTTTAACCTCAGGCAACGCAGGGGGTTCTTTACTGTTAGGGCTTCAAGATTGTGGAATTCTCTACCACAAGAGTTGGTTTCTGCGGGAAGTATGGTGGCTTTCAAAAGACTCTTAGACGTACATCTCAAGGATCAGAACATTCAGGGGTATGAGAGATGATTACAGCCACACACACCTACACAGGTTGAACTGGATGGACTTTTGTCTTTATTCAACCTCACCTACTATATAACTATGTAACTATGTAAGTGTCCCAAAACCATGTGGGAAAATGTGTTATGGTCTGATAAAACCAAGGTTGAACCTTTTGTCCATAATTCCAAAAGATATGTTTGGCGCAAAAACAACACTGCACGTCACCAAAAGAACACCATACCCACAGTGACGCATGGGGGTGCCAGTATCATGCTTTGGGGCTGTTTTTCTTTAGCTGGAACAGGGGCCTTAGTTAAGGTAGAGGGAATTATGAAAAGTTCCACATACCAGTCAATATTGGCACAAAATATTCAGGCTTCTGATAGAAAGCTGAACATGAAGAGGAACTTAATCTTTCAGCATGACAACAACCCAAAGCATACAACCAAATCAGCAAAGGAGAATGGCTTCATCAGAAGAGGATTCAAGTTTTGGAATGGCCCAGCCAGAGCCCAGACCTGAATCCAGTTGAAAATCTGTGGGGTGGTCTGAAAAGGGCTGTGCACAGGAGATGCCCTTGCAATCTGACAGATTTGGAGCGTGTTTGCAAAGAAGAGTGGGCAAATATTGCCAAGTCAAGATTTGCCATGCTGATAGAATTGTACACAAAAAGACTGAGTGCTGAAATAAAATCAAAAGGTGCTTCAACAAAGTATTAGTTTAAGGGTGTGCACACTTATGCAACCATATTATTTTAGTTTTTTATTTTTACTTCCCTCCGCCTAAAAGATTTAGATTTGTTGTTTATCTGCGTTATACAGTGCATAGGTCAAATTAAAGGTGGATACATTTCTGAAATATTTAACTTTATCTAATTTTTTTACATCACAGAAACCTGACATTTTAACAGGGGTGTGTAGACTTTTTATATTCACTGTATACACACACACACATACTCACCGGCCACTTTATTAGGTACACCTGTTCAATTGCTTGGTAACACAAATTACTTATCAGCCAATCACATGACAGCCACTCAATGTATTTAAAGTAAGCATCTAGATGTGGTGAAGACAACTTGCGGAAGTTCAAGCCGAACATCAGAATGGAGAAGAAAGAGGATTTAAGTGACTTTAAACGTGCCATTTTTGTTCGTGCCAGATGGGCTGGTCTGAGTATTTTCAAAAACTGCTAATCTACTGGGCCCTATCTCTGGGGTTTACAGAGAATGGTCTGAAAAAGAGAAAATATCCAGTGAGCAACAGTTGTGTGGACAAAAAATGCCTTGTTGATGCCAGTGGAGAATGAGCAGAAAGCCAACAGTAACTCAAATACCCACTCGTTATAACCAAGGTATGCAGAATACCATCTCTGAATGCACAACACATCGAACCTTGAAGCAGCAGAAGACCACACCAGGTGCCATTCCGGTCAGCTAAGAACAGGAAACTGAGGCTACAATTCGCATTGGGTCACCAAAATCGGACAATAGAAGATTGTAAAAGTGTTACCTGGTCTGAGGAGTCTCGATTTCAGCTGCAACATTCAGATAGTAGGGTTTGCACTCTCCAGCTTTAGTAAATAAACCCCAGTTATTTCACTGTACTTCAATGGCCTCCAAAACCAGATCTTAATCCAATAGAGCACCTTTGGGATGTGGTGGCTTTGCATCATGGATGTGCAGCCGACAAATCTGCAGCAACTGCCTGATGTTATCATGTCAATATGGACCAAAATCTCAAAAGAAATGTTTCCAACACCTTGTTGAATCTATGCCACAAAGAATGAAGGCAGTTCTGAAAGCAAAAGGGGGTCCAACCCGGTACTAGCAAAGTGTACCTAATAAAGTGGCCGGTCAGTGTGTATATCTTCTCTACAAATATTTTCAATTAAAACAGGAACAAAGTGAAACAGTTTCATGAAAACTGTCACCTTAAAATAAAGTAACAGTTCTATACTTTTTACATTTTGTAAAAGCTTTTTTTCCGCAAGACTGAATGTTGTGTAAACCAGCAACACAAGTGGAAGTAAAATAAAGGGTCCGGAACGCTCAGAATAAATTCTAAAGCTTTCTATGTCTTTCTTCAATGAAAAAAAAACATGGTAAGCAAAAGCAAAATAGAGTTTACAAAAAATACACATTTCAAATTCTTTTTCAACTGTTATCACCAAAATGGTCCATTTAACTTGTACACATCTATAATGTATATCATCAGTGACTATAGGAGGGACTTTTTTATATGATTTTTGACAATTTAACAAGTCCTACTGACAAATTAAATGCTTGTGTTGACAACTTAACTGTACTGCCAATCAGCGTTTTCAATTACTTTCATTGTCATTCAGAAAAAATACAACTTGGGGTCAGATAATGGTAGAAACTGAGGACACAAAATAATACCATTCAGGACTGAGAGGGAAAAACCATTTAACTCAACTGCAGAAACGTACTGTTTTCAGCACTTCAGTTTTCAGAGAACAAATGGCCAGCTGAGATGACAGAGATGTTACATGGCACATGTACAAACAATATGCTTGTACATCAGGAAAACAACTCTATATGAAGCATGATGTTGGATAAAATGTTCAGGTATGCTTGTTTGGGTTCAAATCACACCATTTCATCAGGGGACACTCTGGGTCATTATCACGGCTAACAAGCCATCTATATATATGATGGCAAGCAAATAAACATCGAAAAGAGACAAATAACTTTCCTAATTAAAACATCCTTTTTCCTCCTTTCCACTGATGTTACAGGTTTACAGGCAGAATGGAATTACTAAGGCCATCAAGGTCACAGTGCAGAATGGAATTACTAAGGCCATCAAGGTCACAGTGCAGAATGGAATTACTAAGGCCATCAAGGTCCAAGTGAAGGGATGTCCTGGAACAATTAGGGGTATCAGTTAGCGATAGTTTTTTCAGGTGAGTGTGCATGAAAAGCATGGGTTTCATGGCTCTGAATAATTGTTTCCTTGGCAGAATTTGGAATGGAACTTCATTTCCTAAGGTGCCTGTAAACCTTTATATATACCCCAGGGCTCAAAATTTAAACTAGTCAGGCCTTAAGAGTTACTCGCCACCAGCTGACCCACCCAACCCCTAATTCGTCCCCTAAACACGCCCCTGTAATTTATCTCCTGAAATGACACTGTTAAATGTTTTATCCAGAATTAAGTTACAAAAATAAATATTAACAACAACAACGTTAACAATATTATCACAAAGCATATTTATTTCATTGATCTGACTGTGATAAATAAAATAAGGATAAAATATGATTGGCTACTGCCTTGTTAAGGTAATATTTAATGCTATATTAAATGTAACATTAAAAAAAATAAAATCAATAAATGACACTTTAGCTGATTTATGATTCAGAGAGACTTACAGCGTAGCAGATCACTAGATAGGGGAGCGGGAGCTGTCAAAGTTAACTTTTCCTAATAACAAGCTGGTGACTGGTTGCTAGGTGGTTCGAGCAACCAATAACCAGCTTGTTAATAGGAAAAGTTAACTTGGTTACGCCGCTGTCGTGCCCCACTTTAACTACTTAAGCCCCGGAAGATTTTACCCCCTTCCTGACCTGGGCCTATTTTGCGATTTGGCACTGTGTGACTTTAACGGACAATTGAGCGGCCGTGCAATGCTGTACCTAAACGAAATTGACGTCCTTTTTTTCCCACAAACAGAGCTTTCTTTTGGTGGTATTTGATCACCTGTGCGATTTTTTGATCATGCGCTGTAAACAAAAAAAGAGCATCAATTTTGCAAAAATAACAATATTTTTCACATTTTTTATATGAAATTCCCCAAAAAAATGTAAAAATCAAAATTTTTTAACATTTTCGGCCATATTGTTTTATGCTACATATGTTTTGTAAAAAAAAAAATCGCAAAAAGCGTATTTTGATTGGTTTGTGCAAAAGGTATCGCGTTTACTAACAAAGGGAAAGATTTTTGTCTTTTTTTTTAACGAGTAATGGCGGCGATCTGCGATTTTTTTTGCGGTACTGTGACATTGCGGCGGACAGATCGGACCCTTAACTGACATTTTTGACACTTTTGGGGTTACCAGTGACATTACTGCAGTAATCAGTGCTATACATATGAACTGTTACTGTAAAAATGACACTGGCAGTGAAGGGGTTAACTGTATTGGAGAGGGAGGGGTTAAGTGTGTCCTAGGGGAGTGCTTCTAACTGTGATTGGACATGGCTACTGGTGTAAGAACAGAGATCAACTGTCCTACATAGTAGAACCGTCTGATCTCCATTCTTACACAGGGAAGAATGACAGGCGGCTTTGTTTACATCAGCCGCCTGCCTTTCTTCCGGTGTCACGGACGATCGCGAGTGCCCGGCGGACATCGGGTCCGCCGGGGCACACTCGCGGGGGGTCTGTGACCGCGCGGGAGCGCGCTCGCTCCCTAGAAGCCTCACAGGCTAGCGACGTAGACCTACGCCGCTTTGCCTGTGAGGGGCTGACCGCCGCAGTAAATAGTCGTGCGGCGGTCGGCAAGTGGTTAATGTCACAAGCTCAGCGCTCTGGGCCTGTGAAAGTGTTTGCTTCCTGGCTCCCTACCACTCATGCTTTGTTTATCCTTGCCTGTTAACCTGTCTTGAATGCTGTTGTTGCAGGCCTCCACCATGCACTTGGATTCTTTTTCTGGATTGCTGTTCCCCTTGAAGTTGAATTTCTTACTGGATTATGATTGCTTGGTATTGCTTGCCTTGACCTCAAAATGTTTACTGGTTTACACATGCCCTCATCTGCAATGACCTCAAACTGTTTAATGGATTATGCTTGCATGATACCTGCCGTGATTTTGGAACTTGTCTATAGATTACACTACCAGCTACTGCCTTCCCAGGCCACCAGCATCCTCGGGACTGTGACACATATGCTCTTCCACAGAGACAACAATCCTTGCCTTAAAAGCCTAGACTACAGGTATCCGGTCTTGTCCTGTCCTTAGTACCGGTGCCTTCTGGCCAGTAACTATAGCAATGTGTATTAAGACCTGAGGGTAACCAAGTACTGATAGGCCTGCTTGAGTTAAAGGATCAGGGGCTGATAAAGGCAGAAGAAACAGTCCTCAGCTATAGTTCCTAACCTAGGCATTGAGCTGAGCATCGCAGGAACATTGTCAGAGGTGCTATTTTACATGCAACAATTTGTCTAAAATGAAACTTCAAGTAAAAGTGGATTTTTGGACACTGGAGCACTTTTTTTGTTTTAAAGAGCACTGGTTCACTGAAGAGCATCTTGATGGATTTAATTTTACTTTGAATGAATCTATTTTTGGACTATTCACATCTTATTATTTAAAATAAGTTGATTCACACATTTATATGTATATTTCATTGAATTATTTATTTTGCATATTTTTGCACATTGGGACTGTATTTAATTGTGTCCCTATTATTTGTGTATTATTGCACTCTTTTTTTTTTCTTTGCATTTAAGATTGTACATGAGTTGCATGTATTTTTATATTCATCATCAAATTTATTGCACTAGATATTAGCACCTTTTAGAAGAATATAGGTTATGCTATTACCCTATTGGTCAATCGGTCATCATTGTTTGCTGTTGATACATATATATCTCCTGGAGGACAGGAATACATTTGAAAGGACAGCGTACTTTCTTTTTTTTTGCGCATTTGAAAATGATAATTAGCAAGGTTCACAACTACTTCAAGTAAACTCACTATTACATAAGATCATGGTCAATCAAAGCTGATTTGAATTAGAAAGCATTTTTTTTTACTTTTTTTGAATGACTTTAGACATGACTTTATCATTTACATTACAGGTGTCAATCGGAGAGAACGCTAAGAGAGTGCCCTGCAAGTCATTTTGCAGCAACCTGTAAGTACAACTCTGTACAGCTGAGAGACATTCAACTGTAAGCTCCAACAGGAAGAGGAAGTAAAAAAAAAAAAAAAAAAGCTTGCAAAGCCCTTTAGAATATGTCAGAACTATAACATGGAATTCATTTAATAAATATATCTAGTAAATGACTTCTCTTTTCACTGAAGACCTCATCAATCAGAAGTGTCTGACAAATGAGTGCCTGTTGCTCATTTCAGCCATTTCTTAGAAGAAATGGTGTTCATGAGCAGCACACTTTTCTTTTCACTTCTTAAGCCCTGTACACACTATGAGAAAATTGGACAAACAATCAGCTGGTTTTCCTCGATGTTTCATAGCAAGTTGGAACCGAGGATAGAAAAAATGTATGAAAATTCTCGTACGACAAACACTTTTTTTTTTTTTTTTTTGTTATTTGTTGTTTCTGATCATGCGCAGTCTTTTGTATCTGATATTTCTTGTCTGAAAATCCTACAAAAATGGTACACATTAAACAAAAATCATTCATTCTGTTCCCACACAAGAAAAATTTTGGAGTTTGTCTCTTTGTAAATTTTTGTTTGGAAGGTTGGAATCAGCTGTCGAAAGTGTTCGCCCGATTTTCATATAGTGTCTACCGGGAATTACATACCCAACTTTCTACACACATGTCATGTGGCTAATTTCCAAATGGTAAAGGAAATAAAATTGCTAGATGTTGCAACTATAGATGCTGCAATTACAACGTCAGAACCCGAAGCTGTAATCATACCATTTAACAGGCCCATTCCTAGTCTCTTTCTCACCTGAGGCGTCCAGATTTACAGTGTCATGTTACCTATACTTTAATTGTTCATCCACCTATTTTCATCACAGCCACTGGCAACCCAGCTTTTAATCTTCCCTCTCTCAGCTTCCATCCGTATTCCAAGTAACATCAAAATAAGGCACAGAGATTGAGCATATGACATGTTTGGGCTGAGCAGCTGGAAAGTTTTTTCCTCTATATCTATCCTGTCTTCTGTATTTGGCTATAGATATGTTCTCTTTGTGGTAGAAGTGACAAACAGAATTGAAAAAGTAAAAAAAAAAATGTATTGTGCCTAATGTGTAGTATGAACAGTTATATCATTAGTTCGGAAGACATAAGCATGCAACAACAAACATAGCCAAATCTCTGCCACTATAAATGTGCCCATTACTGCCATACAGAAAAAAAAAAACAAAGTTTGACTTCCCTTTAACTTTTGTATCTTGGAGTACAGTACAGGACATAGACTGGATATTCACAGACTCTGGTTATAGGCTGCTACCTTCAGATGACTGGACACCTGCACAGCTTTTAGACACCCCCCTTTCCTTATACTTTAAACCTTGTCCCCTTATAAGCCCACCCCACTTTATAAGACCTCCGTTTCCTAACAAGCAATGCAGAGTAACATAGGAACAGGGGGGAGGGTGGCCTTTGTCCTGTATTCCAAGATACAGAATTTACAGGCAAGTCAAAATTAATTTTATTTCAATTGTATAATATGAGAAACAGGCTGGATATTCATAAACCCTGGGACATCCCCAAGCAGTTAACTGAAAGAGTGGGAAATGACAAGGGAAACAGAACTCTGCTAACAGGCCCAACAAAACAGAAAAAAGGCAAAGACCCAACTCAGGGTACTGCTGAAAGAACCTTGCAGCCAAAATCTGCAATCACAGAGGAATGGACACCTACCTGGTAGAATTTGGAGAATCTGTGAACTGACTACCAAGTAGCTGACCTACAAAGTTGAGCAACAGACCCCTGATGATGAAATGCCCAAGAAACTCCCACTTATCTGGTGAGCATTTAAGGGTACAGGAAGGACCATACTTTTTAAACTATATGTTCTGACAATGAGTTGTCTTATCCGCTTGGCAAAAGTGGACTTGGAATCAAGGTGTCCTTTATGAGATCCTGTTGGCAGGACAAAAACGGTGTGTTTTTTTGTAAAGAGGCTTTGGATTTCAAACAGACTCTGAAAACCTGACTACACCCAAACAATGCAAAACAATTTCCTTGGGATGTTTGGGAACAGGGCCCAAGGAAGGTAGGACCATGTCCTCATTAAGGTGGAAAGTTAATACCGCCCTAGGGAGAAAGGAGGATTTTGGGCTTAAAGCATTTGTTACCCCGACACTTCATATTCCTGATATGTGCCTGCTGTACTATGTACTTGTATGAGAAAGTATCCTGTTCTCTTTGTATTGCTTCCTTTATGTGAAATCCATGCTGTTCTTGCTAGTCCCTCTGCTTTTCTTTTAAAAAGACTGACCACTCTAAACAGAACACAGTGTGGTCAGCTCTCTAGTTGTGCTGGGAACTCAATGTGCTCTTTTTCAATGATTAGACTTGTCCTGACACGCCCCTGCAGCACAGCCATTCACTGGGAAGCTCAGTGTACTGCTGCTTCTCCTCTCCCAGCTCTTATGCAGCTGAGGACAGAGGGACTGTGATCACTTATAAAAAAGGGGAAAACATTTTTGTATTTTTTTTTCATATCTATACAAAAATGTTTTGCCTTTCATTTCTATTTTAAACTGAATGGGTTGTTTTACAAGCGTAACAAAGAAATGTCAATTGGGCAGGGTGCCCCTGCGCCTTTAAGGAGGGTTGGGCTACCTCCAGGTCCACCTGCTCCTTATCTATCTATCTATTAGAATGCATGTGCTCCCACTGTGGAGACTCTCATAAGTTTAGAAGGTTTAGGACTGCAAGTAATACAGAGAAGTGGCCTTGTAGCTTACGCATGCAAGTCCTCATGGCAAAGGGAGGTGTCTGAGTACCTTATAAGGGCTCTGGGTGGAAGTTGTTTGTAATAGTGTGACCTGTGGTGCGGTGTAAACCTTATTGTCCACCTGGAACTAAGCTCTGAATAGTGGAAATTTTACCACCAAGTTTGAAAGTTTTTGAGAGGCCTGAAAAAAGGCTTTAGCTTATCTGTACAATTGTATGTACAAGTGACCAGAAAAGGTAACTGTACCATTATAATACAACCATGGTTCCTAAGATATTTTTCCATTGCATTACTCATTACCAACAACATTTTAACTAGCTTTTGAATTTGCATGCATTCTGTAAAGCTAAGAAAAAGGAAGCTTGATCATTTGTTTCCCAAGATACATCTGGAAGGCAGAATCCTGCTTAGGCTGTTTATGATCTAGAAGTCCTGGGCCTCCAAACTTCTAATATCTATCTTTCTATTTTCTGCACAATCTGCTATATTTGTTATGGCACCAGCCCAGTGGGACTGTAAATCACCCACTTTTAGACTCATTTATGGAGGTGAGCATACAGTATATTTGAAGATTATAGCACTTAGGTCAGAAGCAAAATAATTACTCTATGCTAAAATAAGGTACATACTGAGTGAGAAATAAATGAGTATGTGCTGAACCTAAAGATTGGCTGACACTTTAAAGAAGCCCTTTAATGTTGCCAGCTTTACTGCAGTGCTTTCATAGGGTTCTTCATGCCTGGAGGCCTGAGGTCACTTCTGTTCCTGGCTGCTGACTCAACATTCTTCCCAGGTGCTGTCAGTAGACCAATGGCATTGACTCTTCTCTGTTAACCATCAGCAATTATCTTCCTGTCAAAGCAAACGGTAACAAATTCCCCCATATCCTGCAAGGCTATATCATTCTGCAGACACTGGCCTCATCCCCGTGAAAGTAAATCAAAGCAGATGCCACCAGCTCTGACAAGCAAATTCCTATCTGCTACAGGGACATTTAACCACTTCAGCACAGAATACATATCTACTGGACAGGTGAAATCACAGCTATAGAAATGGAATTCAGATAATATGTAGCAATACCTCTAAACCAGTGTTTCTCAACTCCAGTCCTCAGGGCACACTAACAGGCCAGGTTTGCAAGAAAACTGAAATACATCACAGGTGATATCATTTGCTGCTCAGTGATTGCAATATTCTAGTCTACATCACCCCAAGGTAATAATTAAAATCTGGCCTGTTAGTGTGCCTTGAGGACCGGAGTTGAGAAACACTGCTCTAAACAACCAAAAGTGTTGGGAAAAATACATCTTAGCGTATACACAAAACATTTGTAATCAGGAACCGAAATCTTTGCTGCCTAATCAAGGACTTAATCTATTATATTTAGTATTTATTTTGGATTAAATATTGTAAAAAACAATCACAAAAAACACCTCTAAAACAGATGTACCCTATTTTTTTTAAGATGTCAGTATCCCAACTAAATAAAGTCACTATTGCATTGGACTTTGTATTCCAAATAGTAATGAACATGTACAAATCGATTCATTCATCTGCTCTTCAGAAATATCAGTCAATGGTTAAGCAGTATATTGCCATCTCACAACTAAGTTTTAAATAGATTTGCATCCCTGTAACCTAACTCACATCACCACTGATTTCCGGGTTTGTGAAACCCCTCCTGCAGAGAAACTTCAGCAGGAATACAGCACAAAAATTGGCAAAAAAAAATTCTATTACCTTCTGCTTTAAAAAAATTTAAAAAAATCAAATTTCTTTATCAATTTAGGCCAATATGTATTCTGCAACATATTTTTGGTAAAAAATCCTAATAAGTGTATATTAATTGATTTGCGCAAAAGTTATAGCATCTACAAGTGGGATATATTTTTGGAATGTATATTTTTTTTTACTAGTAATGGCAGCAATCTGAGACTTCTAGTGGTGCTACAAATTTGCAGCGGACAAATCTGACACTAAAGCCCCATACACACACGCAGATCGTCGTCATACAAATGTTCGTCTTTTCTCCCCGGGATGTCGGTGTCTGTTGAAAAGTGCAAAGACAGCACAAGGACAGCACAAGAATTTTGTCCGCAGACTTCAGCTGACTGCAGAAGTGATGTCATGTAATGGTTAACTTTCCCTGTGTTTTTTATTTTCTGAGCATGCCCAGTCTTGCAAATCTGCGGTCTGTCGGCTGATTTCTGTACTGACAGGCAAACAATTGTCCGTTCTGGTGTCCGCAGACAAAAATTTTCATGTTTGCAAGAAAGACTCTTGTCCGCGGATTGTGTGCAGACAGCTGTCGGAGGCACCATACTAACACGCATACAATCGCAGATCTTTCGTCCGCCGACGTTTGTATGACGACGATCTGCGTGTGTGTATGGGGCTTTACTGATACTTTTGAGACTTTTTGGGAACCAGAGACACTAATATAGTGATTAGGGCTAAAAATATGCACTGTCACTATACTAATGACACTGTCTGGAAAAGTGTTTACATCAGGGGCAGTCAAAGGGTTAATGGTGTGCCTAGCCAGTGTTAATGTGTGCTGAGGGAGGTGCTTTTAATAGGGGAAGCCATGGATCATTGTCCCTGCTCTACAGGAACACAGGATCCATGCCTTCCCTACTGACATAACGGCAATCTGCCTTGTTTACAGACTGCCATTCTGCCTCTGTACTGAATGATCGGGTACCAGCAGACATTGAGTCTGGGGTACCCGCTGATTGGCTCCTGCTGTGTATAATCACAGTGGGAGTGAGCGAGCATTAACACATGTTAACTGGAAGTGCAGGATTACGTATATATGTACATTATCCTGCGCATAGCTGCCGCCCTGTAGCAGTATATGTGCTATAGGGTGATCAGCAAGAGATTTAATTCTGGACCTCAAAAAGCAAAATGAATGACCATCACTTATTGACCATCACTGTGGAAATTCAAAAAATTATAATAAAGGACCAGGTAACTTTCAAGTAAAACTATAGGCAAAACTTTGTTTTTCATTTTGGATAGAGTGAGAGAGGGTATTAACCACTGCTTGATTTTTTTTTTTTTTTCCTTCGCCATCTGTGTCCCATTTCAGAGATTTCCCTTCACTTCCTGTCCCATAGCAAAATAAGTGAGAGGAAATCCCTGCAAATTAAGGGAATCCCTGTGGGACCCCCAGGTCACCAGAACTAGTGTCGTTTAGTGGACGATTTCCCCTCTATTACGTTTCTGGGGACAACCCAAAATTTTGATTTTCTTTATTTTCCCTTTCAATGATAATGGTAAACAGGACATATAGAGAGGATGAATGATGCTGCTGAGGACGTGGAATGACGAAACGCATACAGAGCGGTCACGTCACTTCCTGTTCTGGTTTCCCCTGTGGAACGCACAGCGTTCTGGAGCTCTGTATACCTCGCTGGCTGAATGTTTTTACCTGATTTGAACCACGCTGTTTTTACTACTATTTATGTAAGTACCTTACCTTATTAATAATAAAGTACTTACCTTACCTTATTAATAATAAAGTTCTTGGAAACAGTTTTATGCTATGTGTCCCCCCCTTGTTCATCTCCTATGAGAACATACACTACAGCTGGATGACAGGCTGAACGTACACATTACCGAGAGTAGAGGAATTCCACCCCCCCCCCCCATTCTGGATAGGAACCTAGGACCTACAGGACCGGGCATCCTATTACTGTACCCCGCAGTACATTTAACCCTTGCCTAATACCCCTGTGTGGGGTTAGGCACTCTGGTGAGTGCAATCTACATTACAGCAATCTCGTGCACCTTTATTTCACATTCCCACTCCCAAAACCAGATGGAATATATGCACTATCTAGCGGATTTTTATACTGTACAAATTATTATTCACCCACACTTTAAATAATCATCTGATATTAACTGGAGCATTTACACAGGTCTCTTTATAGTCTTAATATTTAGACTTCACTGAGTTACCTAGGATATTGGATATAACCACCCCCCCCCCCTTTTTTTCTTTTTGCACTGTGACACAATTGTAAGATATATTATTTATTGTGGTTACACTTTGAACTAGTCACTTTATATCATAATTTATCAATGTACTGTATGTTTGAGGCACTTGGTCACTTTACTGAGTCTATTTAATAACCCAGATCACCACACTAGTCACTTTATCATTTATATATATATATATGCACATGTGATTATTATTGAAGATTACTTATTTATTTTTAACATCATTGTTTACCACCGTTATTTATTGATGCTATAGTTTACTTATTTATGAAGGTGGATGAATAGATTGTATCATATTTGTTAATTTCAACATTACTATACTCAGTGTTTAAACGTTCCCATATAACCTATTCCCGGCAGCGCCATATTCCCTCACCCCCTTACTCCCTAACGGGGGCACAGACATAAAAACTGACAAGGGTTATAATCTAAAACTAAAAAAAGGTTTTGCCTTTAGTTATACTTTCAGTAGTCAACTGTCATAGGTCCAATAAAATAAACGTACAATCAATATTACTCAATGGTATATGGATTCGCATAACACATCAGTACACATTTACAAGTTATGTTTCAAAAAAAAAAAAAAAGAAAATAAAATCTTATATGGGTTCCTCCACCCGCCTATTTTGTGCACCCACACAGACTTCAAATGCAGCACTGACCAGCTACCCACTGCCCTTCCCTGCCCTCTACTATGCAGGGATTTCATTTGTTTTTAGGTCAGACACTTGCTTCAAAACATAAATCTGACAACAGTTTCTACTGAGATGTGTTCCTTTACAGCTCTACAGAACCTGTTGTCTGCAGAACATAGGCCTGGGCCAAGTAGGCAGCAGAGGGCAGGGCAACGGAGAGCACATCACTGCTACATCTGGAAAGGTGTGGGGGCATACTACGTAAAAGGGGCTTGGGAGACCCCTTACAGATTATATATCAGGTAGCTAGCATTTAAACATATTCCTTAACCACTTCCTTACCGAGTCATGTAAAATGACGTCGGCAAAGTGGTTGTCTAGATCCGGGCCGCCGTCATATGACGTCGGCCCGTTCTAGCTGCTACTGCGCGCCCCCGGCGGCGCGCAGCGGCGCGATCAGGGATGAGGCTCGTCCCTCGGACATAGCCCATCACTGATCAAGGTAAACAGCCAATAGAAATTGGCTGTTTACCACGTGATCGGCTGTGTCAATCACAGCCGATCACATGAGCGGCGCCAGCACGAGCCGCTCGTTCTCTCTGCAATGCGCGCCCCCGGGGGCGCGCAGAGCAGCGATCGGGGACGAGGCTCGTCCCTCGGACAGAGTCGATCCCCGATCTAGGTAAAGAGCCAATGAAATTGGCTCTTTACCACGTGACCGGCTGTGTCCAATCACAGCCGGTCACAAATGTCAACAGAGAACACGGTAACTAGCTGTCACCGTGTTCTCCTCCTCACACACTGATCCTGTGTGAGGAGGAGATTGTGGTAACAGCTAGTTACCAACTACAGTGCACTCCAACCACACTGATTGCCCCCCCCAATAAAGAGCACCTGTCACTAGCCCATCAAAGTACCCGAGTACCTGTCATCAGGTACTCAGATGACAGGTACTCGGGTACTCTGATGGGCTGGTGACAGGTATTCGGGTACTCTGATGACAGGTACTCGGGTACTCTGATGACGGATACTCTGATGACAGGTACTCGGGTACTCTGACGGGTACTCGGGTACTCTGATGACGGGTACTCGGGTACTCTGATGACAGGTACTCGGGTACTCTGATGACGGGTACTCGGGTACTCTGATGACGGGTACTCGGGTACTCTGATGACAGGTACTCGGGTACTCTGATGACGGGTACTCGGGTCCTCTGATGACAGGTACTCGGGTACTCTGATGACAGGTACTCGAGTACTCTGATGACAGGTACTCGAGTACTCTGATGACGGGTACTCGGGTACTCTGATAACGGGTACTCGGGTACTCTGACAGGTACTCGGGTACTCTGATGACAGGTACTCGGGTACTCTGATGACGGGTACTCGGGTACTCTGATGACAGGTACTCGGGTACTCTGATGACGGGTACTCTGATGACGGGTACTCGGGGTACTCTGATGACAGGTACTCGGGTACTTTGAGTACCTGTCAACGGAGTACCCGTCATCAGAGTACCTGAGTACCTGTCACCTACCCATCAGAGTACCCGAGTACCTTCCACCTGCTCATCAGAGTACCTGACGCCTGAAGTACCCAAGTACTTGCCGCCTGCTCATCAGTACCCATCACTACTCATCAGTACTCATCAGTACCTATCACGTATCAGTACTGATCATCAGTACCCATCAGTACAGTATCACCTATCACCTATCAGTCAGTGAGTACTACTCATCAGTACCTATCACCTGCCTGTCACCTGCCCATCAGAGTACCCGAGTACCTGTCACCTGCCTATCGGAGTACCCGAGTACCTGCCACCTGCTCATCAGTACCAGAGTACCTGTCACCTGCCCAACAAAGTACCCGAGTACCTGTCACCCTTCATACAGCCACCATGTCCAAGTCCAAAAAGGTTTATATACGTCGTCCGTTTAAACCTAAATACCGGTGTTATGGTAGCAGATAGCTGCCATAACCCTGGTATTTTTTTAAACGGTGGACGGTTGGCTTTCCGATAAGGGTGGTCCCAGCGGCGGATTCGCCGTGGGATCACCCTTCCGGGATGGCGGAAGAGGCGCCCCCCCCCCCCTCCCGACGCGTTCCGGTCCTTTTCCCCGCTTACCGGACCCGCCGGCAGCGGGGAAAACGATCCGGTCCCGAATCCTCACAGACAGGATGTCGAGTGAGGGCAAGCTTGCCCTCACTTGACTCTATGGTCTTGGAGGACCGGAGCTACGGAAAATGTTGTTGCCTAGCAACCGGTTTAAAGGTCCTTTTTTTTTTTTTTTTCATTTTATATTATAATTATTATTTTTTTTTTTTTTTCTATCTTTTAGTGTACTTGTGAGATCTCAGGACTTTTTGACCCCAGATCTCACAAAAAAGAGGTCCTGTCGTGCCTATTTCTATTACGAGGAATATTTACATTTCTTTTAATAGAAATAAAAATGATCAATTTTTTTTTTTTTTAAACGGTGTAAAAATAAAAAATAATAAATAAAATAAATAGTAAAAAAAAAAAAGAAAAAAATTAAAGCGCCCTGTCCCCGTTAGCTCGCGCGCAGAAGCGAATGCATACAGAAACCCCGCCCACATATGTAAACGGTGTTCAAACCACACATGTGAGGTATCGCCGCGATCGTTAGAGCAAGGGGAATAATTTGAGCCCTAGACCTCCTCTGTAACTCAAAGATGGCAACCTGTAGAAATTTTTAAATTGTCGCCTATGGGGATTTTTAAGTACCAAAGTTTGTCACCATTCCGTGACCGTGCGCAATTTTGAAACATGACATGTTGGGTATCTATTTACTCGGCGTAACATTATCTTTCACATTATGGAAAAAAATTGGGCTAACTTTACTGGTTTCTTATTTTTTAATTAAAAAAAGTGAATTTTTTCCAAAAAAATTGCGTTTGGAAGACTGCTACGCAAATACGGTGTGATAAAAAATAGTGCAATAATCTCCATTTTATTCTCTAGGGTCTCTGCTAAAAAAAAATATATAATGTTTGGGGGTTCTAAGCAGTTTTCTAGCAAAACAACTGATTTTAGCTTGTAAACACCAAATGTCAAAAATAGGCCTAGGCAAGTGGCTAGGATGCATGATGATGCTCCTTGGATGTTGGGCCCCTCTATATGGCTAGGCTGTGAAAAAGTCTCACACATGTGGTATTGCCATACTCAGGAGGAGTGGCAGAATGTATTTTGGGGTGTCATTTTTGCTGTGTACATGCTATGTGTTAGGAATATCCTATAAATTGACAACTTTGTGTAAAAAAAAAAAGTTTTCATTTTTTTCCCACATTTTCCAAAAACCTGTGGAAAAAAATGATATGTTCAAACGACCCATAATGCCTCATAGAATATACGTTGGAGTGTTTGCTTTCCAAAATGGGGTCATTTTGTGGACTTTTCCATTGTATTGGTGCTCTAGGGCCTTGAAAAGTGTGATAGGTAGTAAGAAAGTTTTATGTGTATTTATGCTCCTAGAACGCCTGAATGTGCTTCTTGGACGTGGAGTCTCTTTTTGCGGCCAGGCTGTGTAAAAGTCTCACACATGTGGTATCGCCATACTCGGAAGGAGTAGCAGAATGTATTTTTGGGTGTAATTTTTGCTGTGTACATGCTATGTGTTAGAAATAGCTTATAAATTGACAACTTTGTGGGAAAAAAAAGAAAAAAAAAATTTTTTTCTTCATTTTCCCAAGAATTGTGGGAAAAAATTACAACTTCAAAAAACTCACCATGCCTCTTACTAAATACCTTGGACTGTCTACTTTACAAAAAGGGGTCATTTGGTCGGTATTTGTACTGTCCTGACATTTCAGGGCCTCAAGAAAGGAGATAGGCAGTCAGTACATCTGGTGTGATCAATTTTCAGTAATTGGTACCATAGCTTCTAGACTCAATAACTTTCACACAGACTAAATAATATACACTAATTTGGGTTAATTTTACCAGAGACATGTAGCAGTATACATTTTGGCCCAAATGTATGAAGAAAAATTTATTTTTTGCAAAATTTCATAATTGAAACTAAAAAAAAGTGTTTTTTTTTCAAAATTTTTGCTCTTTTTTTGCATATATCACGAAAAAAAAAAAACCCCAGTTGTGATCAAATACCACCAAAAGAAAGCTCTATTTGTGTGAAAAAAATGATAAAAATTTTGTTTGGTTATAGTGTAGCATGACTGAGCAATTGTCATTCAAAGTGTGAGAGTGCTGAAAGCTGAAAATTGGTCTGGGCAGGAAGGGTGTCTAACTGCTCTGTATGGAAGCGGTTAATAGCCACATAGAATACAAATCCACTTTGTGTGCACCAAATGCCTTTTGCAAACTCCGACATTACCTTGTAAAAATAGTAGGGACATTATCACTATGCTGTATATAGCCTGTGCAAAGAGCAGCAGGTCCACCAACTACAGACTGCCTGCAAACAGTTAGAGGCAGATGGTGAATACAAGACCAGTCTCCGAGCACAAGAAGAGAGAGAAGCAGTGGCTGGTTTTTATTACAAAATTCTATGGCCCAGGGGTAAAGTTTTGCACTGGATTACTGCAAGAAATACACACTAATATTCATGTAAGAATACAAATGCTTCTTAGATAATATATGCTTATCCCGGGGGGTTCAGCTTTAGGGTATAATAGAAAAAAGAGGTGGAACAGTTCACTTAACAAGCTTTAAAATATTATCAAATATATTGCACAATACCCTAAACAGTAACAACTGGGCTGCTATAATTTTGCCAGAACAAGAGCCAGTTGTGTCAGTGGCATCACTAAAGTTGACCTGTCATTTCAGGAATAATAGAAATTGCAAGCATAAACTTAAAAGCCATACCAATCTCATTTTTATATTTCTATGCAAACATAGCCTTTTTAGGCTGAGGTTCCTGGAATGGTATACATAAATTGCTTTACTTTAAGGGGATGAGCTTTTGCAAAATTACTGTTACTTGATCTTTATTGATGGACCATGACTCTATCAGCCTTACTAGTTAATGTAAAAGGAAATACGGTAAACTAAGGAAAAACAGCCTTTCGGACTGCTTTCAAACAACTGCTATCTTATTTCTAGCTTTGGCTGAAAGCAATAATTGAGACACCGCACCAGCTGCCTACGCTTCCATGGGGCAATTTCTAAAAAAGCCTAATCATGGATAATACACGCTTTAAGAGATTGGTGATGTCCCACAACGAGTGTCACTTTCACTAAAGGTAATTGGTGCAATTGAAACCACAGCTCCTCAGCAGGACTGTGCCTTCTCTTTCCTTCCCTTCTCTTTGCCTGCAGCCAAAAGCAAGGATCAATATTTGTTAGGATTGCTTCTTGTTCCAACAATGTAAGATTTACAATCCGTGCTTGGCTTCTCACTTTGTCTTCACACAACTCATCAGTAGAACCCAATTACTAACCCCAGACAAACAGCATTAACATGAGCCTCAGAGGTTCTTTATGGCGTGTCAGCTGAGTCTCATTTCAGAATCTTCAGGCAGTGCCACTATAACAGATACTACACTTTAAAGTGTGCTCCAAGGAATAAATTTTCAGTCTTTCATTACTCGTACCTTGATTTACTTCATATCAGCTTGCTGGCTATAGACAAAGATAACACACTGTAAATTACAGCCACCCTGACTTGGAGCCTAGAGATGGGGGGAAGGCAGGGAGTGATGCTTGTAATGCAGTATTGCTAGCCTGGGCCTTGAACAGCATGTCTGCAGGGACTACTCACAGAACTGCTTCATGCAACTCGATTTACTGGCACAAATCAACAGCCATAAAATCAAATATAAAACAATGACGCAGCATAGAAGGCACCCCAGTAAGTCCAAACTGTTAGAATATTGGAAATTCCTAACTGTAGTTGCAGGTATTGTATACTGTATGTAAGCAAGAATGTATTCCTGCCATATACATGCAGACCTTCTATCACCTTGAAAAAATTCCACTGAAATTGGCATTTTAGGTTTTAATTACAGCTAAATTTACTGTTTTTCCAAACATTACTTTTCTAAATAAAAAAAACATAGTTTTT
Organism: Pelophylax lessonae; assembly: GCF_965119305.1. Lineage (NCBI taxonomy): Eukaryota > Metazoa > Chordata > Amphibia > Anura > Ranidae > Pelophylax > Pelophylax lessonae. Next base: position 179,260,841 of record NC_138776.1, on the reverse strand, counting down.
GATTCTAATAAATGGTTATTAGTACTTGTTTACCAAGATTCTATCTAGTTATCGGAAGTAACACTCAGGTCTGTTGCACCATTTGCAAACGTCATATAGTACATGATAAGAGTTAACCTGTCTGCATTAAGGCTGCCATATTTAGTCAGCCTTAAAATTGCTGGCTATGTATTTATTTATTTTGCATGCTAAAGTACTATTCTTTAAAAAAAAAAAAAAAAAGTTTATACGTTCTAAAATATTAAAGGCACAGGGTATAGATTGTAGCAGGATTTAGGTTACATGTAAACTACTGCTGTGCTGTTACTTAAAATGTAGAACTAAGTTTTGGGCATTCTCCGGTTTTTATTATTTTTAAATTTTTATTTTATTCATGAATGTTTAAAACACTTTTACAGCAAAGAAAGGAAATGCAAAAAAAGAAAGAGCCAACAATTTGGTAAGCCTTCTATTTTTTTTACCTACTGTAGTCCAAGTGATTCTCTTAGAACTACTGAATACTTGTTCTGCTCATATTGGACCAAAAAAAAAAAACAGTTAGCAGCCAGCTGACATTTTTAAAGGAGCAAATCCACGTCATTGTTAAGTAAAGGCCCGTACACACGTGCAGATTGTCGGCCGACGACCGATCGGCCGATTTTCAGCTTGTTAGTATGATGCTTCCGACAGCCGACAGCGCACTTTCGGCCGAACAGAATCTGTCATGCAAGCATTAAAATTTTTGTATGCCGACACCAGAACAGCCGATTGTTCGCTTGTCAGTACAGAATTTGGCCGACAGACAGCAGATTTGCAAGACTGGGCATGCTCAGAAAAGAAAAAACACAGGGAAAGTTAACCATCACATGACATCACTTCTGCAGTCGGCGGAAAAAATTAGTGTGCAGTCTTTTGCACTTTTCAGCGGACACGACAGCCCGGGGACAAAAGACGGCCGATCGTTCGGCGACGATCGGTACGTGTGTACGGGGCTTAAAGCTACAGATATAAAGTGGATTTCCACCCAAAATCAATCATTCCACAAATGCATTCTTTTTTTTCGGTTTCCAATATTATTGTAAAGTTCTTCTATTTCAAGTTTTCACCTGTGATTACTGGTTCATGTAATACTTACTTAGTTCCTGGTGAAGGGCTGTAAACAGAAACACAGTACTGCTAAAATAGAAGTTCTGTAGTCAACCCTCCAATGAATAATATTGCACCTACGCTCAGAACCCTTTAAATGTTGCCTGCCATGGCACAATGTTAACATTGCCAATGCTATAGTGCTATCAACCCCCCCTCAGTAGAATCTGCTTACTAGCCAGAAAGGAAGAAATCTGACCAGGGTGTTGATGGTCATGTGACCACATCAAAGTACTGGTAATAATACTGGAAAGTTTATTTAAAAAATGCTTGCTGGAAATCGGCATTAACCCGACCCTTGAATATCTTTACTTGGCATCCACTTTAAAAATTATTATTTTGTTACTTGCATATTCCAAACTGTGACCGATTCTCTTTACAGTGCCAAGATGATGGAGTAACAGGTGGGATTGTACCCGCTACTCTCTACACTTGCTGAATTTTTGTAGAATTAAACCTACCAAATCCCATGTACATTAATATAAAAATGTACATTACTAAGCAATTTACATGCATGTAAATTAAAATAAAAGCATGTGTGCAATAAGCACGGGATATGAAAATGTAGTGATATCAGGTAACAATATATATATATATAAAACACATGATCTTATTCTCTATTTTAAACAAAAGGATTAATGAGCAACACATTTTGACATTTTCCTTGTATAACGTAAATACATCAACACTGTCATATATCCTGCCTTCTTCCTTATTTTCCAGGGTGGGATGCTGGAAAGGACAGACAGCGTTGTCTGTTGCAGTCCCCCCCAGCTGCGCTCCTTCCCCTCCATTCTATTCCAAAGCCTGATAAGTAAGAACATTAGTTTTATGCGACTTGTCAAGCTCAAATGAAAAGAGAGCTAACTTTAATGACACTGCAATTAATCGCCCCACCAGACTGACAGCTAAAAGACAAGATATTGACTTCATTAAGGATAATGGATTATGTCATTAAGTTGCTAGGGTCACCTTGCGTACCATGCTTGCTTGCTAATATATCGGCATTTTCGCTCAAATAAGATAAATTCAGATGTGAATGATAAAGCTGATTAGGGAATGTTCCATCTTAAGAGTCTCTCAGCTGCCTATATACCAGGCTTCTTGAAGTGGGAAGATAGAATAGGATGTGAACCTTACTCTCAAAGGAAGCATCACCCTGTCACAAAGATTGGTCTAACACTTTTTTTTTTTTCTTCGTTAAACTTTATTCCCCAGAAGCCTGCATGTAGGACAAATTATGCAGCATTATCGCACAATAAAAGAGACACGTACTATTTAGTCTAAGCTTTTCCTATAGGCCTGTCCTTAAGGGGAAACAAATAGTGTGGAAATAACACCTCTATTTTTGAAAGCATAGCTGCGTAACTAGCATGCCAATTTGCTAATCCACGACACTCCGCGTGTCACATGTTATTATGGTTTAAAGGGGGAATTATTTTACAAATGTTAAATAACCCCAAATTATGCCCAGTAAAACCCATATATATAACATTTTATATATCCTTCCTACTCATTTATGAGAAAGAATTCATCCAGGGAATCAGCTAGCCCCACTCATCTGTTTGAAAAAGCACACATTCATAGATAAATGTGCGTCCAGCCTAAGGAAAATACATATTAGTCAACACTAACCATTACATAATTGTGCACTTACATGTATATACCTACACTTATAGGAGCAGATATGTTTTTTTTTCAGCCCCTTTATTCTGGACTCCCTTGCTCCTACTGCCTGCTTTATGGGCCCTGTAGGGAAAAAAGGTATGGCAACCTTCACTACTAGCAAGTCTCGGTAATTAGGTCTGAGGGGAAAGTCAAGGCTCTGCCTATAACTGAAATAGTACTATTGAATGAACTGATCCTATCTACATCCTGGCAACATATTAAAGTGATACTAAAGTCTCGTCGTTGTTTTTTTTAAAATAACAAACAAGTTATACTTACCTGCTCTGTGAAGTGGTTTTGCACAAAGCAGCCCGGATCCTCCTCTTCTCAGGTCCCCCTTCGGCTCTCCTGGCTCCTCCTCCCTGTTACGTGCCCCCACAGCAAACAGCTTGCTATGGGGGCATCCGAGCCGCAGCTCCATGTGTCCATTCAGACACGGAGCCATGACCCCGCTCCACCCCTTCTCTCTCCTCATTGGCCCACTGACTTTAATTGACAGTAGTGGGAACAAATGGCGCCATGCTGCCATCTCAGCCAATGAGTAGGGAGAATCCCAAGCAGCCGAGACACGTCTGCAACATGGCTGGATTGAGATGGGGCTCAGGTGAGGGGAGTGCTGCACACACAAGGCATAAAATGCATTAAGATAAAAAAAAGCTTCTGACTTTACAAACACTTTAAGACTAGCTGAAGAAAAAGACTACATTACAGTTACCTATCTTATGATAGTAATGGATTACTACTAATCAGACAAATTCTAGACTGTTGATTATAAACGCATTTCACATTTTGGTCAGCACTGGTGTAACTAGTAGTAGCACCCTAGTGAAGCCTAAAGTAGATTAAAGTGAAACTCCTGAATGGAGTTTTTCCTCTTCACCTTCCTCCCATTCCCTCCCTGAACTCTCATTCCCAACATTAATAAAAAGCTTTTTATTTTTTTCTTAAGCCAGCCATATTAAATTAAATTCAGCTGGTCCATCAGGGTTCAGCCCAAATTTCCATCCATGTATGGGCAAGCTGGTTGTGCACAAGTGGGTGCATAAATCTACTCGTCTACAACCAGTCTGTCAGGTTTTTGCATGAATGATCAGTGCCGTCAGCTATACCCGGCATCACCGATCAGTGTATTCTGATGGCGGAAGTAGAAAGGATTCCCCCATCCACATCGAATGTGTGGATGGGGGAATTGGCTCATTTTTGTTTTATTCAACCTGCTGGCAGGAAGAAAAAAATGAATAATGTATGACTGGCTTTAGTCCTGCAGAGCAGGTATTCTTTCTGGACCAAGCAGTGTTCAGATAATGATGTATGAGTGCCTCTCAATCCTGGACTATTTTGAGCCTAGTATGGGTGATGACAAGCCCAACAGGGGGTGTAAATAACAGGCTGGACTTATAGAGCTCATGGGTTTCATTCTGCCCGAAGGTGGGCAGTGGTGGTGTTGGATAAAGGGGGAAGGCAGGGACAGGCAAAACTTCGTAACAGTATATATATATATATATATATATATATATATATATATATATACAGACACACACACAGAGGATATGTATTATGCTTTACATATTTGACATTTTCAAGACAAAGGCCACACTACTAGGAATAATATAATGTGAAATTTGGATCATAATAGAGAATAGGTGTTTGGATATGGAGGTGGACACACAATGTCTCAGAGGTGGAGACAAATAGGTAGCACAGAGTGTTGTGAAGCACGGAGTGGTTTACTGACACTTATAAGGATCTAAAACGAAGTGAATTGCTAAAATAGGTTTGCAAGTGTGGATGGAATACAGCACTGGTCACTTTGTGAATAAACACAGGACACTTTGTGGATTAATTGAGTGAGGACACTTTACGACTGATCTTGAAATGTTTTTGTCATTTTTATTGTACAATTGATTTGGAATGTTTATTGCATTATTATAAGTTGGAGGCATATTGTTTGCAGGAGAGAGAGTTTTTTTTAAATATTTTTAACATTTAGATTGGGTATTGTTTAATATATTTTTTAGTGTTTTATATGTATGTAAGTATTTATGACTCAAGTGTTACTAAGCCCAAAACAGTAAAATCAGTGTGTATAGGCAGTAAAGCATGCTTGTTATACTCACTGTGGAACCTAAGGAGCCTTGGGGGCACTCTGCACATGCTTTTTGGGAGGGTGCATGTGATCAGCACATGACCAGCAGAGGTTCAGAGGTCCTGCAGCCTCAAAGGACAGTCAAAGAGTCAGAGCAGAAAGAAAACTCCTCCAACACACTTTAACCAGACACTCATAAGGCTGCTATATACTGATGGTGGGAAAATGTATTTAGTAGCTTCTGTTTACTAAAATAATTGTATTTCCATGTTCTGTGTACTATGGGAGACCAGATATAGTGATCGCAGGGTCCTGGGTTTAGTTACACTGTTTAATGGAGCAGCTGTTGCATTTGTATTCTACCAAGCATGGGTAAATAAGAATTGATATGTATTTAAAGTGAGCTTTGTAAGTTTCAACTACATATAACACTATTCTCATATAAGAAAATAGACATAGAAGTTCAAAGCAGCCAGCATTAACATAGGAAAGCACAGTTTCCCTGACTCTTCAACTAAACAACCACATTTGTGATTCCTTGCAACACTAAAAAAGAACCCCCCTTATAAAATGTTATCCGCTGATGGATGTGCACTGCATTGGGGGATTCAGGGAAAGGAAAAGAGTGTTACTTAACTTGCATATTGTACATACTCTGGTTTAGGTCCCTTAGGGAACCTTTGAGTCTATTTACAAAGTAACAGATGTATGTAAAAGTCCCCAAAACTGCCTATTAGGTACATTTTACAAATATCTGACTTTAGTACAGTGACAGTTATACTTTATTTGGGTAAAACTGCCTAAACACTACAATGTCTGAAATATGAACTCCAGGGGAATAGGGGGGAAAATATGTGAGATTGGCAGGGGACCTGATTAGATCCAAGTGTCAGATGTTGATTGGGGAAATGATAAAGGACCTATAGCTAACAAAGGATCGACTTGTGCAGCAGACAGCCCTTATAATGGATGAATGGAGGACCAAAGCACAGATCATTTCCAAGGCAAAGGGCTTCTCTGTGAGTACGTGTGACAAAGGGGAAAGGCGACAATCAATGATTTATAGTGAGTAATGACAAGTGAAAAATTCAACAATAATCATGATGAACGATGACGGAGAGGCAACCAGGGAAGAGGGACAAAATAAATAAATAGGAGATGCCATCAGCAAGAATTATGCCAAGGTCATGAGGAGACTGAGGGAAGGAGGAAGGCAGACTTTAGTGATGCCTGCATTAACACATAAGTTACATTGTTATAAAGAAACCTTTAAATATTTTATGTGCTTCTAGTTTCTGATTGATACCACCAGTCAACAGAAATGTCTGAAAATTGAAGATAAAATTTTAAAAACCTGCAGTCTGTTGCTGCTGTTACTTTACTATTAGAGATGTCATTTTGGTTCATTTAATTATAAGACAGCAATGTGTTTAAAAATATGGGGGGTTTGCTGTAGTTTACTGTAGTTTTAAGTCTGCATTTATTGTAATATTTACACAGTCAGCAGAAGAGGTGGCATGAACAGTGATCATTTGACTTTACCTGGACCATGTGACCAGTGCATTAACAATAGTCATGTGACAGGGTGGCGGAGGAATAAGGTATAGTGATTTCTAATTTAAAAAAAATGATACTGGATCTGTATTGCAAGGTGAATATTAATGCAAAGGTATAACACAATAGGGCTGCTTTAATATCATAAGAGAGTATGTGTGTATATATATATATATATATATATATATATATATATATATATATATATATACACACACATACATACACACTGCTTAAAAAAAGTAAAGGAACACTTTTTAATCAGAGTTCAGCGTCAATTCATTTAAACTTCTGGGATTTTAATCTGGCCAGTTAATTAATTAGAGAAGGAGGTTGTTAATCAGTTTCTGCTGCTTTGGTGTTAATGAAATTAACAACAGGGGCACTAGATGGGCAACAATGAGACACACCCAACAGGAATAATTTTATAGGTGGAGGCCACTGAATTTTGTTTTCCCTGACTGTTTTTCACAAGTTTTGCATTTGGCTAGGGTCAGTGTCACTACTGATAGCTTGAGGCGATAACTGGACCCTATAGAAGTTTCACAGTCAGTCCAATTCCTCCAGGATGGCACATAAATATGTGCCATTGCCAGAAGGTTTGCTGTGTCCCCCAGCACAGCCTCAAGAGCATGGAGGAGATTCCAGGAGACAGGCAGTTACTCTAGAAGAGCTGGATGGGGGCCATAGAAGGTTCTTAATCCATCAGTAGGACCGGTATCTGTTCCTTTGTGCATGGAAGAACAGGATGAGCACTGCCAGCGCCCTACAAAATGACCTCCAGCAGGCCACTGGTGTGACTGTCTCTGAACAAACAATCAGAAACAGACTTCAAGAGGGTGGCCTGAGGGCCCAACATCCTCTAGTGGGCCCTGTGCTCACTGCGCGGCACCACGGAGCTCAATTGGCATTTGCCATTGAACACCAGAATTGGCAGGTCCGCCACTGATGCCCTGTGCTTTTCACAGATGAGAGCAGGTTGACCCTGAGCACATGTGACAGACGTGAAAGGGTCTGGAGAAGCCGTGAAGAATGTTATGCTGCCTGTAACATCATTCAGCACAACGGGTTTGGTGGTGGGTCAGTGATGATCAGAGGAGGCATATTTATGGAGGGATGCACAGACTTCTACAGGCTAGACAATTAGGAATCGGTATGAAACCCTTGGATGGTCCCATTGTCAAACCACACACAGGTGCAGTGGGTCCTGGGTTCCTCCTGATGCACGACAATGCCCGGCCTTATGTGGTAGGAGTATGCAGGCAGTTCCTGGAGAATGAAGGAATTGATACCATGGAATGGCCCCCATAATCGCCTGACCTAAATCCAATAGAACACCTCTGGGACATTATGTTTTGGTCCATCCGACAGGTAGCACCTCAGTCTGTTTAGGAGCTCAGTGATGCCCTGGTCCAGATCTGGGAGGAAATACCCCACGATACCATCCATTGTCTCATTAAGAGCATGCCCCAAAGTTGTCAGGCATGCATACGAGCACGTGGGGGGCCATACAAACTACTGAGTACCATTTTGAGTTGCTGCAATGAAATGTCAGCAAAATGGACTAGTCTGCTGCATAATTTTTCACTTTGATTTTCAGGTTGTCTTTGAATTCAGCCCTCTGTAGGCTAATAAATTCAGCCCTCTGTAGGCTAATAAATTTCCATGTATTGGCATCCTTTCATTCCTTGCATATCCAGCATGATATTTTTTCCCATTGAGAGCTGATGTGTTTTCAAAGTGTGCCTTTAATTTTTGATAGATAGATAGATAGATAGATAGATAGATAGATAGATAGATAGATAGATAGATAGATAGATAGATAGATAGATAGATAGATAGATAGATAGATAGATAGATAGATAGATAGATAGATAGATAGATAGATAGATAGATAGATAGATAGATAGATAGATAGATAGAGTGTGTGCTCATACCCATCTATATACTGTATGGCATGTGTTATTTTTTTCTTATAAAGATTGATCTACTGATACAGCATACAATACTTGGAATAGACTACACTATTGTTTTCTGCTTAAAATAAAAGCAATTCATAACATTCATTATATAACAATACTTTACTGTGTTTCACAGACTACCAACAACGTTGTAGTCCTATACTGCTGAATACAGATGCATTCTCCTGTTATGAATCCTGTATGTGAAACAAGATTAAAAGAGGCAGAAAGATAGATAGATACCTGGTGCCAACAGCTAGATAGACAACTAGATAAATGCAAAGACAGGTAAACAGACAGGATCCCAGGATATTGATGGAAAGACTAAGGGCAAGACAGAGATTTATTCGGCCTATATAATCACACAGCTGTGTACTGAATGCCTTTTATTGAACTGTATTGTGAGGTAGCTAGGTACATTTTATAAAAAAATAAACACAGTTTACAAGTATGCAAATTGTAAATGCCATGAAAATGTAAAAAAAATTATATTGCAGCTTACCAGTTGTTGGACATGGTAGATGCATTTGCTTTTTTGTCACCGTAGGCTGTACAGGGGGTCCCCGGGTTACAAACATCTGACTTACAAATAACTCCTACTTACAAACGGAGGGAGACAACAGGAAGTGAGGAGAAATCTCCCCTAGGAAGGGAAATTCACTCCTCTAAGGGCTCTTTCACACGGGCGATCTGATCAGATCCGCCTGTCAGTTTTTTAGGCGGATCTGATCGGATCCTCCATGCAGCTCTATGGGGCAGCGGGTGTCAGCGGAGACACCTCCGCTGACACCCGCTGCCATCCGCATCCGATCCTGTGCGTGAAATCTGGACGGATGGAAACCCTATTTTTCCATCCGTTCAGTAATCGGAGCGGAGCGGATCTGATGAGAGCGGACAAGCGGTCCGCTTTCATCCGATCCCCCATAGAGGGCAGCGGGTGCTGAGACACCTCCCTCTCCGCTCTGCAAGCGGAGACGGAGCTGTCATCCGCCCTACGGAGGCGGATCGTGTGAAAGAGCCCTAAGAGTTCTCATGGGAAAAAGGTGTCTCCACTGAAGCTTTATCACCAATCCTTGTTTCCACAACAGCCCAAAATTTTCAAAATCCAGTTGTCATAGGGACAGAAAGTGAGGTGAAATCTTCTGAACAGGGGCACAGACAGCAAAACAAACATTACAGGGGTGGTAACCCTTCCCTATGCTATCCAAAAAACTTAAAAATTATTCTTTTGGCTGGGGCTACACTTAAACAAAATATACCTGTTCCAACTTACAAATTTGACTTAAGAACAAACCTACAGTCCCTATCTAACCCGGGGACCACCTGTATGCCTTAGTTTGGGCTGCAAAACACACCCCTTTTCTTCATCCCCATAACCTGGGGGGGTGGTGTTCTGAAGTTCACAGAGGTGAACAAAATCAGGGCTGATTTACCTTTGCATTTGAGATTATATTGCAGCAGAGGCAGGGTCACAGCAAGTTAGGAGTTCCTGTGTTTCTGTCAGTATAACATGCATTTTTTTATACCAAAACATACATAACAAAATGCTTTCAATTGTATACTTAGCAGATCAAAGACAGCTAATAGAAGCTCATTTAGGCTTTATAAACTCTTTAGAGCTAATAATTTTATAAGAGCCATGCTTAAACTATCCAGTGTACCAAATCACATTTTCAGAAGAAGAGGTCCCCAGGGATGACAGCCTCCTATGTCACTGTTCTGATCACAAAAGCCCTACTGTGTTTCATGAGCTGCAAAAATGTGAGCAGGGTCTGCCCAAGGCTTGTGATTATTATCATTAAGCCAGGTGTGGCCATGCCTCATCCACCAGTTTGCAGCTAGAGGCCACTTCTCTGCAAAGACCAGACAACACAGTTACTCAAAAATTAAGGATGAAATCTAGGCAAACAGTCATATGCACTGTTGAAATAAATAAAGTGAACTGTTATGCCAGTTATGCAATTTTTATTTCTGTCTGGCAGAGTTAAGGAAGACCACCAGCATGGCTGGGACATCCAGTAAAGAAGTTGCCTGATGCCTAAGCATATATGCTGATAATAAGCAGACGTATACATTCTCCCCAATCTTCTTGCTATGGCATAACTGGCATCCTGGGCTGATGTCATGTATCATCTGTGTGCCTTTAGTGTATTTTGAAAGTATTATGCTTACAGTTAAGACTGGTACTGTCTGCTTCACTTCTATCTGCGTGTTCCTGTGTTAGAACTGAGGAGTGATGATATTTGATATGCCAGCTACAAGGTTGTTCACAAATACTGGAGCAAAAAGCAGGACCCATTGAGAGATATGAATCATGCGTCTTGTTTTAAAACCCATTTTTTTTCAAGCCAAAATTATATTTTTTGGCTATCTTTTTGTTCCTTGGTAATTCAACTTTTCAGTATCAAACACAGTATGTGGCTGGAGTACCTGGGGCTCAGCACAGCAAGTGACTGGGAATACTCTCTTAGAGTACAGGACAAATAGTGAAATAAATCATGGTGAAAAGTGAGCAAAAATAAATGGACGACAACAGCTTGAAAAATCAAGGAGTATCAAGTGAGGTTTGTTCTTAAGCCTCGTACACATGCACAGATTGTTGGCCGACCGATCGGCCGTCTTTTGTCCAGTGTTGTTTGTTGGTTGAAATGTGCTCTAGACTTGCACTGGACTTTTGTTGGCCAACAAAAACCAACTTCAGAAGTGATGTCATGTGATGGTTGCCTTTCCGTGTGTTTTTTCTTCTCTGAGCATGCCCAGTCTTGCTCATCTGATTTTTGTCGGCCGGAATCTGTACTGACTGAGGAACAAATTGGCCGTTCTGTTGTTGGCCAACAAAAATTTTATAGCATGCACACCAGATTTTTTTCCGCCCGAAAAGTCGCAGTTGGTTGTCGGAAGCATCATACTAACAAGCCTACAATCGGCCGATCGGACGTTGGCCGACAATTTACAGCCAACAATCTGTGCGTGTGTACGGGGCTTTAGTAAGCATGGCAACCTACAAACATTTTAGGGGAACACATTATTTGATTACAAAAACTGTGTACAGATCTTCAGAGTCAGGATATCTGACCTTACCTGCAATCTACCATTACTGCTGCCGTATTTCAAGAGACTGCTGGAAACACTGCCATGTACCAAGAAAATCCTCACATTATAAAAGGCTATAAAGTTCTGCCAAGAGTTAACAAGAGTAAATCTAAAAGGTCTGTTTTTAGGGGCTATAGCTCCACATCAGGTTTAAAGAAAATGGAATGTATGTGGTGGGTGTTTTAGGTTGCTAGAACCAGCTGCTGACAGATACTGTACTAACCCACAACATTTCTAAAAACCCCAGCAATTTACCCAAGACCCCAACAAATAAAATATTGCAATATGTATTCAAATGTATTTTTGTTAACCTCTTGCCGACTGCCGCACGACTATTTACGGCGGCAGTCAGCCCCTCACAGGAAAAGTGACGTAGGGCTACGTCGCTAGCCTGTGAGCCTCTAGGGGGCAAGCGCGCGCCGCCGGAGGCGCGCTCCCGCCCCCGCTCACTCCCTAACATGTCCACGCATGTGATCCTCCGGTACAGAGGGAGAAAGGCAGGCGGCTTGTAAACAAAGCCGCCTGTCATTCTCCCTTGTGTAAGTGCAGAGATCATACGGTCCTGCTATGTAGGATCGTATATCTCTGTAGTTACACAAACAGCCACATCCCTTTACAGTTAGAATCACGCCCCTAGGGACACACTTAACCCCTCCTTCTCCAATAAAGTTAACCCCTCCCCTGCCAGTGTCATTTTTACAGTAACAGTGCATATGTATAGCACTGATTACTGTAGTAATGTCACTGGTACCCCCAAAAATGTCAGTCAGGGGTCCGATCTGTCCGACGCAATGTCGCAGTCCTGCAAAAAAAAAACGCAAATCGCCGCCATTACTCGTTAAAAAAAAAAAAACAATAAAAATGACAAAAATCTTTCTCTTAGTTAGTAAACGCAATAACTTTTGTGCAAACCAATCAAAATACGCTTATTGCGATTTTCTTACCAAACATATGTAGCAGAAAACAAATTGGACTAAAATGTTAAAAGATTTTGATTTTTACAATTTTTTGGGGGAATTTCATATAAAAAATTGTGAAAAATATTGTTATTTTTGCAAAATTGTCGCTCTTTTTTTGTTTATAGCGCATGATCAAAAAATCGCACAGGTGATCAAATACCACCAAAAGAAAGCTCTGTTTGTGGGGAAAAAAAGGACATCAATTTCATTTGGGTACAGCATCGCACGACCGTGCAATTGTCCATTAAAGTCACGCAGTGCCGAATCGCAAAATAGGCCCTGGTCAGGAAGGGGGTAAAATCTTCCGGGGCTTAAGTGGTTAAACAAAACAGAGAACTATTGTAATTACAATAACCAACCAACCCCCTCCTTAAATCGGTAGTAAACCACAGCTGATAAAAAAGAAAAAAAAACCTGTAAGGCAATTGCATAATGTGCTGGTAAGCATCACATACTAGCACATTATGAAAAAGTTATCTTGAAATGAAGCCCTCCAGCAGCGCGCTGTCACAGCTGAAAGGGCTGACATCTTTCCCCGGTCTTTATTCCAAATTTGCGCGCTCCGGTTAGGTGATTGCCTGGAGCAGCGATGATGTCACTCCCACGTATGCGTGCGGGAGCCCTTGTCCTGGCACAAAGCTCTGAAGGCTTCGCAAGGTATGCCAGACCTTCAGAGTGCATGCGCTGGTGATATCATTGGCTGCATCCAGGGTGAATGTCTCCTAAACTGTGCACGTTTAGGAGATATTCATTTTACCTACAGGTAAGCTTTAATTATAGGTTTACCTGTAGATAAAAATCACCAAGCAGGCTTTACTACTGCTTTAAGGAGACTTTTTTTCATTTTAAAATAGAATTAGAATAAGAAAACAATGTCAACCACAAATTTTTTTTACACACTGTTTTACCTATATCATTGTAAAACTGTGTAAATAAATATGTTGTTAATATTAATTTCTTATTTTAATGATATTGTGAAATCTTTCCCTCCCTGCTCTCATGATGAAGCTTGATATGAGAAACACATTGAGAAAGGAGACTTCTGTGGAAACCTTGGCAAATTGAACCCTGGGACACACTGCGGGTTGGTTAAGCTGTTTTATTGCCTAATATATCTATGTCATGACAATGGACCTGTGTATATTTTAACAAACATGTTTGAATAAATATTGTAATATTTTCTTTGTTGGAGTCTTGAATAACCACTTCCCGCCCATCATATAGTAAAATGATGGCCATAAAGTGGTTGTCCCATCCTGACTGGGCATTATAGGACATCCAGCAGGATAAACGGATCTGCATCAGTTTGGCATTGATATTGGAATAGTGTTTATAAGGTGGTGTGGTGCTGCATGAATTCTCTGACAGTATATAATATATGTATTAGGGATCGACCGATTATCGGCAAAGCCGATATATTGAGGGCCGATCTGCACTTTCCCCGATACAGTATATCGGAATTGGCCCCTGAGGTTACCGATATTACGGAAAGTGCTTGTACCGGAGTGATGCCTGCAACTAGAGGCATCACCCCAGTACCGGCATCCATAGCCAACGGTCGGCTGTCTTGTAATGACAACTGATACGGCTGAGAAGCCGCTCGGCTGTCATTACAAGGAGCGGGAAGGGACGACCCCGCCACCTTCCGCGGCTCGCCCGGGTCTGCCGTCCCACCGGGAGACCCAGGCATCCTACCTGCATGGCCGCCGAAGAGAAGACCCGATCAAAGCCGCATTCGGCTCTGATCAGGTCTCCATTCGGCGCCAGATTAAAAAAAATTACAGCATTCAAAACAGCCAAACTGGGCTGATTTGAATGGTTTTAAATGCAGAAGAGGGGTTTGGGGTCTTTTAGACCTCCAGATACCTCCACAACAGTACCTGTCAAGTGTAAAAATAAAACATTTTTAAATGTTCAGAAATATCGGTCAATATCGGCCGATACTGATATTCAATAGCCAAAATATCGGTATCGGCAACGAAAATCCGATATTGGTCGATCACTTATATGTATACACCCAACAATAAACTTTTTACTGATTCCACATACCTGGTTTCATTTTCTTAAGCCCTGATGAAGAGGATGGAGCTATAGCCCCTTAAATGTGTTAGCTTTAAAAAGAGTCTTTCAATGGAAAAAACTTGTATCTGGACTTGATTATCATAGAGCTTCAATTCTGGATTCCTTCATCCCTATCACAACTCAAGGCGATCACAGAAATGATTAGATGCGTAGAAGCTGCCAGCCCAATATTCAGATACTCTATGCTTTTATCACCTGCGTACTACTGGATGATGATAATATAAAATAAATACCATAAATCTTTAGGGTTTAGAGCCATTAATCCCTTTAACAGTAGACTTGCAGGGACTACTGGTATGTTACATAAAGGCTGTTAAAAATATTCACCAACACCAATTATCCACACTTTCTCAACAATAAATAAAATATTTAACCACTTTACGTCCGCTCACTGTGCCTCTACTGCTGTTTTCGTTCACAGCGGGAGTCGGGCCAGGGGAGGAGCGGCGGCGATCACCGCTGCTCTTCCCCCGATCGTCGGGGAATCTAGTTTGGAGATCCGCCCGCCTGTGTAAACAGAGTGGGCGGATCTCCTAAGTGACAGGGAGTGACAGATCGGAGTGTTCAGCATAGCTGAACATCTGATCTGTCCCTGGCTCACTCAGTCACCTCCCCCCCCACACGTCAGTAAGCACCAGGCATACATTAACCCCTCCCTCTCCAATAAAATTAACCCCTTCCCTGCCAGTGTCATTTTTACAGTAACAGTACATATTTATAGCACTGATTACTGCAGTAATGTCACTGGTACCCCCAAAGTGTCAAAAATGTCAGTCAAGTGTCCGATATGTCCGCCGCAATGTCGCAGTCCCGCAAAAAAATTGCAGACCGCCGCCATTACTCGTTAAAAAAAAACACCAAAAATTACAGAAATCTTTCCCTTAGTTAGTAAACGCAATAATTTTTTGCGCAAACCAATCAAAATACGCTTATTGTGATTTTTTTTACCAAACATAGGTAGCAGAAAACAAATTGGCCAAAAATTAAAATAAAAAAAAAGGTTTTTTAAATATTTTTTGGGGGGAATTTCATATAAAAAATGTTAAAAATATTGTTATTTTTTCAAAATAAACGCTCTTTTTTTGTTTATAGCGCAAAAAGTAAAAATCGCACAGGTGATCAAATACCACCAAAAGAAAGCTCTGTTTGTGGGAAAAAAAGGACGTATATTTCGTTTGGGTACGGCATCGCACGACCGCACAATTGTCAGTTAAAGTTGCACAGCACCGAATCGCAAAAAGTGGCCTGGACGTAAAACAGCAAAATCCTCCGGTGGTAAAGTGGTTAAGCAGGGTATAAACGTAGCATAATTCAGCCAGTTCAGCTGAATTTCGATGTGTGTATTCCTCCCTGTTCAACAGAAGCCAATTGTAAGACCAGCTTCTGTTAAACATCACTGCTGGAAAACCAGCATTTAATTGTCCTATAGCTACAAAATGTAACATATATTATTTGTAGAGTATTCTGATTTGTTGATATGAAAGGGGCTAGCTGGCATGACACCTGAATAAATAAAGTCTATAGAGTTTAATCCACACACATTCAAAATGGACTGACACATACAACCTTTGATCGAATCACCAAGGCTAATTTAACAGTGGACGTTTTATGGTGTATTTTGCAATATAATAACGTGTTGTAGGGTGCAGAAATAATGTAATTACTGAGACAAATGTTACATATTGGTCTATCCTAGAAAGTCATTTAATAAAGGTTCAACCTTGTAGATAAACATCCACTACTTAAAAAAGTAAGGACTACTAGTACAACTAGTAGGTTAGACATAGGGAGATGGAAAACACTTATATTTAAGGAAACAACATGTTACAGTAATTTGTTATATCTAAAGGTAGGGTACAGGCACAAGCAAAGATTATACCATTGAAATCTCCAACAATAGAGTGACCCCTCAGAACCCCCCGTGGTAAATTCTTCATGAAATACTGCTGAAAAACAAGCCTCTACCCACATCCATATGAACACAATCTCTCATGTATTAAGTCCCCATCACAGCAAGATATCTGCAGCTAAGCTGCTTTAAAGTGTTATTTGCCTCATTCACACAGCATAATGGCACAAACAAGGTAAAATCGCTTATTTACTGGGTTTGAAGGTGGGTGAGAGACACGCAGAGTGTGCTAAAAGCTAGCTATCACTTGCCTTCACATTACTATGTAAGTTTAGAGTGTGACAAGAGAAACAGATTGGTAAAGTGTTTTTATATACTACCTCTGCTTCGAAAGGTAGTGTGATTACTTTAACAAAATCCTCTATTTCTTTATCTAGGACAGGCTCCATATTATGTCTAATAACAAATGCAATGCATTCTACTTTCATCTAAAAATGATAATTGCAGACCACCCATAGGCTGTGACAGATTCATCATCAGTATAATACCCAAGATAAGGTTTATCATTTACTAGATAAGCTCTTTAGTATATTCATACATCCACGGGAGAGCATGAAGCCAATTCTATAAAAACCCCGCTCCCTTTTGTCTGTTCAGGTTATTAAAACTGGGTATAACCATATTTGTTGAAGCAACAAGGCCATAATCTGCTGTAATTTATTCCTCAACAGACACAAAAAATTTGACTTCAGATAAAGTGTTCAATGATTGGCTGAACATGGTGTGTCTGTGATACATTTTGTTCACACATGATGCTGAGATAACAGCTTCTTTTTTTCCAGTGATGCTTTGCCTCTCCATGTTTTAGGTCTAAACTGTACACATTTGCAACCTTAAAATGGAGTTCCGGCCTATTTTGCAACTTCAGTGATTCCTGGAGTGCTCTTTATACTGATCAACAATTGGGAATTTTTAATTTTTTTCGGGGGTCCCTTACCTTATTTTCAGGGCATCTTTGATTGTACTTCCTTCGTCTCCCCCCTCTGTAGCCATGGCCACCGACATCACTTCCGCCTTTGCATTGCATCCTGGGAGCGGTTTGTCATCACTCCCAGGAGGCTGGAATCAGGAAGAACTTTTAGAAAACTGCCTGGAATCAGGAAGAAGGACACAGCAGAATACACTGTGGCTTCAGATGCCCAAATCCAAGATGGCCACGCCTAGACAGCATTTTTAAAAGTAAGATTTTGACTAAAATCCAATACTGTACACCTTGTAAGTATGAGAATAGTGGTTCTGTAAAGGGCGATGAATTAGTCTTGTAGGGGTATTTTTCGTTAAAAAAGGTATTTGAGGCCGGAACTCCGCTTTAACAGGAATCTTTCAGAACACAGTCAAGTGGATTTTCCCACATTAGCGAAGACCACATCCCTTATGTGCTTTTAACCACTTAAGCCCCGGAGGATTTGGCTGCTAAACGACCAGGGGCTATTTTGCGATTCGGCTTTCTTTTGGTGGTATTTGATCACCTGTGCGATTTTTTGATCACGCGCTATAAACAAAAAAAGAGCGTCAATTTTGCAAAAATAGCAATATTTTTCCCTTTTTTTTATATGAAATTCCCCCCCAAAAAAATGTAAAAATCAAAATTTTTTAACATTTTCGGCCAATTTGTTTTATGCTACCTATGTTTGGTAAAAAAAAATCGCAAAAAGCGTATTTTGATTGGTTTGCGCAAAAGTTATTGCGTTTACTGACTAAGGGAAAGATTTTTGTCATTTTTGTTGTTTTTCTTTTTAATGCGTAATGGCGGCGATCTGCGATTTTTTTTGCGGTACTGCGACATTGGGGCGGACAGATCGGACCCTTGACTGACATTTGTGACACTTTTGGGGTTACCAGTGACATTTCTACAGTAATCAGTGCTATATATATGCACTGTTACTGTAAAAATACACTGGTAGTGAAGGGGTTAACTTTATTTGAGAGGGAGGGGCTGTGTGTGTCCCTAGGGGCGTGATTCTTACTGTGATTGGCTGTGGCTTCAGCTGTATGCAGAGTGATCAACGGATCTACATAGTAGATCCATATGATCAGCTCTCATACAGAGGGGAGAATGACAGGCAGCTTGTTTACACAAGCTGCCTGACTTTCTCCCTCTCCCCCACCGATCGCAGAGTGGCCGGCGGACATCGGGTCCGCCGGTCACACGCGCGGGGGGGGTCCGTGACCACGCGGGAGCGCGCCTCCGGCGGCGCGCGCTCGCTCCCTAGACCCTCACAAGCTAGTGACGTAGCCCTACGTCACTTTGCCTGTGAGGGGCTGACCGCCGACGTAGATCGGCGTGCGGCGGTCGGCAAGTGGTTAAGAGGGAAAGGCTACAAGAACACATTTTTTTGGGGGAAACCTTTGTGTTGCCTTATATTCCCGGCAAAATATTAAAGGGTTAGGGGTGCTTTCTAACTGTGTGGGGGATGGGCTCCACTGGATGAACACAGCGACCTGTGTTCCTAAATAACAAATGGATTTTTCTAATTATTTATGTCATATGTTGACATAATGGCTGCAATCATTTTTTAAAAGTATTTTACCACTTGCCAACCAGCCGCCGTAGTTATACGGCGGCAGGTTGGCTCTGTTATGCGAAACGACATGTACATCGATTTGTGTAGCAGTTAGTGTGGGTGCGTGCACGCACCTATTGGCTAGCTGGGGAGCCAATCAGCAGGTCCAGCGGCTGTGATGTGCACCTGAGCACCTGCGATCCCTCCCCATGGAGACAGAACGGCAGTCTGCCGATGTAAGACCTGGCAGACCGCTATTCTGTCAGTGGGGAACACAGAGATCCTGTGTTCCTCCTATTTGGGAACATAGGTCTCTTTGTTTATCCAGTGAGACCATTCCCCACACAGTTAGAAAGCACCCCTAGGCACACATTTAACCCTTTGATCGCCCCTGGTGTTAGCCCCTTCCCTGCCAGTGACATTAGTACAGTAACAGTGCATTTTTTTTAGCACTGATTACTGTATTAGTGTCACTGGTCCCCCCAAAAGTGTTAAAAATGCCAGTTTGTGGTGTCCGATCTGTCCACTGCAATGTTGCAGTCCCACTAAAAATAGCTGTTTGCCGCCATTACTAGTAAAAAAAAAAAGAGAAATCTTTCCCCTAGTTTGTAGACGCGATCACTTTTGCGCAAACCAATCAATATACACTTCCTGAAAAAATATGTAGCAGAATACATATTGGCCTATATTGATGAAAAAATTAGATTTTTTAAATTTTTTTATTGGGATTGTTTTATAGCAGAAATATTAATTTTATTTCAGAATCGTCACTCTTTTTTTTGTTTATAATGCAAAAAATAAAAATCGCAGATGTGATTAAATACCACCAAAAGAAAGCTCTATTTGTGGGAAAAAAAAAAGGATATCAATTTTATTTGGCAACAGCATCGCACGACCGCGCAATTGTCAGTTAAAGTAATGCAGTGCCGTATCGCAAAAAATGGTCTGGTCATGAAGGGGGGTAAACCTTCCGCAGCTGAAGTGGATAACATGTAACGTGCAAAGAGTGGTTTTATGATAGCTGATTAGGAAAACCATTAAGGGTTTTGCTTTTTATGCCTTATGCTACCCTAAACTGGAAAACTAAAGGAGGAAATTTCCAAAAAGTGGCCTAATCACTTTCATTTTTGTTACATTTTGCCAGTTTTTCATCATTACATTTTTTTTTTGCTAACACCACATCTTGATGTCACAACTTTTATAATCTGAAAAAAATGGGTACAGGTTAGCAGCAAAAGAGGGTAAAGTGCAACACAATTAAAAGCACATATATTACTAATATAATATACTTAAGTTACTTTGTCTTCTACAACAAAAGGTTTTTTATAGTCCTATTGTAGCTACACACTCTATTTAAATATCATATGTAGCTAATGACATTGTTTATATTTTTATTATTTTATATAGCAACATCATATGTAATAGAACAGTACAAAGTACATATTCTGGGGAATTACTATATAGGCACTGCACCCTGCTCAGTAAATTTCTACAAATTACAAAAATAGAAAAATAGTATTATACTCTGGAATTTAGATTCCCTTCCTATCTACTATAAACAGCACATTTCTCAGTAGAAATTATAATTATATTTCAAAATAATTATTTGAACACTGCACGGCTTAGATAAAAATGTGCTAAATGTATGAGTCACTTACGTAAGTGTACTACCACCCTAAACCGATGTACACCCCTTTCTGCTTCCACGGCCCCTTTTGCGTGGTGTTTCTGAGACACTGACAAAATATATACACATAAACAAACAATTCACAGCCCACGTGGACACTACAGCTATGTGCATTGTGCTCTCAACTACTCCTTGTTCTCTCGCTCCCATCTACTTGCAGCTTTTACCCCCCCTCCTTTTGCCCATTTAATGGTTCTAACTTTATGCCATGTTCTCTCCCACTTTCAGCGTCGCTGAGCAAGGCTGACAGGCGGATTCCTTTGCTTTTCAAGGTATTAAAGCCACTTTCCCGCTCTGACAGCCTGCTCTCTTTTGCCACCGCAACGCTCTGGCTTCACACTTCTCCGGGCAGCCACTGTGTCTTGACAGACTATTGTCATTCCCCATCAACCTCTGCCTGCTCTCCCTCTCTCCCCCCTCAGCACGCATACCCACTTTCCAATCCAATGCAATTATTTTTTCTGACAAGCTATCCATCAACTCACCCTTTAAAAGCACTTTCTGCTGATATCCATTCTTAAATCCCCTTGCTTTTTTATAGGGCTTGCATGAGAGAATATGATATCAGACATTCAAACCACCAAACCATGTAAATTTACTTTGTTCTCTGCTATGTTCCCAATTTCACGTCCAATTTTTCGGTACATTATGCGTAGTTGTTGTGCCTAATATGATGTTGTCAAATCCCATTAAAGTTCACTGCATGGCGTGGCTTTAAAAACAGGTTACAATTTGCATTCTATAAAAGAACGGGAGACGGCTGAGTCTGAAGTCAGAGCGAATCTTATTAAAATGATCTGCTCAATTGTTACATTTGCAGATGAAGTAATTTTGAGGCATTAGTGGAGACACGTATGAGAATGTCATTCCACCGACGATGACAATGAAAGCAAAAGGAATCTATCTGTGAAACTCAATAATGCAGCTTGTGCTAGGGACATAAATTTGATGGTAATCTGAGGAAATGAATAAGGACCATTCAAGTTTGAGGAGGAATTACCTTTTCTACTTAATAATTTTCTTGCATTTCAGCCTGGCCTACATCTAGGCAGCCCCGCCACAATCATTCTCTTTCAAGAAGCTTAGTATTCCTCTAGGGGCAGGAATATCCCAAGAGAGGAGCAGAATAAGCATTTATTAGCATTAAACTCAACTACCCCGCTTAGCGCTGCAATTGTAATAGTGTGGAAGATCTGAGCCATAAAACAGCTTTTCCACCTACTGAAATGTCTGCTATGGGTGGTAACGTGGCTTTCAAGGCCTTGAAGATCTACAGAAAAACAAACAATGTTATTTCACAAACAAAAAAAAGCCTGGCATAATACAAAATCACATGACACACCGATGTCTAAGTCATGATTGTAATCCACTAATTTAACAACATCTTTGTAGGACTTAGTAATATTGGTTATTGAAATCATTTCACTACTTTATTATGTGAAAATGCATTTGAAGCATAGAACAATATTTAATATCATAACAAGTATTATTATTATTATTATACAGTGCCAACATGTTTGCGCATCGCTTTACGATGTGAGGGAAGACAATACAGTTACAATACAATTCAATACAGGAGGAATTAGAGGGCCCTGCTCATTAGAGCTTACAATCTAGAAGGGAGGTATTTATATTGCGCTGAGAATTTACACAATGCTTTACATATTCACATGGAGCTTACAGTCTAAGGTACCTACCTCACTTGCTTACACACACTAGGGCCAGTTTACCTATCAGCATGTCTTTGGAGAGTGGGAGGAAACCAAAGTACTCAAAGAAAGCTCACACAAGCAAAGGAGATAACATGCAAACTCCATGCAGGTAGTGTTTTGGTTGGGATTTGAACCAAGGACTCTAATGCTGCAAGGCAGGAGTGCTAACTAAGCCACTATATAGGTGTATAAACCTTTGCCTTATGTTTTCTTAAAGAAAAACACAAACAAAATGTATTCCATAAACTAGCATGTGTTCTACTATAGCTGTTGGTTTAATGTTAAATTCCAAGGAGCTTCTTTAAGCCAGTCCTAAGAATGATTAATTCCAGAGGCTCCATTGTGTACCTAATTCTTGTCAAGACTTACTAGAGCAAATCCACAACCACAATAATGAAATGCGGCAAAATATCTGTCAACTTTTAATGTCTAACCTTAACATGTGATTTAATGCATGGTATGTGTACTTAAAAGGCATAACTTAAATGTAATTTTGTAAGATGTTTAAGGAAGCCAAAACAATACAAAATTACTACAGGAAAATTTGGTGCTGCTCGTAGTGTAGTGTTTAATAATCTATCGTATAAAGTTCAGCGCATGACGTGACAAATAAAAACCTGTTCCTGGGAAGTCAGCAGCGCAAAATGAAACATGATGCTCTGCATTCAATTTATTTTCACAGGGAAGTTCTGTAATGCTCAGCAAAATTGTCTACACTTCACACATCTATTATGAAAAAATGTCAAGAGGCAGTACATGATTATGACCATACTCAATTTCATAGTATTAAGATATCATTAGATTGTATGTAAACAAATATGGAAAGCAGAAGAAAAAATATTTAAATTGTAAACATGAAGGATTTAGTGGTAGTGTACATTTTTGCCCCTTGCTGGTATGCCAGCTTCCATGGCAATGGCCATAATGGCTCCAGTACATCTGAATATATGCAGCGAAGTCTCATTTTTGAGCTTCTCTGCTGATTACCGATGGATGTGTGGTGTGTTGCTTCTGGACACATATCCACTCAGATGTCCTTTGAAGAGGGTGGAAGAAGCAATCATTTGAGTTCTGCATCTTCATGCATACTGTATGTTGCTCTCAAATGACCATTACTGTTGACGCCTGAATTTATATGCAAGGTCAGCTCTTGCCTAGATTGCCTGTATCTGTTAAATCTGGTTCAGTCTGCAGACCCAATAAACCAGGGGGCCATCAGTAATGTCAGTTCAGATATGCGAAGACAGACCAGTATGCCAAGTCAAATCTGCAGTGTACAAAAGGAAATAAGATTTTTGTACTTACTGTAATTTTCTTTCTTAAAGTTTGTTCCTATTTAAATCCAATTTAATAGTAGACCTGACTGTGCAGCTGAAATACATTTATCAAGTCCAACTACCATCTCTTATTTGATGGCCAGAAGATCAGACTCCAGCATCTTACATTTACCTTGTTCTTGGCCTTTGTTTTGCAAAAAAAAAAAAAAAAAAGCTTTAAGCCAGTCCCTGTTTAGCCCCACCTCCAGCCACCATGCCTTAGTTTTGTAAACAAGCCGAAAATAAGGCCAATAACACAGAAGGGTAGGTAGGCCCATACATGATTTTACTGTATTTTCTTTATCGTTCATTGAGGGATATAGGTATTTTTAAAAATTCCTAATCAGGATGTCAAAAACCAGTCCAACTGAGGGGTGGGCAAAGGCCACTAAGAGATTCAACAAGTGGTGTTTATACTGCAAGAGTATCTGAGGGAATCAACATCTGGAAAATAAAAAGGGCCAAGCAATTTGAGTTTTACCATAACCAAGGGATGGGCAGCTAGGATCAACCTAATATTCCAGACCAGGTCACACTCAACTAAAGGGAGAAAGTGCTACCAGAAGAAGCCATGGGTCTCATTAAGCAAATGGAGGATCAATCAACCATTCATCAAAAAACAGATGTAACAGCACAATGCCTGAACAGAAGAAAAAAACAGACCAACAACTAATGTGGTCAACAAAACATAATGTTTACTGGGCCAAGTCCCAGAGTGAAAGCAGACATACTATGTCCAATAGAGAAAAACATGACTTAGACAAGTGCAGGAAAGGCTAAAGCCTAGCATATCCAGCCCTTGAAGAAGCTTGGACAAACAGACTATGTTCACGGTAAACACCAGTCAAGCAACAGCTGTAAGTTAAGTTGACTGTTCCTGACCCTTGACTTCAGAGAGGGGTAGCTCCAAAAAAAAAAAAGGCAGAATGATACCTGAGAGACAACTAAGGAGATATTCATGAATGTGAGAGCCCTCACAGTACAGTATAAAATATACTTTTTCAACTTATACAAGGCTTCCTCTGACTGGCACAGGCAGACAGGGGGGTTGATTACACCAATACCTCGGCCTCTGCTAATTGAAGGAAGCCTTGTATTGGTTTTAAAAAATACAGGGCTTATCCTGAATGGCAGAGGTACTAAAGCAAGTGGCACTCTTTATTTAGCACACAGAAGGGAAGTTGCTGGAGCATCTGCCTTTAAGACGATGCAACTTCCTGTATGCAGCCTAGGCATACATCTGTTTAATTTGTTAGCCCCATATTAGGTGTATAAAGTAATCCCTTTCCTGAAGGTCTTCTTTATGGAGAGGGTGGGGGTGATCCAATTACTGTACAATAAAGGTAGGCAGGGAGAAGGATACATTGCAACACAAAGTGGCGTACAAAAAAAGGATCTAAAAAAACCAACAACCATAGGTGTTTCAGAAGTGCGCGGACCACACTGCATCCTGCCTAACCAGTTATAAAACATATGATTCTAGAAATCATTTAACCTACCCCTATAAGAACTCTGCTGAGGGGTGAAGTAAAGAAATCCTAGTAATACAATTAGGAATATTCATCTGATAGAAAACAGCTAGAGGAAGAATTTAAGAGGACTTCCTCAGAAGACCATAGCTCAGTGGTTTGCCTTCTGACCCTCCAACAGAGTACAAGACGCTCCAGTGATGCATAGCAAGGAAGAATAGGTACTCCTGTGTAGCAATCTTACTGTTCATGTGGGGATAATTAGAGGAGGGGATTCAAAAGAAAAAAAGGAAACAGAGCAATCCCATAGTGTAGCAGTAAAATAGAATATATGACTATTTATTGAAAAATAGAAATGCACTCACAAAAGTACGCATGTGTAGGACATGGCATAAAGGAGGAGCCAGGATAGTCTGGGGGCAGCCAGAGAACCACCAGCCTTGACCACCAGTTGGGGATGAAGCGTGGTGAAGATGAAGGAAGCTACTGTCACGGCAACAGCCAGCTGTGTTCAATCCAGAAGAACTAGATCACAAACCAGATGATCCATAATGCCCTTCAAATTTGTTGCAGAGGATAGCTGCTGTGTAGAGACTTGAAGTCTTGATTTAAGACACCAATGAAAAAACATCTACGATGTATTGAATATCCTGATTAAAGAAAACTATAAAGGCTAGCAAAAATATAGTTGGATGTCTTTTTCTAAGCTCTGTCGAGAAAATATTCTAACCTCCTAGGACACTAGCAAATTGGCAAGACAGTTGGAAGAGGCAGGGTTATATGGAATAAATGAAAACAAAGTGAGGTGCTGGCCTGGTTGCCCATAGGAATTATACACAATGCTATAGTGCCTGGCCACCATGCCAGGGTAGGTGTAAACTGAACAAAGCAAACATGTACTTGCGGTAGGCAGAGTGGTTCAATCACAGTCTAGGTAAAAGAAAGGCAGAGAATAGCCGTTATCTGATCTGAGGTCATACACAGGGAAATCCAATCTAGCAGAGCAGGGCAGACAAACAGGCAGCTTGATCAGGTATTACACACTCTTTCACAAGCATGAGACTGCAAGCTTGGCTAGTTTATATCAGGTTGGGTCTCCACCCAGAGTCTGGCCACAATCAATCACCCTGTAAGTGGACAGAGAGACAAGGAGAATGGCACAGCCAAAACCAGGATGCTGGAATAAGCAACTAAGATGCAGTAGGAGTGCACACACTCCTGACAGTAGGCTGCAATATATTAAATGTTTGTTTTTGGGTTTAATATTGATCTAGAGCCCCACTCAAGGACTAAACCTTAAGTAAAGCATTTGTATCCGCTCACATCGCTTTGTGTTGTTTTACATTTGTACTGAATTAAAAAGTGCACACAAAGTCATATTTCATTATGTGCCATTATATTTTCCAGCATGTTAAGAACATAAAATGCCTCTGTCCCCAATTATTGGCAGCATCCTTCTCAGTGTACCTCATACCATCACAAATTACTTCACTGCATTGTCAGCTGGGTGGCTTCTATTTCACTGAATTTTAAATAAAGATTGCTCATTACTTTTTATTTTAAGATATTATGATTTAGATACTGTGCTGGCAAATGCACATGGCCATGATTTTTACTACATGATAAGACATTTTGGATATACAATTTAGCCTGTCTACATTATGCACAAAAAGTCCTAAATCACCACTGTGATTTTTGTAGTTCCAAAGGGGTTAAATACAGTTATCATGGGGCAAGCCTGTCATGCAGTTGCTGTGCAGTGTCAGCCATAACCTCCCTAGATGGTTCTGTAATGAGCAGCTCCTGTTTATCATTCCCTGGGTATGATTTATGCCCTAAATGAGTGAAACGAAGGCACGGTGACCAACTCAATAACAGCAACAGCTGCCAAATATTCATTTAGCTGAATGAGTTTAGCAAAGTTTCAGCAGATTGCTTTCACAAGGCTTAGTTCAACAAAAGGAAGCATAATAAATGAGCTAATATCGGCGTGTGTCTGGCTCCGCTAATGAATATCAAATTGCACAGAAACCCGTATAAATCATCATTATCTGGAATTTTAATTGAACTCGCAATTAAACATGACAAATTTTATATACACTAAACCTTTAATTTATACTTTCAAACAAGGGATAATTCATCATTTTTTAGTATTTCATAGTTAATTTCCCCAATATGGGCACTTCTAATTAACAGGGACAGACGGTAAAAGGAGGGAGGTGGTCCTCATTTTCAATGACATTTCCAAACAGCAAACTAGTAAACTTACAGTAACAAGGGTATTTTGTGGAGGGTATTTGACCCTGTATTTGTCCATCCTCCATTCCCCCTCCCCATATGCTGAAGAAACAGATTTATATAAATAATTATTCTGTAGAGAGGAAAATGCTGTTTAAGTACCAAACTGTCCAACAGGTTCCAATCCTCAATACAACCTTTCAGACTTTATATTAAAGTGGTTGTAAACCTCAGACATGACATATGAATAAAGCATATCACTCTATAGTGTATACTTGTCTCAATTAAGAGCACATGATGTCATTTCTGTCTGCTGCTTGGCTCCTCTACTATTAGCATGAGTTTACCTGACATCAAGAGAAAAAAGGGGACAGGGAGGGAGCTCCAGCTAATTGACAGCCTCAGCTCTGTTAATGTGTGCTGTGTGAGGTGGGGTGTGTCCCTTCCCCCCAATCAGCTCTCAGAGCTCTCCTCACTGAGCTCTGCAGAGTGTAACTTCATTTCCAGCTCCCTTTTTTTCTGAAGCTCAGACAAGCTTTTTTTTAAAAAATTCTACAATTTAAACGGATGCAGAGAAGAGAAGACCGCAGATAAACAGTTACAACTTATGTAGGGGGATTGGTTTCATCTTTGTGCATCACCTGAAGCCAGTCACTTCATGGTAAGGGTTTACAACCACTTTAATTATTGCCCATGTGCAAAATGTAAAGGAGGGACACAGCCCTAGCGAATATATGTTTCAAATTGCTGTTAGATAAGGATGGGAACATCTGAATAAACCATCCATTATCAAATAAACTAAAGGATTTTTTATGCAAATGTTATTTCATTTCATAGTCTGGGCCCTGAAATAGAAGGCAATACAGGCTTGAAATATCACTGCTCTACATTTTACAAATGAGGTTATGCTGTTCAGATACCTTGTCATGAGCACATCTTTGCTTGGTGGACAGGGGGGAGCTTAGTTACAACTGCAAACACCTCTCTTTTTTTAACGGAAAGTTTTTTTGAGAATTTAATGACACACAGTAACATTTAAAATAGCATGGTATTACTGTACTTTCGAGCGAGATAATGAGAACATTGAGGTACAGATAAAGTGTGCGTAGAAAATGGTAATTTGGTGGAGGGCGGGTTATGGTGTGGGGTTATTTTTCAGGGGTTGGGCTTGCCCCCCTTAGTTTCAGTGAAGGGAACTCTTAAGGCGTCAGCATACCAAGACAATTTGAACTATTTCATGCTCCCAACTTTGTGGGAACAGTTTGGGGATGGCTCTATTCCTATTCCAACTGTGCACCAGTGCACAAACAAGGTCCATAAAGACATACATGAACGAGTTTGGGGTGGAGCAGAGATTGCGCCCCAAGCCTTCTCGTCCACATCAGTGCCTGACCTCACAAATGCGCTTCTGGAAGAATGGTCAAACATTCCCATGGACACACTTCTAAACCTTGCGGACAGCCTTCCCAGAAGAGCTGCAAAGGGTGGGCCAGCTCAATATTGAACCCTACAGACTATGACTGGGATGCCATTAAAGTTCATGTGCATGTATAGGCAGGCATACTTTTGGTAATATAGTGGGTGTGTGTATGTATAAGTATATATATATATATAAGTATATATAAGTATAAGTATTATATATAAGTATAAGTATTATATATATATATATATATATTAGAGCTGCACGATTCTGGCCAAAATGAGAATCACGATTTTTTAGCTTGGAATAAAGATCACGATTCTCTGTGTAACAAAAAAAAATTGGGATAACTTTACTGTTACGTTTTTTTTTTTATTCATTAAAGTTTATTAATTGCGTTTGAAAGACTGCTGCGCAAATACAGTGTGACATAAAATATTACAACAATCGCCATTTTATTCTGTAGGGTCTCTGCTAAAAAAATATATAAAATGTTTGGGGGTTCGAAGTACTTTTCTAGCAAAAAAAATGATTTTAACTTGCAAGCAACAAATGTCAGAAAAAGGTCCAGTCTTTAAGAGGTTAAACTTCCTTTCTCCCTGGCAGAGGGAAGGAAAAGATACAATGTAATAATTTTTGTTTATAGTTACTGGGAGACTTATGCTGATAGGCGTTTGCGGGAGGAAAGATACAATGTAATCATTTTGTTTATAGTTACTGGGAGTTTTCCATAGCTGTTTTCTCTGCTCCCTCAGCTATGCAAAGAATCGAGAATATGTCAGGTTTAGATCGTGCAGCTCTAATATATATATATATATATATATATATATATATATATATACAAACATACATATAAATAAAATGTATATGTATTTACAATAACTTCTTATACAAGAATAAATACACATTTACGTCAGTAAATTGTCCCTGCTAACACAAACTGAAGCATGAATATTGTCCCAGAGGACCAGTGAACACTGTAACTCTAATACCACCTAAATTCAGTATGAGCTTTATTACTTACATATAAGAATTTTGTAAGTAATAAAGAATTTTAAAGCTTAGCCTCAAGTGGAGCTAATACTCCAGACACAATCAAGCTTCAGCGATCACTCTTATAATTAGGTTGTCTAAGCGATGCTGCTCTCCTTGGCGGCGAAACTCCAAAAACACTGCAAAGAACAAAAAGGAGGGGGCAAACGCCTAGTGCATTATCTTCAAAACCAATGAAATGTATTAAAATCGCCAAAAACATACTCACAAACATGGGATGATCACAAGAATCAAGCATGCAAATCTCCAGTAATGGGGATATCCCCCTCCTACGGTTGGAAAGCTGATATGTTTCGGGAAACACACTCTCTTACTCAGAGGTGAGGAAAAGCACTGAGGAAGGGAGTGTGTCTTCCGCCACACATCAGCTTTCCAATCGCAGGAGGGGGATATCCCCATCGCTGGAGATTTGTATTCTTGATGCATGATGTTTGTGATCATCCCATGATTGCGAGTGTGTTTTTGGTGGTTTTTTATAAATTTCACTGGTGTTGAAGGTAATGCACTAGGCATTTGCACCCTCCTTTTTGTTCTTTGTAAAGTGGAGCTAAACCCACAGATTTAATGGTTTCCCTAAACAGTTACATTTAGGGCATGCCTGTTACTTATATTGGCTTTCAACCAAATTTTACACTCCAACAATCTGTCTGCGTAGATGCGTCCCAGATTAAGTTTTCTGGCTGCCTTGTTTTTAAACAGTTTCTCCCCAGCAAGCGTGCCAGATGTGGGGTCAAAATGTATAAGCTCTGTGACAGGGCAACAGGTTAAACATATAGTTTCCGGATTTATGAGGGAAACAATAGCAGCGTAAAGCCCCCCGACTGCCCCATACTACATAGGGGGCAGCGGCAAGATTGTTTGGGACTTGGTGTCCCCCTTATTCCAAAAGGGGTACCACTTGTATGTGGACAATTATTACACAAGTGTGCCACTTTTTAGACACCTTTTTGAATTTGAAATTGGCACATGTGGCACCGTGTGATCTAATTGTGGGGGTTTTCCCCAACGGCTTGTAAATACTCAACTTAAACAGGGGGAGAGAGCCTGCTTGAGATGTAATTAATTGCTTGCATTGAGGTGGAAGCACAAACGGAACGTTTTCACGCTGTCTTCAATTTGCACAGATACGACAGTCCAAACTGCAAAAGTGACTGGTGTTGTTGAGAAGCCCCTCTGTGTCCATGACTACAACCTTAAAATGGGAGGGGCAGACTTCATTGACCAGATGATGGGGCAATACTTAGTTGATGGTAAGGCCAGACACTGGTATAAAAAAGTGTCTATATATTTATTCCAATTGTCTCTGCTCTAGTCATTTTTTTTTTGTCAATTTTCAATCACTTGTGACAACAAAATGAAATATTCAATGGGTTTTACCCAATTTAGAATTGGAGTGTCTACTTTCTAAAAAAGGGGTTATTTGGAGGGGGTTTTGTACTGCCCTGCCATTTTAGCACCTCAAGAAATGAGATAGACAGTCAGAAAGTAAAAGCTGCGTTAATTCCAGTAAATATACGATAGTTTATAGATGCTATAACTTTTGCGCTAACCAATAAATATACACTTATTGAAATTTTTTTTACCAAACATGTAGCTGAATACATTTTGGCCTAAATGTATGACTAAAAATTGAGTTTATTGGATATTTTTATAACAAAAAAGTAGAAAATATTTTTTTTCAATTTTTGGTCTTTTTTCATTTATATCACAAAAAATAAAAATCCCAGTGGTGATCAAATACCCCCAAAATAAAGCTCTATTTGTGGGGAAAAAGGAGGACATACATTTCGTTTGGGTACAGCGTTGCATGACTGCGCAATTACCAGTTAAAGCAGCGCAGTGCCAAATTGCAAAAAATGCTCTGGTCAGGAAGGGGGTGTAACCTTCTGGAGGTCAAGTGGTTAAAATGGTTTACCCAATGATCACATTTATTTGAGATAATGCTGAAGCTAAGCAATTGTACATCAAAGCATTTAGCCCAACTAACTTCCCTGGTTCCTGTGCACAATGCTTAAAGCATTTTTATAGAAAGCACATACCTGACTTTTATATACAAAAATAAATATAAAGCTCTCCGATTACAAAGGCTCATCGCTTTACTTTATAATACAAATCCACACTCTGTACATTTACATTTTTTTAAGCTGATTCGGTCTCACTGAATCACAGTTAAAGCTTGTCTTAAATTATCAGCTCTCTGCAGAGAGATCAGCTTCCTCTCACTTACAAATCTGTCAGTAATAATCGAACTTCCAAGACTCCATCTCACTGAGACTTTAACAGACATAGAGGTCATAGAAGTCAGCTGTCACCAGCTCTCCTGAAAGACACAGTCCTAGCTCAGAAGCCAACTGACTTGCAGCACATTGTGACTCTGACTATAAGGGTAACTGACTGATGAAACTCCACAAGACATTTCATGTTTCTTGTACTCAAAGAGAACATACCACAAAGTATGTTGTCAGAGCTCAAAGGGAAATCAGACCAATACTCTTTTAGAATTCTGAAGAAATTGTATTTTTATTGACTTGGATATATGAACATTCTTACCCTGAAAAAAATCACTGCTACATAAATGGATCCACACTTTCCATCAAATAAAGACTGTCAGTAGGCAACTCCATATTTGAGTTTTTGTGCAAGTAAACAAGTTTAAAGTGTGAATAGACAGATTTTAACCATATCCCGCTGTGGCAAAATGACGGCCGGGCGGTGGCTTTCCTGATCTGACTGGACATCATATGACATTCTCCAGAACATGCCGCTCGTGTGCAACCCCGAGGGCTTGCAGCGTGGCCATCTGTGGTGCGGTGTGTCGCTCAGGCACACCCCATCACCGATCACAGTAAAGAGCCTCTGACGTCGGCTCTATACCATGTGATCAGCTGTGTTCAATCACAGCTAATCATAGTATAAATAGGAAGTGCTGGCTATCGTCAGTCCTCTACCCACCAGAGACCACCAATGATGCTCACCAGTGATGCCCACCAGTGCCCATCAGTGCCCCCTTTAAGTGCACATCATTGCCGCCTATCAGTGCCCAAAAAGGCTGCCCATCAGTGCCGCATATTAGTGCCCATCAGTGGTGCATATCAGTGCCACCTATCAGTGCTGCATATTAATGACGCCTCATTAGTGGCCATCAGTACCACCTTATCAGTGCGGCCTCATCAGTGCCTGTCAGTGCAGCCTCATAAGCGCACATCAGCCAAAGATAGAAATTACCAATTTACAAAATTTTATAACAGAAACAAAGAAAAAAGTTTTTTTTCCCCAAAAATTTTTGGTCTTTTTTCATTTGTTTAGCAAAAAAAAAAAAAACTGAATGGTGAATAAATACCACCAAAAGAAAACCGTCTTTAAAAAATGAATATCGCGCCGGCCAGCCTGATGGCTGGTTGGGGGCTCTGCTCTGGCCCTGACTTGAGTCACCATTCCATGGCTTAATCTGTTTATATGGTGTTTCTTAATCCTGCTATATATGTGTCAGTTGTTTTTCAATTCACGTTTTGATGATGTTCTGCTATTTTTGTTATGTATGACCAAGCCTTATGGGCACACTTTGCACTGTTGTATATTTGGTTTACCTTTTCGTAAAACCTTAATAAAAATATTGGAAAATATAAAATGAATATCGTTTGGATATAGCATTGTATGACCGCGCAATTGTCATTCAAAGTGTGACAGGGCTGAAAGCTGAAAATTAACCTGGGCAGGAAGGGCGTGAAAGTGCCCAGTATTGAAGTAGTTAAAAAGGTACAACCATTGATACCAGAAGAGTGGGCTTACATAAAAAATTTACAAAAAAAATGGTCTTGTTGATGCTTAAGAGGAAAATAGCAAATGTTACATCCTGTTCAGTTTTTGAATATACATTAATATAATGGGGTACAAATAGGTTCAATGAATTACCAGTTGAGATATACAGAGCATAATGGTAAGCAGTAGACAGCAATTGTGTTGGTCATCCCAATAAACTTCTGTGTGTAAACTCCCTGTCACCAAATCATTGGTTTAGAATAGTGGGCCTTGACCTAAATCTGATTATGTATATTCTCTATGTAATAAGGCCAATTTACATTGCATTCTGCCATGTTTGAGGATGGTCAAGGGAAATGCCAGGTGTGCAACAAAGGGCAGGTAATGGGGGTACTGGGAGGCAGGAAATTGGGGAAGGGTTATCAGGTAAAACAAAAAGTTAGGTGAGAGCTAGAGGGGGGGGGGGAGTAGTAGCCTCCTTTTCTGGCTTGTGCTGCCCTCCCTTGGGACAGTGGTATGAGTAGATTGTAAAAGAAGTGTTTTGTGATTCTCCTGTATGGGTTGAGACACAGGCCCTCTAAAGAGGTACAATAGTGTCCAAATTCGAAAGTATTTTTCTGACTGGTCTTCCAGGGCCAAGGGTACATTTGATTTAAACCATTGGGGGACATTAATCAAGCAAATTAGCGACATAGTTGTGTCTTCATCAAAAAAGACTCTGATACAGATTTACAGAGCAGTGCGCCTGTATTCCTGGGCAGCCAAGTGTGACAGTTTGCAAAGTTCCAAAACATATTTATTACCCAACAGATCTCTCTAAACAGATGCATATTTAAGTGGTCAGGGTCAGGTGTTATGGAGTCAAATGTGAAACTTTAGAACAGTCAAAGGAGAAATGTATGACTTAGGCTGTAAACATGTAATAATTCTGTCTGCCAATGTGTACTATTGCATTGTTTTACCTTACAACAGAATTGATAAATGTTCACCATTGTGGTTTACTGTGCACCTTGAAACTGCACTTGCACGGTGAAGTCTATTTGCCTTTAGTAAATCAACTCCAATGTTTCAAACAAAGAGCTTGGACAGGTTATTTGAAATTTGTCAGGTAGGGATATGAGATAGTAGTCGAGCTGCCGGTGTCTCTTGAAGCTGAGACCTGGAGCATAGGAAGACAAGAGCTTGGCATTGGTCATCATGATGGGGAAAATTTATCAACCTGAATGTGCCTGAATGATCAAGGTACAAAACAGAGTCTGTTGAGCTTTGAGGAAGATGTGGAGGGCCAAGATTTAGAATCATGGGGCTTGGGACTGGAGATAAGGCTGTTGTCTGGTAAAGGGTCTTGACTAATTTTACAGTAGGGCCCATGAGCAGCTGGGTATTATTTGGTTGTGCAGTAGGGTAGTGGGTTTCCAGCCAGGGCAGCACCGACAAAACTCTGTTGTGAAACAGGACTGTTCAAGTCTAGTTCAAGGTTTTCTTTCTTTTTTAAATGCATAAGTCAACAATCCCGAACAGGTGAACAGCTTTGTGGTATTTATAGGGCCTGAAAACCCAATTCCATCTTTGGAGTCAAGATCATTCTGCTAAGTCTAGCATTTTCTACTCCCATACATAATTCAAAAGGTGGGTCTGTAAGTCTGAATAATCCTTGGGGGGAGGGGGGCATAATTGGCAGTGTTTGTAATAGATACAGTAAACCAGGAAGATTTATCTTAAAAATTCAGTTATGACTGGACCATGTAAATGCCTCCCTGTTCTACCATTTTAGTTATCAGTATTGGTAATCTTGGCTAAGGGGCTAAAACTGAGTTCAAAGAACTTATTTAGGTTTGCAGGAATAATAATACCTTGGTATCTGATATGTTGAGTAAGGGGAAAGTTCCTTCTAATTTGTTCATGTAAACTGTCTGATGTGGCTATGATCCTCATTTCAGATTTAATCTTGAAGTCTAAAATGGTGCCATATAGGTCTATTTCAGCAAGTGGGACAGAGATGGAGTGGATTGGGAAAGTGATAAAAAAGATGGGGTCATTGGCATATGGCTCTACCTTGTGAGAACCCTTGTTGAGCCCTTTGATTTCCACATGGACTTTTCGTTCGCAGAAAGGTTCTAAGGCAAGAATAAAAAAAAACTGTTGGGGACAAAGTACTAATCAATTTTTCCTTGTTTGTCTATTTTCTTTTTTTTTTTTTTTTTTTTTAAGGCAATTGTCTTAAAGCTGTGCATTTAATAAACCAGAATTTTTAAAAAAAAACAACTATGTGCAAGTGGTGGAGCAACACGGAACCAATCTAATATAAAAATATAATTGTGGAGCAGAGTTCCACTGTCAGAAGTCACAATGGGGTGCACTATTTTTGGTATAACAGTAGATGACCAAACTGGGTACCACTCTTTACTATAATAAACTTACAATACCTTAAACCCTACAATGTTTGCAGTGAGCTAATGAACCATTATTGTAATTTCTATGAAATGGGCCTAAATATAACATTCAGAGAAGGGAATAGCTTCCTATAAACCTTGATTTACCAGGAAAAGCCTGACATTACACTATTAAAAACTTGTATGTTGAAGAATACCATATGGAATCTGGGCCTCAGCACATAATGTAAAGGTAATAACTATCTTTAGCGATTTAATTATTTTTTTTTTGCTTCAGCGCAGCTATTAAGGCTATAGTAAAAACAACGGGCCTTAATATGTTGGAAGTTTAGTACAACTTTACACATACGTTTGTATACTGGAATGAACCCAGGCTGTAAAGCTTGGTACTTTCAAAAATTTGCTCTTACAAGGCCTCCTACCCATTAATTTAAAAGAGGGTGCATGCATTTCCTATAAACGCTGAACATCCTCCCCAGCCGCTTGGTCAGAAATAGCAAACTGAGCCAAAGATGCTTTATTTTGTGCTGTAGCTCATCAAAATGAACATGGCAGTCGGTTTTTAAAGCAAACTTAACACTGCCTTTGCATTAATCTACCTTACTTTCTGACAACCATCCATAACATGAGAGAATTAGGCAATAAACCAAAAAGTGACACTAAAAATGTGCCTAAAACAGAAACACATGGATTTGGATGTACAAAACAAAAAAAACACAGCTCAGCAACTAACTAAACTATAGGTATATACTGTAAATCAGCCAGTGCTATGTGCTATGTTAAGTAGCTTAATCTAGCAGAATGAGCTAAATAATATTTACAATATCTGTATTGTGCAACCCATTGGCAGTGTTTTTAACGTCTTAAGAAACTAAACAGTCCCTACAGAACGGTGCCAAGCAGTACAGGCAGAGAGGAATGAACATAATTTGATATTGTGTCTTGTGTGTCACTTCATATAACTTCCCACCCATTGCCTTTTCTTGTCTGATTAAATAGCTGTGCTCATTGTGGAGTCTTGAATAAACTACCAGAAGCTTTTATTAGGCTCATTAGCATAACTTGATAAGTGATAGCATTTGATTTTGTGACTTTTGTGTTGGCACTCTAGCCTTGCACTGATGTAATGCCACTGATTGGCTGTATTTTATTGCTGACACATTTCCGTGGGCTTTGCTGTGCAGAGTTAAAGCGCACTGTGTGTCGTGATGGAGAAAGGGAATGCTGAATTGTAAAGGATGTGACAGGGGTGCTCACACAAGCCATTTACAGCAAGCATCCAGGATCCTAATTTGAGGGTGTGTTAGTGTTTGTGCAGAAACAAATGAAGCAAAAAAAGCAAGAGCATTTTCCCTCTTGTTGTCTTGATCAGAACAGATCTGATCACTGAGACATGCGGTCCGTCGGGCACCATCTCATAACTAAAACTGCAAACTAAATCAGTCATCTGGAATCTGTGATCTAGTTTTCATTTTTACTCTGGCTTGTCAGCATGTGTGGAATTGCTTACAGTTCTGACAACACCTAAGACAGACAGTAATAATGTATACATGGGCATATGTGTGAAAATCTATTATAAAATTACAAACTCAATTTATTTCCGATTTCAGGATGCTGCTGACTGAATAAGAGCCACTGAAATCTAAACTTCAGGGAAGCAGTAAATGTAGTTTAGAACAATTCAGAAGCAAGTATGGCTTGGTCAAAAACACACCTGATTAGACAATGAGGGTGCAGCAGCATCAAAATGATCAGTCAACACTGAGCTCACTCTGTTCTCCTCCTATCAGGATATTTCCTGTTAGCACATATGTACTAAAGCAGAGCCTGATAGGTTCAGAACACTAGCTCTCCTACTCCTAATCCTGCTGTACAAGGAACTACAGGAGGCTGACATCAAAACAAATGCAGGCATTTACACTAGCAAAATCAAATGTATAATAATAGCCCAATCTGTGCGTCTCAGTTCGTTATATCATACATTCAGCGGCGCTTCAGCACACACAATGTATGTGTGCAAGTATATTAGTCAGTTCCTGCAGTGCTTCAGAGCCTGCAATTGCAAACTAGTCCCAACTCCACAGGATGTGCAGTCACAGCCAGCAAAAAGATTTCTCCTCTGATGTTCAGCACCAGTGATTGTACACACAGTATCACTAATCCTTCACCACACCGACTGTGCACCCCTATGAAGTGGCCACTCACCGAATTGCCCTTGAAATATCGCCTTTATGCATAAGCTGCATGAGCCCTTGCTTCTAGTCGGTCTGTCGTCGCTTAGGCACGTCCAGATCCTATCCGTCCACCAGGGGTCACTATCAGGCTGTATATCTCCTCAGTGCAATTTGTAAGCAAACGACATGAAGCAAGAGAGTAGTGTAATACTGTTTCGACTTTATTAATTAAATAAAACGTCCCTCCCCTTCAGCGTATATGCTTACATTTCAATCACCCTTTGCACGCATATCATAAACACAGAGGCTTTGAAAGGTACCGCCGCTCGCCGACCGCGAGCTAGTCCCTGCTGTGGATTACAGCGCTCCTGCGGCTAACAGGCGAGATCCAGAACAACAGCGGTATCCTCCCTTCGTCTCCTCAGCAGCAGCGTACGTGCATCCTGACCGGTTTCGTCTGGTAGACTTCAACAGAGTCCTCTGTTGAAGTCTACCAGACGAAACCGGTCAGGATGCACGTACGCTGCTGCTGAGGAGACGAAGGGAGGATACCGCTGTTGTTCTGGATCTCGCCTGTTAGCCGCAGGAGCGCTGTAATCCACAGCAGGGACTAGCTCGCGGTCGGCGAGCGGCGGTACCTTTCAAAGCCTCTGTGTTTATGATATGCGTGCAAAGGGTGATTGAAATGTAAGCATATACGCTGAAGGGGAGGGACGTTTTATTTAATTAATAAAGTCGAAACAGTATTACACTACTCTCTTGCTTCATGTCGTTTGCTTACAAATTGCACTGAGGAGATATACAGCCTGATAGTGACCCCTGGTGGACGGATAGGATCTGGACGTGCCTAAGCGACGACAGACCGACTAGAAGCAAGGGCTCATGCAGCTTATGCATAAAGGCGATATTTCAAGGGCAATTCGGTGAGTGGCCACTTCATAGGGGTGCACAGTCGGTGTGGTGAAGGATTAGTGATACTGTGTGTACAATCACTGGTGCTGAACATCAGAGGAGAAATCTTTTTGCTGGCTGTGACTGCACATCCTGTGGAGTTGGGTCTAGTTTGCAATTGCAGGCTCTGAAGCACTGCAGGAACTGACTAATATACTTGCACACATACATTGTGTGTGCTGAAGCGCCGCTGAATGTATGATATAACGAACTGAGACGCACAGATTGGGCTATTATTATACATTTGATTTTGCAAGTTTTACGTTTACAGTGGCAGCTAGTGCATTAAAAGGATGCACAGAGTGACATGTTTTACATGATTTTATCTACATGATTTTATTTACTATTTATTCATGATTTGAGTAGATATATTTATTTCTTTATACCTTACACTGATTTATATATATATTTTAGCGCCGGGCGGGTGGTTGACGTTTTTTAGCATCAGTTACCTTTTACAAAGGCATTTACACTAGTTGCATTTAATAAACACATAACCACAATAACTTTTGGAGACAATGGGGCTGATTTACTAAAACTTGAGTGGTGCAGCTCTGCATAGAAATCAGGATCCAGGTTTTTTGTTAGCAAAGCTTCATTGAACAAGCTGGAGTTAGAAGCTGATTGGCTTCCATGCACAGCTGCACCAGATGTTGCACTCTCCAGTTTTAGTAGGTCAGCCCCATTTTGTAGGATGATCCTTGACTCCCAAGCTTCCATTACCCATTGCCTTCCAGGTATCGAAAGTAGCTCTCCAAGCTCTGAAGGCACCAGGAAGTAACAGCCACACATCTCACAATTTGCTAAACTTTATTCTACACAGCCACAATGACAAGTCCCCACCTAGGAGCCGCTCAAACTGAATTGTTTGAATTATTAAGCCTTAATCGTATATTCATTGTAGTATTTAGTTTGACAGAAAACACACAGCTAGCCAAACTTGGATCACCAAAATGTATATGGATTACGTCAGCTGCATAACCCACTAATCTGCTCAAAAGGGACACCAATCAACCAGTCTGTTCAAAAATGACAATTGCAACAATTACCAAATACATCCTAAATCCTAACACATAATGACTTGTTCTCGGCACCAGGATCTTGACACAGAACAGGAATCTTTGCGTGTTAATTTGAGTGCAGGACAATTCAAAACTTTCAGAAATTGACAACATAAGTACAGGTCTGCAGGGGGTTGGGAGACTGACACTAGTCCACACCCAACTCACTTATATTCTCCTTCTCCAATCCTTCCTCTGTCACAGCTGTCACAATGCCCACACCCAGCGGACCTGGGTATGGTTCAGCATATGACCTGCTCCCATAATGCAACACCTGAAGCATCCCTGTGTATGCTCTGAAACCATTCTTTACAGAGATTACACAGAGTATTTTGTGTCAGCTGCAAGGGACTAATGATAGGCAGGGGACTGTTGTGAAGGTGAATATTAGTGGGCTGGGGGCCTAAGCAAAGGAATGCAGTGGGATTAACTCACTATAGGAATATAGATTATTCACCTAGCAAAGTGAATTTGCATTCTGAAAATTCTGAAAATTCTATTTTCCCTTTGCAAAATGAATGTTCGCGAGTAAGGTGAAGATGTGTTCACTTTAAAACCCCAATCATATGAAAGGAAATTTAAGAAAAAATAAGATTTGTGTACTCAATCATTTTCCTGAAGTCTATAAGGGACAGAGAACAGTAGTAATTCTTGGACATGTGGGTTATACTGCTTCTTTCAGGAGGCATATAGCCTGGCCTCCAACTGCAAGGATACAATCAATGGAAGACCCAACAAGACAACAGACAGTTCCACAATTAGAAAAGCAGGGGTGAACTTTCAAGCAAAGTGTTAAACAGAGGAGATTTTCCATTTGAGTGGGACTATGATTGAGGTACTGCCGTAGAATTAGATGAAGAATGGAATTGTTCTACCCCATCTACTGGCACAGTATGAGTATTTAGACATCTACTTTTAAAGGGTGCAGTAATTAAATCCCTTTCATGGTATCCTTGGCATGCCAGGCATCAAGCCAAAGCACCCTACGTATGTAAAAAGATATTAAGCTCATGCAGAACACAAGCTTAGATGCTGGCAAAGGACCATCACAGCTGTATGCAGAGCTTTATACATTTGTTATTAAAGTTCCAAAGTATAGGGGCTTGACCTCAAGATACAGCAGTCTCTTTTTTTGAACTTAATACACTCTGACATGGATAAGGGCGGAACAATTATACCAGATAATTCAAACTGAAATCTTAGAATGGAATCCAGCTGATGGTCAGTGATATCCTCAAAGGTAAGAATATAATCAACCTGTTTGGTGTTATGTTAATTTAGGTGGGTAATTGAGGTGTCCAAAAAGGGTAGAGCCCATTTGTTAACACATTTAGGAGAAGGCTGTGAAGGCTCTGAATCAGAATTTAGAGATGGTAATAGGGCCTCAGATACATGTAGATGTGAAGGCATGGCAGTGGCTTCTGTTGTGGAGTACATCAGAGTGCACATAGAAACCCAATGAACAGATTCCCATGATAAATGTGCACAGACCAATAAAAGATCCAGAGTGGAT
The DNA here is from genome assembly GCF_965119305.1 of Pelophylax lessonae. Lineage (NCBI taxonomy): Eukaryota > Metazoa > Chordata > Amphibia > Anura > Ranidae > Pelophylax > Pelophylax lessonae. Next base: position 179,219,154 of record NC_138776.1, on the reverse strand, counting down.
AATAAAGGTCATAGATTTCACACTTCCTGAATTCTTGGCTATGTGAAAATTTAGTTATTCTCGCCCACAGCTTCATGGGATACACATATTACACATCCCAGGAGGCCGCAGGTTTTTTACTGTGCATGTGCCACTTCAAGGGGGGGGTCGCTTTCTCCTCCTAGTACCTGCAGCTCGTCCCCTGTTGACATGCTATGGTGCATGGCGTATAGAAAGGTGTTCTGTACAGTAGTCAGAACTATAGACGGTTAGATGGTCTGGACAAATTTAGGGACTCAAATGTAAAAGTTTAAATAATAATAGCAATTTATTTTGGATAATTCATGTATAATCGTACAGATATTGTCATTAATATGGTGTACCAGTATAAACAAAAACAATTAACAGGGTACCGGCCGGTGCATAGTAATAGTATTCACAGGGCTAAAGTGTCAAAAATCATACAGATGGTAAATACCAATGATATATCTTTCCTGTGATACTTGTCTGTGGACAAGCGGGGTCCAAAAAATTAATCAGTCATTTAAATTCAATTAAGTTGAATAGATGGGCGTCTCAGATAGCAAGTATGTTGGGATGGCTCTTTCTCCAATTATCATCATTGAAAAAATTCCCAGGGGTGTGAAATTATAATCCAGAGTCTGTATAATAATAACTCCGGTGGCAATTGCCGTTATTCATCCTTTCCCCTCTTTATTATGATGTAAGTGGGGTACCAGGTTTTCCAGCGGTTTTGGTATAGTGGGTAAAGTTTGTGAGGTTTTCCTCTTTAAACTTCAGATTGCTGGTATAAATCAGGGTATAGGGATTTAATCCCCTTGTAGGCGGCGGTATAGTGGAGTGTCAGGTATACCATTCCTTATGTATCTAGTGGGGACTATGCAGAGTGTATATTTAAAGTCTCCTTTGCTGCAATTAAGGAATGTCCTTAGCAGGCTAATCCTCCGGTTTCCTCACTCTGTCAGCCGAGTGGCTGATACTTCACCCCGTCTTCTCGAATGATGCGGTGCTTAGACTTACCTGACCTCCGATCTATAGCCGCATAGCTCCGATTCCTACCCTTCGCTGCTTGTCTGGTACGAGCGCCAGAGCCCAATCTTCTTCTGCCGTCCGCATCTGAGACACTTGCTGCTGCACCGGCGGTGTTGATGACGTCAACGCGTTTCGCTTCCGAGTTGCGTAGCTTCGTCTGGGCATGTATTATTGAAATACAGGGACATATATAGCATGTGAAATCAAGGCTCCTTACTTTACCTTATACTATGGTGCATGGCGGCAATCAGGTGGCTGGCTGCAAGTACCCAGAAAAGACAGCTCCCCCCCCCCATGACACCACAGAAAATGGCAGTGCAGGATCCACTGTGCAGCAGCAGTGCAGCAGACTCCTACCTTATAGAACACCACTGGAGGATTGCTGGGTGTTTGAGAAAGTTTTTTGTGGCTTACTCAGTAAATGGGGGTGAGGGGAGTGAGGCTCCTCTTTAATTGCAATGTTTCAGGGCTGGGTAAAAGTTTATGTTGAGGGGTGAGGATAAGGTTTAGGGTTCAAATAAGGGAAGGATTTAAGAACAGCCCAAGCTCCAAGAATAGAGTTTAGGGCATGTGGTGGTACATTTTTCTCTATCTGCTAACAGTGCCAGGTTTTGGATATTGAAAATCAACATACTGCCTAAAACTCATTAAAACACTAGAAACACAAAAAGTGTGACAGCTATGGGCCTGATACAGTGTCACTTTCCAACACCATTAACACTACTGAATAATGCTGCAGCTGTGACTTGGCCGACTTATGGTTGAGATTATATGGTTTTGAGATTTTCTTTTCTTTTACAAATCTTTTTTGGGTTTCAAGTCCAGCAAAATATGAATAAATGTTATACAACTCCAATTCCAAAATCTCTATAAAAACAGCAATCTAAAAAAAAAAAAAAAAAAACATTTTATTAACACTAGAAAATAAAAAAACATATCAAATGTTTAAAAATGAGGAAATATACAATTTTAGGAAAAAATAGGGTCATTTTTGAATTGTCAGCGGGATATTTTAAAACAGCGCTACCAGGCATAAACAAATAAATATAAAGTGCACTAAAAATGTATTGATGATATTAGTAAATTGCATCAGTGATAAAAAATAAATTGCCATACAATCACAATTATTTAAAGTGCAGAAAAATGTACTATATGATGTACTATTAAATGTACTATAGGATTTGGAATTGTCAGCGACACATCTCAAAAAAGTTGGGACATGACAAAAAAAAAACCTATTAGCTAACAAAGAAGAGCTAGAAGAACATTTGCAACTAATTAGGTTAATTGGCAACAGGTCAGTAACATGACCGGGTATAAAAAGAGCATTTTAGAGAGTGAGAGTGTCTCAGAAGTAAAGATAGGCAGAGGTTCATCAGTGCGTGAAAAGCTGCATCTACAAATTGTCAAACAATTTCAGAATAATGTTCCTCAAATTAAAACTACAAAGACTTTGATGATATTATGTACTGTAGATGATGATATATTTAAACGATTCAGAGAATCTGGAGAAATCCCTGTGTGTAAGGGACAATGCGAAACATAATACTGGATGCCCATGATCTTCAGGCCCAGCCAGTGCTGTATCTTGGCCTAGGCCGACAAGGCCCAGGCCTAGGGCGGCACTTTGCAGGGGGGCAGCAAAAAAGCTGCCCCCTGATGGCCACTGATGAGGCTGCACTGATATGCTGCACTGTTGAAGCCGCACTGATGGACAGTAATGAGGCTGCACTGATGGGCACTGAGGAGGCTGAACTTATGGGAACTGATGAGGCTGAACTGATGGGCACTGATGAGGCTAAACTTATGGGAACTGATGAGGCTGCACTGATGGACACTCATAGACTGTGGTTGTGGTCTGTGGTTTACAGATGACAGGGCGGGTCATAAACAGGAAAGGGCGTGGCCTTTACAGGAAGGGGTGGGTCATATTCAAATTAGGGGCTGCCCAAGTTTAGTCAGGCCTAGGGCAGCACAAAACCTAAATACACTACTGGGCCCAGCACTGCATTAAACATTAAAAACAATCATGACTCTGTGATGGACATCTTTGCATGGGCTCAGGATTACTTCCAGAAATCGCTGTCTGTGAACACAGTTCGCCATGTTTTTTATTCACCTATATGTCAATGTGATTAAAATTGCATGATATCAATGCAGTAAAACATTGGTAATGGGTTAGATACAAGCTATGTAAATCTACCCCGTTCTGTTTGAGGCTTGTAAATTGCAAATATTCATAAATAAAAAAACATAAAACATTTTTATATCAAAACTGTACTATTCTGGACAGGATATGTACTTATCACTCATAAAGAGAGAGACAGGGGCTCCTCGAAACTCTCAACACATCTGGAAAAACCTCCCAGAATAATATTGGCTCATATACTCTGGTCCAAATGTATTTATATCTTTGCAAGTTTGCCCAGCAGGGTCGTAACCATCATCACAGAGAGATAAACAGAAGGGGCAACATAAATGTGCCTATCATTTCTAACTAGGTCTTTGGCTCTACTCTCATGGGTGCAGAGACTACTGAAGCTGCCTGAAGCCCAGCATATCAAACGGCCCCAGTCTCTGCCCAAATTGTACTTGTGCTTACCTCTTACTTCCCTCATAGATCAGATCAGTGTCCACTTACTGAGAGATATGGAGTCCCCAGCCCCCTCCATTTTAAAAACAACGTGCTCTTCCAAACACTAAAGTATTTAAGTGAAAAAAAAGCAAGGTCTCAACATATTTCACTCTCAAAATGGAGAGCTTCGTCAAGGGTACCAAAAGTAAAAAAAAAAAAGGGTTGTGTGTGTATCAATCACCACATTGTCAGCTGCAAAAATTGATCTGTTGTAAAGTGGAAAGCTGTTGAGATGAATCCAAATTTGACATTCCTTTTTGGAAACCATGGGGGCTACGTCCTTAGGACTAAAGAGGAGAGGGACCTTCCAGCTTATCAGCACATCTGGAAAGACTATCAATGCTGAAAGATATATTCAGGTTTTATAGTATATTCTCCTATTCAGACAACATTCAGGGATGGCCTTGCATATTTCAGAAGAATAATACTAAACCTCATATTGCATCTATGACAACAGCACGGCTTTGTAGTGGAAGTCCAGGTGCCTAACCAGGTGTTCAACTGGCTTGCCTGCAGTCCAGACCTTTCACCAACTGAAAATTTTTTGGCACTTCTTGAAACAAAAATTAGGGCAAAGACCAAGAACTATTGAGGACTATTGAGCAGTTTCCTATATCCGGCAAGAATGGGACAACATTCCTCTCCCAGAACTCCAGCAACTGGTCTTCTCAGTTCCAGGAAATATACAGAGTGCTATTAAAAGAAGAGGGGATGCTACCTTTTTTTTCCTAAAATGGTACATTTTCTCAGTTTAAACATTTGATATGCTTTCTATCTTCTATTGTGAATAAAATATAGGTTTATGAGGTTTATATTGCTCTGTTTTATGTAGATTTTACATAGCATCCCAACTTTTTGGAATTGGGGTTGTAGAATTGTATGCTCCGCTAATAAGCAGCAGAACAATATAGTTATGACATCACACATTAGGCGGTTTTATTTAAGTCACCTTCAGTTTTCTTTTAAGCTCAAAGCCATACAGGGGACATGTAATGTGCCAAATACTGCAGTGTAAAGTGTTGCTCAAAAATCCATGCAGGTTGTCAATTTCCAGTGTGAATGGAGGTAGGATGCTAGTGACTAGGCAAAAGGGGGAGGAGGGGTAAAGTATTAGACCTGTGGTATGGTATGGATCAGTGTGGCATTGATTTATTGAATCAAATTTGCTTTGTCACTATTCAGAAGTTGTATGGATGTTTTCCAAGACTGACACTTTATTTTAAATTTATCTTGGCTTTGTTAGGGAAAGCTGACAATTTTTTATTGATGATGGTACCATTTATTTCAATTGTAATTTCCCCAAAATGCAAATTGTGTTTTTCCAAGATTTTGCTGTTGTTTCTTTAGGAACACTAAAATTGTGCCTACATAATATTGGGGTTTAGCTTAGCTCATACATCATATGAGGGGTAGGCTTTTCCATGTTTTTTTTTTAGGAACAGTGTCAGTAATTCCTTATTACAATGTACATCCTAATGCGCTGCAAAGGCCCCTTCCCAAATAAATATCTGCAGAATGAGGAATAAGCGCTTTCAGATCCAAGACAAACCCGACATACTTAGCAAGGACATTTATGCAGCACACCTTTCCCAGACACACACACACACACACACACACACACCACTTAAGTTTTTGTTTTTATAGTTGTGTTTTTTAATCCAGCCCTGTGTCACTATTACTTGCACTAAGCTTTACCAGCCTCATCAATCACAGCATAAACATGCGCTGATTTTATTTGCGAAACTACAAGATCATACAAAGTGTTTGATTCATTAAATGTTGCTCAACTTTACATGCCCAATTAAATGTGAATAATTAAAAACTGGTAAAGGTAAAGATAATGTGATATGTGATAATTACAAGCAGCACTAACAAGATGTATGAGTTTATAATTTTAGGTACACTGCCTTAAAGATTTGTATAGGCGTGACCAATATTTACCTCCAAACCATCTTTGTCACCTCTGGAATATGCTTCTGAATAATTATTTTCTTTTCACTTTGTTCCTATTTATTTTACTCTTCATGAGGTCATCAGCAGGTTTGTAAAATTCTTGCAGGGGCAGCTGCTGAGAGCTCACTTGAAATTGGTGTATGAATGAGTTCATATTAACCACTTGGCGTCCGCGGCTATAAACGTGGGCTTAAAATGCAGGGTGTGTACATGGACATACTCCTATTCTCGAGCGGCTGCCACTAAAACTCCTACTCTTGGCTTTTTTTTTCTCTGCAACGTTTATGAAGGGGCTGCAGAGTTTTTGTTTACCATAATTTACCCTGTCTGTACTGTGCTGGCAGATCTCATTATGGATTGTAAACTGGATTTAAACACTGTCTGTTCTAACAAAAGGTTAAAGCTGTAAAAGCTGGGCATCATGCATTGTATGTCAATGAGAAAAGCTCATCATGTCCTTTTTGTCACTGGGAATGCCTGCTCCAATTAAACATTCAAAAAGTAAGAAATATTTATTTATAGGTATGCTGCGTGAATGGCAGCACATACCAAACATAAAATGGGTTTTTCCCAAATCTGACTGCAAACGTGGAGTTACAATTTATTATAATAAATCTCTGTCTGCTTTAAAGGTTCCAAAAATTAGATGGTAGTAGAGATTTTATGTACAACATAATCTCTTAATCATAATAAATTGCCCACCCCTAATGAGCTGCTGTAGGTAACCTGCATACCCAAAATGTAAAAACTGTTTGTCCATGGTAAAGTTTCTGAGGGTATATACATTGTTTTTACAGATATGTTCCCTGGTAACTTTGCATAATGTATAGCAACAATCTAGGAGCATTTTATTCTGGGACAGCATTATGTAACCTTGTATGCCAAATAATATTTCCTGTAACAAAACAATTAGGGAAAGGAGTTTGTCAATGTTTCAATATATCATCATATCCTTTAAAATACAGCTCTGTATTAGAGCAGCCACTTTATCTTTGTGTTTATTAGGCAACACACCATTAAGCAACATCAGCATATGCATCTCTGCATCCATCTTTAGTACCAGCTGTCTCCCGCACATGTGAACTATTTCTAAAACAAGCTTATTCTTGCTGCAGCATTAGAGTGCTGCTTAATCTCTTATGGATACAAGGACAAGCAAAGAAATAATATAATGTCCTACCAAAAACATGGAACACTGTGCCATAATATGAACTATTATAGATTGTAACATACATATAACAGCACAAAAAAAAAAAACTGAAAAATGTTAAAAAGTTTAAATATTATTTTGGGCTTGTGTGCTCTAGATAACTGCCCTTCAATGTACTCAATATAAAGGACCTCAAGTGTGATGCTCAACTACACTGCAGAGTGCATAAGCCTCATGCGAAATGTACTTCCAAAACATCTGGGGTGCCAAGGTTCACCATCACTGCTATAGAGGTTGCACAGGCAGTCCAACTCCTCCGGGATGGCACATCAATATGTGCCACTGCCAGAAGGTTTGCTGTGTCTCCCAGCACAGTCTCAAGAGCATGGAGGAGATTACAGGAGACAGGCAGGTACTCTAGGAGAGCTGGACGGGGCCATAGAAGCTCCTTAACCCATCAGCAGAACCAGTATCTGCTCCTTTGTGCAAGGAGGAACAGAATGAGCACTGCCAGAGCTCTACAAAATGACCTCCAGCAGGCCACTGGTGTGAATGTCTCTGACCAAACAATCAGAAACAGACTTCATGAGGGTGGCCTGAGGGCCTGACGCCCTTTAGTGGGCCCTGTGCTCACTGCTCGGCACTGATGAGCTTGCTTGGCATTTGCCACTGAACACCAGAATTGGCAGGTCCGCCATAGGCGCCCTGTGCTTTTCACAGATGAGTTTAGGTTCACTCTGAGCACGTGACAGAAGTGAAAGGGTCTGGAAAAGCAGTGGAGAACGTTATGCTGCCTGTAACATCGTTCAGCATGACCGGTTTGGTGGAGGGTCAGTGATAATCTGTGGAGCCATATCCATGAAGGGACACACAGATCTCTTTAGGATAGACAATGACACCCTTACTGCCATTAGGTAACGGGATGAAAACCTCTGACCCATTGTCAGGCCCCACACTGGTGCAGTGGGTCCTGGGTTCCTCCTGGCCTCATGTGGCGAGAGTATGCAGCCAGTTCCTGGAGGATGAAGGAATTGATTCCATAGAATGGCCCCCACGCTCGCCTGTCCTAAATCCAATAGAACACCTGTGGGACATTATGTTTCTGTCCATCCAACGCCGCCAGGTTGCACCTCAGTCTGTTCAGGAGCTCAGTGATGCCCTGGTCCAGATCTGGGAGGATATACCCCAGGACACTATCTGTCATCTCATTAAGAGGATGCCCCGATGTTGACAGCCATGCATACAAGCACGTGGGGGCCATACAAACTACTGAGTACCATTTTGAGTTGCTGCAATGAAATTTTAGCAAAATGGACTAGCCTGCTGCATCATTTTTTCACTTTGATTTTTAAAGTGTTCCTTTAATTTTTTTTGAGCAGTGTAATTAAAAAGGACCTGGGCAGCACAAAAAAGTAAACACTCTGAATGAAATAAACCCAACTATTTAAGCAGCAGAAGCCAGTCTAATACATATTTTAAATCTACTAGTTGAGATTAAGCGCTTAGTTAGAAAGAGATTGGCATCTTAGGGCTTGCATCCAAGAGCCATACAAGAGCAACGGTTGCACAATAGTAAGTGCTATAAGCTGGTCACCAGGGCTATAGATACTACATAAAGAGAAGATGTTGTTTTGGATTACTGCTATATTAAATACGATGAGTTGCATGTAAAGAACTATAACAGATTAGTTTCAATCACTGCAATGGCTGATCAAAAATGTTTTTGCTTCTTTTTCACAAACCATTGGATTTTCCAACATGCTAACTCAATAATTTCATGCTGAGGACCACGTATAACCATAAGTGTTGTCTGAAGAACATTTAGTTTAAGGGACTCTAATGGGGAAAAAACAAAACTGTTGCAAGCATAAAGTGCAGAGAAAAAAACAAAACTGTTGCAAGCATAAAGTGCAGTCATCTAGAGGTATTTGCTGCAGCCTTCTAAACTCTTATGTTATGGCCAAATTACTTGCTAATTTGACAAGCAAAGTTCCAACAGATCTTACTGAAGTGAGCCCACTCCTTCCCCTTTATGCACATTCCCATTAACCAATGAGAATGTCTATCACAGTAATAGACCAATGTGTAGAAGTTTGTCCACCATTAGGTAAGAATATAGGGTTTGGGACGCTGCTGCAGACATGTTCAGGCACTTAACACCTGCACTGGGTGGGCCAAACATGCCCTCTTGCTGACTAAATGCGTCACCCAGAGCCTACCTGTGATGTCAATATGTATAGTGAAAATACCTGAACTACGATCTGTGTGCCTGTCGGGATTATTACAATGCCCACTGTGATTTTACTTTTGTAAGTGTAATTTCTTTAACCAAAAACCTTTATTCAATTTACTACACCATAAGGAGTTTTCTTTTTCCTTTTTGTCCCCAAATGGATACAAGTTATTCTAACTCCGGAGGACACTATTCTTTGTTGGGTTTAGGACAGTAATATTGGTCTTTCAATGGGAAATGTATTACTGCCAGTGATCTACTGGTTGAAACTCTTGTTGACCACTGTGAGTAAGGGGGTCATGGTGGTCTGGTAAGCCCGCATTTCATCTACTGCACAGGTGCTGGTGTTGGATTTCACTTACATTTTAAGATTTTGGATTGAAGACCTTAATTTAGCATCTGACTTCACGAGATTTTGAATAATTTTTTGGACTTTGTTCACTTTAGTGTTCTTTAGATTTGTTTCTCATTTCTATATTTCTCACTCCTTAGTTTTGCATATTTTAATATTAGAAGGGATATCTTCTATGTGTGTTTGCAGCTTTTTTTTCTTTTGCTTGTTTTTTTTGCACTATATGCACGGTTTTCCCTTTAGATAACACTTCACACCTTCAACAGTTTTTCTTCTCCTTGACGGAGTTCTTTAAAGCATTGATACTCCTGTTTAATCAACAGAAACACATTGCTTGAAATAAGAAGAGTGATCATTTTAGAAGTTTCTAATTTTTTTGTTCAGCTTTTTTCTGGGATCACAAATGACTTAAACATGTCTCCCCTATACTTGATTCGCGAGTTACAGTTACAAATGTTAAAAACACCACTTGAATGCTGTTGCGTGCTGCATTGTGAAAAATAGCGAAGGTCTCATTATTTTGCAATGAGGCACGTTGAAAGTCTATTCAAGAGAAATAGTTTGCTTTAATGCAATATGCTTCAATGCATAAAAAATTGTGTGTTATGACAAGCAAAGGTGCAATCGGGAATTTAAGGGCTGCAATGGATATTTTGAATTTTCTTCATAGCTCTTATGGAGTAAAGAATTTTTTATTCTCAAGTCTATGCTCAATAACAAGGAAACATAGGCAAAACGTTAGCAATTCATTTTTATACTAAGCTGCAGGACAAAAACTACTATTTGGCTGACCAAATAGCATAGAGGGGAACTCTGTGAATGTGAGAAAAAATGAGAGAGGTAAGTAAAGGAAGTAGATAAGAGTTTTGTTTATTAAGCTGCTGTTGATTTGGTGCTATAATGGGCAACTGTACCATTATTACAAGAAACCCTTTAATGAATAAAACAACCCTCCCTGAGTGCAACCCAACTGGTCTTATATTCGCATTCATCCTACAATCCAGAGATCTTCATTGTTCAGCTCCATCAGGAGCTAAACAGCCTTGTTTCTAAAAACATCCTAGCCAGGTCCTCTCCAGCCTGCTCATACAGTAAGTACTGTGAAACCATTCATTCTTCTTGAAAACCATACTCATGGTGGCCTCCAGTGAAGGTCTGCAGAGTATGGCTCTCATAGGAATTAATTGGGCCACAGCATGCATGTGCAGGTTAAAGAGGTCCAGGCTGTTACCCAGAAGATATGAGATTTAATTTACCTCAGACAATATTCGGGTTAAATGAGAGTTCTTTGACTATGAGTGAAAGTTTCAAAACAGCAATATTAGTTTTATTGGTATATAGCCTGACAACCTAAATTAATTTACAACAATCTATCTATAGTACATACACAAATAGAAAATATTCCTAGTTTAACTGAACAAATATAGAGTATGATACTCATATACAAACACAGCACTACCAACACAAAGAGGACAAGAAATGTATACCTTATAGTTACCCTTCTCCTGGGAGTTCCATAATGCAAGAGGAAGATCCTCTTGCTTTTCCTTTACTAATATAGATCCATATCGCCTTGCTCAGAGCCATTCTGATTGGTGTAGCAATCTTACCCTTCTCCTCCCTCTGGACACATATTATTCAGGATTGGACAATTTTCACATCCCCTATATTGAGCATAACCCAGCCTCTCGATAACCCTCCTCTCTGGGGATTAATCATGCTAGGTCAGCTGTTGGGCAAATTGCCCATCCCTGAACCAACGATCACCTTTATTGCATATCTAAAGACTGAGTCTTTGAAGATAGATCAAGGGGAGTGACATGGCCTTCAGTATTATCAGTATTGCCTTGGCCCCAGGATGTCTGGCTATCAGGAACTTAAGTACAGAATGGTACTATTTGGCATATCAGCAGGCCACCTCCCGGCTAGCAGACAGCTCATCCTTCAAACAGACTTGTTAAATTGGATTTATACCACTGCCTGTCTGGCTTACACAAATTACCCATCTAGTCATATAGCAAATATGAGTCTGAAATCAAAACTTTGTACATTTATATCTATTTACAATTACTAATGGAGCTTTATACATAACTCCTCATCATCACAACGCAGTAATGGAGATTACACATAAACTCATAAGGCAACAAGGCTAAGATGTTTTGTGAAGGCTACTACTAGGCCGCACAGTAAAGATCTGTGGATTAAGGATGAAGGTGAGTATAAAACCAAGTGGGCCACACTTAGGGTGGTTGCTGCATTTATCAACCACTTCAGCTCTGGAAGATTTACCTCCCTTCATGACCAGGCTATGTTTTGCTATATTAATCTACTATCTAATCCAATTAATCTAGTAGCTAATCACGTATATTCCTCTACATCATATGGGAACTCCAAAAGTGATGTCATAAGCGTATAAGGGGAAATAAGCAGCACATAGCGTAATCCCGTTTGATTTGCACAAAGCTTTATTAAAATTGCACTTACATAGGTATCTTGCAAAATAGGCACATGAGAATCATCCAAAGCCAATGCAAAGACCGCGGCGTCCCGCGTGTGTGTAAAGCCGGCGTCGCGTTTGGAGTTCCCATATGATGTAGAGGAATATACCTGATTACCTGGTCTTTGAAGGAGGTGATCCATTTGGATTCATTACTTGGCATATGTGGCCGTTCCATTAAGTTGGAGGCCTCAGCTTCTGGCAAGCTGCCACTCTGCTATCTATATTCCACGGGTGTACTCCTGCCTCTATCTTTGGATTCAAGTCTTCAGGTCTATTATCACCTCTCTGGGACTTTTTATTTTTGGATTCACATTTTATCACCTTATGGACTTTTGTTGTTCACTGTTTATTTAGTGTCATTTATTTAACACTTCACTTTTAAGTATATGGGTTGCACCATATCTGATAGCGCTGCACTACCTTTTGCTTTATATTGTTGATTTTACTATTGATCAAGTGTTTTCAGCTGCTTTCACAAAACATCAATTTATCTGATCACTCATTTATTCACTATAACGCATGATTTTTTTGTGTTTGAAAATGTGGAATAGACTCCCTCCAGAGGTGGTTCTGGCTAGCTCACTAGATTGCTTTAAAAAAGGTCTGGATTCTTTCCTGGGTGGACTTAATATACAGTAAGTGGATACTAACATTTTGTTTTAGGTAAAGTTGATCCAGGGAATATCCGATTGCCTCTCGGCGGATCAGGAAGGAATTTTTTTACCCTGCTGTAGCAAATTGGATCATGCTTTGCTGGGTTTTTTCGCCTTCCTCTGGATCAACTGCGGGTATAGGATTGTGTATATGGGATTGTATGGTTAGGTTTTCAATATTTTTTTCTCTCTTTGTTGGTTGAACCAGATGGACTTGTGTCTTTTTTTCAACCTGACTATGTAACTAATGCAGGGAGCATAGTTCCCTTTCTTGCCTAATACAGGAGCAGAGATGGCAATGCATTCCTATACACATGAAGGAAAAAGTAACATTTCATTACTGCAGGATTGCTGCAGGCACTTTCAATCTTATTTTAGTTGGTCATAACTGTGATATATGTGGATGTGGAGAATGAATGCAATCCCCAATGATGCCAAAGAAAGCAAGTTTTCTAGGCATATTTTATTGCCAACAAATTACTGATGCAGCACTCTTACCTGTAATCTACTAAAGGTCACAGGGTAATCCTTTTGGCCATATGTAATAGATCCCTTGATCAGAGTCTCATTTGATCACTTGGAGACATTTAAAGATTTGACCTAGCCAGATACTGCATTTAACTTTGCAAAAGAAGAGCAGCCTATCTTTGGAAAGATCTGCAGACTACTAGATTTAAATAGCAAGCAGATTTATTGCTACCTCATGGATTAACCCAATATCAACTTCCAAAATAAGGTGATAGCTAAAGTTTTATCTTAATCATGTGTATAACTCATCATTCTAAAAGGTTACACCGGAGTTGTATTTCAAAAGTCCATATAGATAATGATCCAGAAACCTATACAATTACAAACACCTCAACCTTCACTTATATGCTTGGCCAATGCATGATTTAAACCTTGATGTTTTTAAAAAGTATACAGTAAATTCCCAGATAAACTTCTCTGGCATAGTTGTCCTAAAATTGCTAACATACTAGGCAATCTGAAAAGATAGTGAATGTGTCAATCAATATACCATAGGAGCTAACACACCTCAAATTCAACAATAAAGTATACTTTCTTAAAAAGTTGACCAGGGAACAAGCAACCCTCCCATTTATCTTACAACACAACAAACAACAAGGCCTACGCCCACAATAACAAAAAAAATCATATATAACCATTCTTTTTACAATCACACTTGTATCAACTTCTTCACTCTGCAAAGCTTGCAATGTATAATTTGAGAATTAAAACAAATATCTAACTAGTACAACTATATTTTGACTGTAAGGTTGGGTTCACAATGCTGCGATAGCAAAATCGTATGGTTTTGCCTGCGACTTCCTTCCAATTTGATCTGATTCGGATGCTATTTAGGGGTCTATATCTGAAATCTCACCCAAGTCAGACCAAAGTAGTACAGGAACCTTTTTTTATAGGGAAACATTGAATTTGACATATCATGTTACTTGAGGGTCTCACAAGTTGAATAACATGTTGCAACAGTGTGAATTGAGCCTAATAGATAACTCTAGATTGTCAGTGATAAATAACAATCCTTGTTACTATATACCATTAACAGGATAATGAGGTACACTACTTAGTCTCTTCCTGGGTATTACATAAAGGTACAGTGAGAGCTAATAAACCAGATGCAGTTAGTAATAGTATACTATGTAAGGTATCATGGAGGTCTCAAAGGCCACACACATCAGTGCGGTCTCTGCTTACAGCTGTCACCTTTTTTCTTAGCCCTAGTTCACCCAGCTAGTGTAAGAGGTGCATAACTCACACAGTCAGGACATGACTGGGTCCACTGTACTCCCCCAAGGAGTTGAAAAAACAAGCTCTCACTGTTTATCCCATAAAGTGAAAAATCTTTCAAGTAGTGAAGCAATGGGTTGTATGATCACCGTTTTTGTCTGTAAATCAGTTTTTTGGGACTCAGTTAGCAGAGTGAGGTTCCCTGAATTTTTTCTGACTGAGGTTCCCCCCACTAATTACTTGCATCTTGCGTCTCTGAAACAGCCGGGCTTCATCAGCGAAAACCGGTCAGACATGGCTACCCTGCAGCCTATCTCCACCCACTGATTGAGGGACATATTGGACCAAATGGACTGCATATTATTTGATGTGCGCTGAACTTTCCTTTGGCAAAGACTTTTTTTTGTTGCGCATTAGTTACATGTGACCAATACCCTAAAGTTTGAATCCTTATGCATTGGCTGTATTGGAATACATAGATGCTTACAAATAGCAGAGACTCTATGGAATACTATAGACTCTCAATGCTAAATGATCTTGGATACATCTTGTTGATTATTGGATGTGTTACACTTAGAAAGTTTGATTTTTGCATCCTGATTACCAGTACGTGAGCAGAGCAGACACGCTGTGAGGGTGTGTATATATGATGCATGCTCTTTTCTAGGATTTTGTGTACAACTACCCATCATTGGTACTCTCAGCATTATGATTTAAGAAATTGTTTGCAGCCTTTATCTCTTAAGTAAAGTCTACCCAATGCAGCCTCATTAGGCTTCACCACCAATTTTATAAATCAATTGGAAAGTCTCTTATGTCATCAGCTTCATGCTGATTCTTTATTTTGATGGTCATTTAAAATCTTGCCAGTAGATGATTTTTGAAGGGACTACGCTTGTATAAAATACCCTTACAATATAGGTCCAATGGGTGGAGTACAAGCAGCAGGTTGTTTTTAACAATGCAGGTTTCTGTGTTGTCTACGAAGCAATTTGAATCTATATTTAATAAAGATTTTAATTATGTTTTAACAATCAGGAAATGGTGTATGTTCAAAGTAGAGCAAGTAATATATTCTACGATATAGTAATATTTCTCTTCATTACATATGGAGGAGTATGGTGATAGGTAGAACCCATATCCTCAGTATGTTTGGGTTTTTTTGTATTTCACTTGCATCTTTACATTAACAAGTAATGCATGTCACTTCATCTGGAGTGCTCCAAAATAAGCTCATCCATAACAATATATCTGTATGATCAACAATAAGCATCATATAACAGCTGGAAATTTGGAGGAAGTTTAAAGTGGTTGTAAAGGCACTCCTGATTGGCTCCCGCTGCTGTCAATCACTGCCAGTGAGCCAATCAGGAGACAGGGGGTAGGGGGGCGAACCGCAGCTCCATGTGTGAATAGACACACAGAGCAGCAGCTCAGCTCAAGTGCCCCCATGGAGGTGCAGTTTCAGTGTAGAAGCCCAGTGCATTTCTGTTCACCAGTTCAGGTGCAAATTTTTCCTGAAATCCCGCCTGAAAAATGCACAGGACTCCTTTTAAAACTGCACCAAGGCAGCACTACACGTGTGTACCGACTGCATTGAGAAGGCTGTTGGTTCACATGTTATGTGAATCGGATGCAGTTCAAAACACATCCAATTCACATATATGTAAACAGAGCTCAACATGCAATAAGCCAAACACATTGAATCCTAAGATGGTAAGTGATATAAATATCAACAGGACCTTTATATATATATTATAATAACATAAGTAGTTCTAAAGTCTAAATGTTTTTACCATAATGCATTCTCTGCATTGAGGTAAAAACACCCCACTACACTGATGCCATGTCATCTCAATGCACCAATTGGAGACCAGATGTAAATGAGACCCTTCTACCAGAAGATTGGGCGTCGATTTGGCAAGCCGTTTAGAAATGTTCTCGCAATATCCAAGCCCTTCAAAACTCTAAGGCTGGCCATACACTATACAATTTTCTTGTTCAACTTTCCTTTAGATTTACCAAAACCATGTAATATAGGGTCAAACCTAAACACTTTCAATTTGTATGCAATCAGGAAGGCCCTTGCACTACATAGTTAAAGGTAAATCTAAAGGAAATTGAATAAGAAAATTGTATAGTGTATGACCAGCCTAAGTCTCAAAACTTTAACACTAAAGTCCTTTCCTGGTGGTATTTTACATTGGGGTGTATTGCTGAATATGTCACTACCTATAAGCCCACTTTTTTTTCTCAGCTGTGGGGTTGACGGTGACATGCTCCACATGTAGTGTTCCTTCCCAGTGGTGCATTGCTTATGAATTAGGGTGTTCACTATGGTACTGTTGCTTATGCATATCAAAATTAGGAAAAACCCCTGAGAAGCCTTACTCCACAGACCAATAAAAGATGTGCCGCAGCGGTGTCGCATCTTGAACTTGATGACCTTCATTTTTATGGCTACAAAGCAAACCATAGCCTGCGCATGGAAGTCCCCTACCCTTGTCTTTGAAGAGGTTAGATCTAGAATACAGGGCATCTTCATCAATGAAACGCCTGCTGTGATTTTTTGGGACAAGCATGATAAATTTCTTTCCGTTGGGCAGACCTGGCTTCATTACCAACCAGTCTCCCGTTTCACTACGCAGTTGCTTCACTTGTAATCCGAGAGCTAATGCTTGTATTCCCCCTATTTTGTCCTTGCTTTTGAGAATGAAGGCTGTTGTCCCCACGTGGCAAGATCCTTCCCCTTTCTGCCTCCCCCACGTCATTTCATTCTTGGCTCTAGGGGTCCCTCCTCCACTTTCCCTCTCTCGCTTGAGGGTCACTATTTTTCCCCCTTTTTTAACTGTTAACTTTGATCCCCCAGGCTCCTTCCCATTTTCACAAAACCTGTTTGTCAACTGCCTGCTGGGCCTGGTAATGAATGTTTCTTGTCAACCTCCTTTGGTCAACTACAATGGGACATTGCCAAAGATTTTTCTACAATATACATCTGCCTTATTTTTCAGTTGATCAGGTCCCTCCGACCTTTTTTTTTTTAAAGTTGTTTATTCTCTTTTGTCTCAGAATGTTCTTATCCACCCCTGTGTGGGTGAGTTACAGTCAGGTCCATAAATATTGGGACATCAACACAATTCTAATATTTTTGGCTCTATACACCACCACAATAGATTTGAAATGAAACAAACAAGATGTGCTTTAACTGCAGACTTTCAGCTTTGATTTGAGGGTATTTACATCCAAATCAGGTGAAAGGTGTAGGAATTACAACAGTTTGTATATGTGCCTCCCACTTTTTCAATAATTTTTATTGAGAGTTTTATGCATAAACATCAGAACAACAACAAAGAGTGCCATGTAGGGGCAAGGCTATCACTGCAACAAGCTGTAACATTACCCAAGGCAAACAAAAAGAAAACAGTGGTTACCCACACAACTGTCGAACAGAAACACATAAGATAGGCTGCACAAGCGTAAATTCCTGAGCGGGTAAAAGAGCATATGTTTGCAGTAACAGGCCCTCGTGAGGGAGCCCCCAGTGATAAATAGAAAAATACAAAAAAGACAAAGAAGAAAGGTAAGAGGAAGAGAGAAAAAGAAGAAGTAGGAGAAAGAGAAAAAGAGTGGACCCAACTCCGCGCCCCGCCCCATAGACCGCTCTCAAGCCGGCCCTGTCAGATAGTTGAGCCATGGCTCCCATACTTTGTCAAAGTTACGCAGCTTGTCGTCCAGTTGAGCCGACAGCCGTTCATTCACCATAATCCAGGACAATTTATGCCTCAGCTGCTCGAACGGGACGACAGGAGACCTCCAGGACCTGGCAATAGTAATTTTTGCTGCAGTAAAAATAAAGGTAATAAGCCTCCTCTGTGCCTTCGTGGCCGCCTCTACCTTCTGACCCAGGAGGGCCTGCTGCGGAGATTTAACTAGGTTAACCTGTGTCAGGGTGTACACAAAATTGTACACCCTGATCCAGAAACGTCTCACCTTAGGGCATTGCCACCAGACGTGGAACATAGTACCCTCCTGGCCGCAACCCCGAAAACACAGAGGAGTTGCTCCTGGAACGAAGGTGGCAATTCTAGCTGGCACCATATACCAGCGTAGCAGGACTTTATAGTTAGCCTCTATAATGGAAGTATTGATCAAAGACCTGGAGGCCTCTTGAGCCATGACATGCCAGTCAACCAACTCCAAGGTGTCCTGGACATCGGCTTCCCAACAGACCATATAAGGAAGTTTTACCGGCGAGTCAGATAACACATTATAAATCATGGAGATAAAACTGCGTAGGTTATCATATTTGCGGCACATGCCTCCCACTTTTTAAGGGACCAAAAGTAATGGGACAATGACTGCTCAGCTGTTCCATGGCCAGGTGTGTTATTCCATCATTATCCCATTTACAAGGAGCAGATAAAAGGTCCAGAGTTCATTTCAAGTGTGCTATTTGCATTTGGAATCTGTTGCTGTCAACTCTCAATATGAGATCCAAAGAGCTGTCACTATCAGTGAAGCAAGCCATCATTAGGCTGGAAATACAAAACAAACCCATCAGAGAGATAGCAAAAATATCAGGTGTGGCCAAATCAACTGTTTGGAACATCCTTAAAAAGAAAGAACGCACCGGTGAGCTCAGCAACACCAAGAGACCGGGAAGACCAGGAAAACAACTGTGGTGGATGGCCTGACTGTATGTCTGTCTTTTGACCATCTAATGACTTCATTGGTATGCTATGTGTATAGCTTTACTGTGTATGTTTTTAAAAAACATTAAAATGTTCTGGTAAAAACAAACACTCTGCTACTTGTTCTCCCCCCACCAGTAAATACTTCCTTGAGGACTCTCACCGATCCAACGCTGTTCCCAGAACATTGACTGTCTGAATGTTGCAGGACTTGGTCATGCGGACAGGGTCTGGGAAGCTGCTGTAGGTACCGCTAGGTACCTGAACTTTTTATGTAGATGACAGATTCCCTTTAAGCCTCGATTCACACTATGAACTGCATGTGAATCGCACAGGAATCACATGGCATTCCTGTTTATTTCACATGCGTTTCAGTATGGTGCAATTTGAGCTCATTCATTTTCGAGGGATTCAATGCAGGCAAACGCAATGCAGGCAAACAGTGCAGGAAACGTGCACAAATCATGGGGCTTCCTGCACCACAATAGTGTGAACCTAGGTTCAAAGCTGAGGTATAAGCAAAACACTACATACTCAGGTGATGTAAACTGTCCTATCTTACAACGGATAAGTAATTCTGCTCTGCTACTTTTGTGATTTAAACACCTTTGAAAACAGCTTTACCAGAAGAGTGACACCATTTTATCTTTACAGCTAAGAAAGACAATGGTGTCACCAACCTACCTGCAGCTTTCTGATTGGTCAGTCATAGAGCAACACTTTGATTTTTGATTGTCCTATATTTTCACTCTGTTCTCTCCTTCTGTAAACATGTACATGCTCCCTGGTCTACATGTGCATGCGGCAGAGCCTGATTAGCGACTAGTTCTGCTCCTCCCTCTCCCAGCCTGGGTGTTGTTGTGGAAAGTATGATAGAGGCTAGTACTGAGACAGATTTAGAAATTTGCACTCTAACCTAACCAAATCGCTTAAATGTGCTCTGTTGGTTTGCAAAGTGGATGAAGCCTCAAGAAACCAGAGATGGCTCCTCTCTTTTATATTCATATCTGCTAGGATCACCAAAGCAAGAAATTGGAGGTCAGCAGCAATTCCATTTGACCATCTTAAATATAGCTTTCATGTCTTATGGTAAATTAAAGACTCTCCGCGATTTTAAGTGATAGAATGAAGGTGTTTGAAAAGGTCTGGGAACCGTGGATCGGATATCTAAGAAGGTGACCCCAGGACGGCTCCCAGCTAACATGATGATGACATAGGCCAAAACGCAGTGTCTTCCCCTTCCCTCCTCTACCTCCCACCCTCCTCCCCTTCCCTTTTCTCCCTCCCCCTTTTTTGTCCTTTCTTCCACGTATTCTTGCTTTTCTTTCCATTTCTAGTATTATTAGCCTGCAAGGTTTTGCTATGCAATTTTAGTAATGGAAGATGGGAAGTTCTATTTCCACGACGAGGGTCTTTTCTTCGATTTATAATGCAAATCCTTTCCTTTGGAAAATGTACAAGCACTGAGGATTGTGTTAATTTTGTGTTGTCCAATTTTCTACATTGCTATTTTTCCTACTTTTTTTGAAAACTTTCAATAAAAATAATGAAACCGAAATGTGCACTCATTTTGTTTAAAAATATGCATAATGGTTATTGAATGAATATACAGTATAAATGCATGAAATTATATTTTTAGATTTACCTGAAGTTCATTTTTAAATTATTAAAATAATATTGTAGTTTGTCACTTTTAACTAAGCTAGAGTTTTCCTTTAAATAACTAAGCTAGAGTTTTCCTTTAAATAACTAAGCTAGAGTTTTCCTTTAAATGAGTCATCATTACTGCAAACAGGGTCTTGCAATCAATGACCTGTGTTTTTCAGCACAATTGTTTATAATGTGTGTGTGTATATATATATATATATATATATATATATATGTATATATATATATGTATATATATATATATATATATACAGTGGGTACGGAAAGTATTCAGACCCCCTTAAATTTTTCACTCTTTGTTATATTGCAGCCATTTGCTAAAATCATTTAAGTTCATTCTTCTTCCTCATGAATGTACACATAGCACCCCATACTGACAGAAAAACACAGAATTGTTTACATTGTTGCAGATTTATTAAAAAAGAAAAACTGAAATATCACATGGTCCTAAGTATTCAGACCCTTTGCTCAGTATTTAGTAGAAGCCCCCTTTTGATCTAATACAGCCAGGAGTCTTTTTGGGAAAGATGCAACAAGTCTTTCACACCTGGATTTGGGGATCCTCTGCCATTCCTCCTTGCAGATCCTCTCCAGTTCTGTCAGGTTGGATGGTAAACGTTGGTGGACAGCCATTTTTAGGTCTCTCCAGAGATGCTCAATTGGGTTTAAGTCAGGGCTCTGGCTGGGCCATTCAAGAACAGTCACGGAGTTGTTGTGAAGCCACTCCTTCGTTATTTTAGCTGTGTGCTTAGGGTCATTGTCTTGTTGGAAGGTAAACCTTCGGCCCAGTCTGAGGTCCAGAGCACTCTGGAGAAGGTTTTTGTCCAGGATATCCCTGTACTTGGCCGCATTCATCTTTCCCTCGATTGCAACCAGTCGTCCTGTCCCTGCAGCTGAAAAACACCCCACAGCATGATGCTGCCACCACCATGCTTCACTGTTGGGACTGTATTGGACAGGTGATGAGCAGTGCCTGGTTTTCTCCACACATACCGCTTAGAATTAAGGCCAAAAAGTTCTATTTTGGTCTCATCAGACCAGAGAATCTTATTTCTCACCATCTTGGAGTCCTTCAGGTGTTTTTTAGCAAACTCCATGCGGGCTTTCATGTGTCTTACACTGAGGAGAGGCTTCCGTCGGGCCACTCTGCCATAAAGCCCCGACTGGTGGAGGGCTGCAGTGATGGTTGACTTTCTACAACTTTCTCCCATCTCCTGACTGCATCTCTGGAGCTCAGCCACAGTGATCTTTGGGTTCTTCTTTACCTCTCTCACCAAGGCTCTTCTCCCCCGATAGCTCAGTTTGGCCGGACGGCCAGCTCTAGGAAGGGTTCTGGTCGTCCCAAATGTCTTTCCATTTGAGGATTATGGAGGCCACTGTGCTCTTAGGAACCTTAAGTGCAGCAGAAATCTTTTTGTAACCTTGGCCAGATCTGTGCCTTGCCACAATTCTGTCTCTGAGCTCTTCAGGCAGTTCCTTTGACCTCACGATTCTCATTTGCTCTGACATGCATTGTGATCTGGAAGGTCTTATATAGACAGGTGTGTGGCTTTCCTAATCAAGTTCAATCAGTATAATCAAACACAGCTGGACTCAAATGAAGGTGTAGAACCATCTCAAGGATGATCAGAAGAAATGGAAAGCACCTGAGTTAAATATATGAGTGTCACAGCAAAGGGTCTGAATACTTAGGACCATGTGATATTTCAGTTTTTCTTTTTTAATAAATCTGCAACAATGTCAACAATTCTGTGTTTTTCTGTCAGTATGGGGTGCTATGTGTACATTCATGAGGAAGAAGAATGAACTTAAATGATTTTAGCAAATGGCTGCAATATAACAAAGAGTGAAAAATTTAAGGGGGTCTGAATACTTTCCGTACCCACTGTATATATATATATATATATATATATATATATATATATATATATATATATATATATATATGCACACACACAGAATATACACACCCTAATAATGCCACAGAGTTGGTGTGATGTGCGATGCATTGCAGTGCAAATGCATGTCTGCATTTTTCTACACCACACTGGATGGCTTCGCATTTCTCTGCTCAGCAGCACAACGCAATGCTCTGCTGTGCAGTTACACGAATGAAGTGTCATATAGTAATAAAACTGAAAGAAAAAAACAAGCGCAGCTTCCTATCAGGACCGACATGACATTAGCCTGCAACATTTTTGTTTACATTTTGCATTTGGTAACATTTATGTTCAAAGCAAAATGCACAATTTGCTTCTAAATATCTATGTTTTCATAATGCATTTATTTAAAATTCTGCAAATACTACAAAAAAAAAAAAATAAGAAATAAAAACGAGGATGCTTAGAAGCTAAGCGGTATCATTTTTATCAAACTTAAGAGGCAAATAACAATTGCACTGGGTGTGTAAGAAAGAAAAGAGGATAGCCTGACTGGTCCTGCAGCCAGTAACCTTGGTTGGAGATGCAATGTCACCATGACCAGACCATCATTCTCACAGACTTACAGCTCCTTATTTAAAAGGGAAACAAACACCAGTCAGCAAATGTCAAAGCAAGGACACTGCACCCGCCTCTCAGCTAAAGTTATCAGCTCTGGGGTTTAATATGGGACTCTTCTCTTTTATAACCACCCCTCAAGATTTATCTCTCAGAGCTGCTTCAGGTTCCAGCAGTTCCTGGGATCAAGATTTACACACGCAAAGAACAGTTCAATTTATCACCACTCCTGGGGTGCTTCGCAATGTATTTTAGA